>NC_133365.1:23786986-24025659 GCF_049309525.1 Garra rufa
CCTTGTCTTTCCCGCCACTCCAACTTTACAACATGACTTCTCCATCCAGTTAGGTTCATCAACAATTACCCCATCGACTTCAGCCAGAAATCTTGGTGTAATCTTTGATGACCAATTGACTTTTAAAGAACACATAGCTAAAACTGCTCGATCCTGCAGGTTTGCATTGCACAACATCAGAAAGATCAGGCCCTTCCTAACAGAGCATGCTGCACAACTCCTCGTACAGGCCCTGGTCATTTCCAGGCTGGACTATTGCAATGCTCTTTTAGCTGGTCTTCCAGCATGTACAATCAGGCCAATGATCATCAAATGATTCAGAATGCAGCAGCACGGCTCGTCTTCAATGAGCCCAAGAAGGCCCATCTCACACCTCTCTTCATATCCCTGCACTGGCTACCGGTTACAGCACGCATCAAATTCAAGACACTGATGCTGGCCTATAGGACAGCCACCGGCTCATCACCGGCCTACCTCCATTCACTACTACGCATCTACACTCCCTCCAGAAGTCTGAGATCCTCTAGTGAAAGACGCCTTATTGTACCACCACAGAGAGGCACGAAATCACTTTCCAAAACATTCTCCTTCAATGTCCCTGCCTGGTGGAATGATCTTCCCACCCCCATCCGAAACGCTGACTCCATTACTGTCTTCAAGCGACTGCTGAAAACCCATCTTTTTCGACACTATCTGACTCAATAAAAAAAAAAAAAAAAAAAAAAAATTCTTCTCCTCTCTTTCCTGATCTTCCCTTTCTAGCCCGTACTCATCTAACAACGACTGACATATGGTATTTTTGAGCACTTCCTATGTCGATCTGCCTCCTTAGGATGAATCATTTGTTGTATTCCCAATTGTAAGTCGCTTTGGATAAAAGCGTCTGCTAAATGAATAAATGTAAATGTAAATGTAAATGTAGTGTTTTTTTTTTTTTTGGTTAATTGCATAATAAAGTAAAAAAAGATAGGGGAGCAGAGCTAGTAGTGTTTTGTAGGCAAACATTAATGCCTTGAATTTTATGCAAGCAGATATTGGTAGCCAGTGAAAATTGATGGAGATAGGTGTAATGTGTTCTTTTCGGCTCGTTGAAAATTGATTGTAAAGGTTTGATAGAACTGGCTGGAAGACCTGCCAAAAGAGCACTGCAATAGTCCAGCCTGACTAGTACCTATGTACCTGACTATGTACCCACTATTTTAGTAGGCACATATAACATGTATAACAAGAACACCATAAAATAAAGCATTACCATATATATATATAATTATTTTTTTTGTAAATTATTTGTTAAAAAAATGTCTTGCTAAACAAAGGTAACACTCACCCACGTAACAAAGCAATGGCCCACATCCTCAGGTAACTGTTCATAATTGATCAGCTCTTTCAGGAATATACTATAACACACACAAAACAACATGCGAATGAGTCATAATCACTGCATTTCCATAACACATGGGATACACAATTTTCATTTGTATAATTTCAATTGGAAAGCATATTAGTCACCTCTTTCGTCTGCTGAAATAAGAAAACTCTGTGTATGCTGATAAAAAGCTCAATGGCTTATGGGTTAAAAATGTTTGATCTAATGAGCCAAACTTACTTATTATGGAAGTCGTAAATCTCTTGGATGTTTCCAAAGATGATGTGCTCTTTGTTGGCGATTCCTGGAGGGATTTCCTCGACACCATTGGTCATCTCCCACAGATACGTCTAATAAAATAAATCACACAAAGAAAAGTGAGTAGACATATCTTAAAGTACAAAACATTCACAATACATTTTTAGACCTTTAGCATCTTACACAGGTACAAACATGTCTTTCTTTTGAAATAATGGACATGTAGACAGACATATAGAAGTTAAGTGTTTAAATCTAGAGATTATTATTCAAAAAACGGAAGCACTTACCTGTAAACATTCATGTATGTCCCTCACGTAAGCCTTTTCTGTCTGTAACAGCTCTGCTATAATAAACCTGCAACAATACAAATAGGTCGATTATAAGAGTCTCCAGTCTGAAATTGTGGTGCATGCGTGTGTAGCTGCTGTCTGGAGGCTGTGTACGATCACTTACTCTTTCTTCCGGGCTGATTTCCTCTTTTCCTCGTTGATCTCATGGTTGGGGTCACGCAGCTTGACCCCTGGGCCAGTCAGACTGGCTGGAATGATATCCAACTCCAGATCCTTATTATCCTGAAACACATGCACAGTCAAATCTAAAAAAATCCACAGATCATGTGGATGCAATGCTATTACAAATTGCTGGTTAGGTGCAGTACCTCAGAGCTGATGCCCAGTGCGTTCTCCAGACTGCAGCGGTATTTGCCCATGCGCAAGGAGAAGTCTCTGTAGCGCTTGTCCACTGCCGACACCCACTTCTTCAGCTCGATGACATGCATGTGTCCCTTCTCCACAAAATTATCTGCCAGCTGGATCAACATCTTCACTTTCTCCTTAGTTTGCTGTGTCACACATGAACATTATGTATTCGAGCGTGTGGTTTGATCATTTATGCATCTTTTTCCTCAGACAGAGTTACTTGTTTGAAGAGTTCATGTGGCAGTAGGTGTCATGCATTAAGGACTAATATGAAAAGCAAGAGGAACAGGTGAGGGGAAGTGTTTTTTGTCTCTGTACCTTGGCAGGGAAGCAAAATTCTTCATATTCTTTCAGCAGTTCCTGAGTTTTCTCCACTGAGTCTCCTGGGGATGTGTGAGAGGCGAGATAGACCTCTCCTGCCTCCTCAATCCACTCTAATGCCTGACACAGAGATAGACAGACTCCATCAGATGATCTGAATCAATACACAGATCAGTCTTTACAGCTGAAGTGCCCTGTGGGGCCTTGCATTCTCACATGGCAAACTTTCACCGAATCACAAAACAGCAAATAGTGAGAATGTTCTAATATTCTAACAAAGTGTATGTGTGAACAATGATTTGAATGTAATGTAATGGTTGGTACTGCTTCTGCCAGCATTTGTACCTTTATTCGTTAAAATGTGTCAGAGCTTTATTTATTAATCAATTAATTTACTTTTTTTTTAAATGTTTTATATTAGTGAGCTTTGAGATCTCATTTCATCTTAATCAGAAATACAGTTGAAGTCAAAAGTTTACATACACATTGCAGAAACTGCTAAATGTTATTTTACCAAAATAAGAGGGATCATACAAAATGCAAGTTATTTTTTTATTTAGTACTGACCTGAATAAGATATTGCACATAAAAGATGGTTACATATTGTCCACAACAGAAAATAAGTTACATTTATAAAAATGACCTCGTTCAAAAGTTTACATACGCATGACTTTTAATGATGTTTCTTAAAGCAAAGTTCGGGAGGAGCACGTCAGATACTTAGCCTAATTAACACAGCTGGTACTCACTCAAGCCAATCTACATCATGCATAAATACAGCCGACTCACCTCTACCCATTTGACGGATTATCAGCATCCCTCCACCACCCCATCTCCTCACTCCGAGTTCCTTCTACACATATACATAGGGGGGGGGGGTACTCTAGGTTCGGGCCATTCCCGAGCTCGGAGCCCTTCCCCGGACAGCACGCCAAACATGCTTACATACTCCAGCTAATTATATGTAAGTGGGAACTCGTGAAATACTGTTTTGTTACCCGAATGATTTACTGTAGCTTCTGAAGGGCAGTACATCAGAAAAATATATATCTTCATTCTGTTCAAAAGTTTACATCCCTGTCTCTTAATGCATTGGGTTTCATTCTGGAGCATCAGTGAACATTTGAACCTTCTGTAATAGTTGCATATGAGTCCCTCAGATGTCCTCAGTGTGTAAAGATGGATCTCAAAATCATACAGTCATTGTTGGAAAAAGTACAAATACACAGAAAATGCTGAAAAACAGTTTAACTGTTCAGCACAAACAAGCGACTCATGCAACTATCACTAAAAAAAAAAAAAAAACAGCTGTGGATCATTCAGGTAACAACACAGTACTAAGAATTAAGCCTATGTTAACTTTTGAATGGGGTCATTTTTATTCATTCAACTATGATTTTCTCTTGTGAACTACAATATATGTAAACGTCTTTTATATGAAATATCTTATTCAGGTCAGTACTAAAAAAATAACATGCATTTTGTATGCTCCCTCTTATTTTGGTAAAATGATTAACATTTTGCAGATTCTGAAAGGTGTATGTAAACTTTTGACTTCAACTGTAAGTCTAATTTCTAATCAAATCTTAAGGCTATCATTTTCATGTGGTACAATAACCATAAAAAATGACCAATTAAAGCAAATGAAAATTCAAATTTTAAATACCATATAAAACATAAAATAAAAGCATATTTTAGCTAATTGTACAATTAATAAGGAGTTGTCGTATATGAACCGCTAGATGGAGCACAACAACTTAGAAAAGAATGCAGAGATCTCAATACATTTTGATTTGACACAGTGTGTCATTTTGCATTTGCCTCATTGTACATGTCTAAGAAAAACACATGTCTAACACATGTGACCAGTTATTAAAAATGATTGCAGGCAGAATACAAGAATGTGTCTTCTGTAAAAGGTCCCCAAGTATTCATCATATAGACTGACAAATTCACTTCCAAAATGAACAGCTGTGGAATGTAGGCCAGTGACAGACCTACATTGATGATATGGAAATAAAACATACAGTGATTGTTATAGTCGCATTTTTACTGTTATGCTTCTGTCTGCCAAAGTAATGTCTTCAATAGTTTGAATGTCATTAAAATTGTAATTAAATTATCTGATTGACAGGCCTTTTTTGTTATGAAATACACTTATTCAGACAAGCTTTGCATCACTGCTTTTTAATGCCAGGAGCTTTCTACTAAAAACTGAAAATTGAAGTGAAAGGCTTCTGTAGTTATGAGTATCCTTACACCTCCTTACCAAAAAAAGAAGTATACTTCAAGTATTTTATTAAGTATACTTAAGTAAAGTTCAAGTATATTTTTAAGTATATTTTATGTAGTAAGTATACAAATATCAGTGTACTAATAGTATACTATTAAGTGTACTATTTCAATACTCCTTGGGACTAAATTGTCCCACTTTCTAGTATATAAAAGTATACTTTTAAGTATACATTAAGTATAACAATAGTAAACTTTGAGTACACAACTAGTTTACATCTATGCTTTCAGTTTGTACTGAAAGTTTACTAAAAGTGAACTTTTAGGCATACGAATAGTTTACTAATTAAATACGTTTTTATGCATTTTTAGTACACTTATATAGTAGCCTATATGTCAAGTATAGTATCAGTAAACCACTAGTTTAGTAGTTTTATATTGCAAGTATATTCGTAAGTTTTCTCTCGTAAGTGGATTTTACATCATACTTTAAGTATACTACGTTTACGCCAGGCCAGCAGAGGGAGCCCTTACCCACACTGACTGTTGCTGCTCCCTCTGCTGCCTCTATGGTAGCTTCCTGTTTGTCAGCCATAAAAGACAGACCATGCCAGACACACGGGGAGAAGTATTGTTTTGCTCCTGCAGACTCTACCAAGCGTTTTCCAAGTTTCCAAGTTTCCTTGTTGTTTTTCCCTAGCCATAGTTCTGTTTTTTTTTTTTTTAGTCTTAGCTATAGTTCTTCCTAGTTTCATTGTTTGTTTTTCATTTGTTACTTCGGACTGCCCTCTTGGTTTTCGACCCCCGCCTGCCTTATTAGATTTACGCTTTGTCTTGTCCTGTTTGTTCCTGTTTGCTGGTGTTCGACCCTGTTTGCCTTGACTACGATCTTCACAATAAAGCCTGCATATGGATCCACACTTCAGTCGTCCCGTTTGTAACAGAATACTTCGCCAAACCCAGATCCAGTGGCTTTATTCAGCAACCAGCCCGACCATGGACCCAGTCGAACAACTACTGCATCTACAACAAGGAGATTTTTCCATTGAAGGGTTATGTTCGCCAATTCTGTAAGCTTTCCTATCAAGTACCCTTTTATGATGAGGTGTGGCTTAAGGACTTGTTTCGTTTTGGACTTAATGAGCCAACCAGATCAATGCTGCCTGGAGGGGGATTTAAATGCTCACTAAAGGACTATATGCAGTATGCGTTGTTGCTATGTGGCTCTCCGTTAACTGTGGGTGTTTTAGAAGAGCCACAGTGCAAGATGTCTGCTAGCTCAGAGCCACAGCACAAGATGTCTGCTAGCTCAGAGCCACAGCACAAGATGTCTGCTAGCCCAGAGCCACAGCACAAGATGTCTGCTAGCTCAGAGCCACAGCACAAGATGTCTGCTAGCTCAGAGCCACAGCACAAGATGTCTGCTAGCCCAAAGCCACAGCACAAGATGTCTGCCTGCCTAGAGCCACAGCACAAGATGTCTGCTAGCCCAGAGCCACAGCACAAGATGGCTGCCCCTCCAGAGACTGTTCACAAGATGGCCGCCCTTCCAGAGCCTGTTCACAAGATGGCCGTCCTTTCTGAGTCTGTCCACAAGATGGCCGCCCTTCCAGAGCCTGTTTGCAAGATGGCCGCCCTTCCAGAGCCTGTTCGCAAGATGGCCGCCCCTTCAGAGCTTGTTCACAAGATGGCCACCACGCCTAAGCCTGTCGCCAAGATGGCCTCCGTTCCTGAGTTCCCGGCCAAGATGGCCTCTGTTCCTGAGTTCCCGGCCAAGATTGCTTCCGTTCCCGAGTTCCCGGTCAAGATGGCCGCTACACCTGAGTCTCCGCTGGTTCCGCCCAGTCCTCCTGTGTCCCCGCCTCCAGAGCGCCCTCCTGTGTTCACGGCTAAAGAACACCCTCCAGTGTCTGCACCGAACCCCATACACAGAATGGCCGCTACATTTACACTACATCATGTCAACTCTGTTTCAAGATGGTTGGTGTCCAGCGTAGAAGACCCACCGCTGCTGTCGGCTCGAGCAGCTGGTCTCTCTAAACTAATGTCAGCCAAGACAGCGCCCGCTCATGTCACGTCAGCCAAGCCACAGACTGTTTACATCACATCAGCCAAGCCTCAACCAGTTCACGTCATGTCTTCTGCTTCTGAGTCTGCGTTTATCCTGGCTGTCCTTCCAGATGCTGTTCCTGTCAAGTCAAGTCAAGTTACAGCTGCTGTTCCTGTCAAGTCAAGTTCCATTTGCTGATCCTGTCAAGTCAAGTCAAGTTCCAGCTGCTGTTCCTGTCAAGTCAAGTCACGTCACAGCTGCTGTTCCTGCTAAGTCAAGTCAAGTTACAGCTGCTGATCCTGTCAAGTCAAGTTCCAGCTGCTGTTCCTGTCAAGTCAAGTCAAGTTCCAGCTGCTGTTCCTGTCAAGTCAAGTTCCAGCTGCTGATCCTGTCAAGTCAAGTCAAGTTCCAGCTGCTGTTCCTGTCAAGTCAAGTTCCAGCTGCTGATCCTGTCAAGTCAAGTTACAGCTGCTGTTCCTGTCAAGTCAAGTTACAGCTGCTGATCCTGTCAAGTCAAGTTACAGCTGCTGATCCTGTCAAGTCAAGTTACAGCTGCTGTTCCTGTCAAGTCAAGTCAAGTTCCAGCTGCTGTTCTTGTCAAGTCACGTCACAGTCGCTGCTCCTGCCAAGTCAAGTCAAGTTACAGCTGCTGTTCCTGTCAAGTCAAGTTCCAGCTGATGATCCTGTCAAGTCAAGTCAAGTTCCAGCTGCTGTTCCTGTCAAGTCAAGTCACGTCACAGCTGCCGTTCCTGCTAAGTCAAGTCAAGTTACAGCTGCTGATCCTGTCAAGTCAAGTTACAGCTGCTGTTCCTGTCAAGTCAAGTCAAGTTCCAGCTGCTGTTCTTGTCAAGTCACGTCACAGTCGCTGCTCCTGCCAAGTCAAGTCAAGTTACAGCTGCTGTTCCTGTCAAGTCAAGTCAAGTTCCAGCTACTGTTCCTGTCAAGTCACGTCCCAGCTGCTGTTCCTGCTAAGTCAAGTCAAGCAGCTCTTCCTAAGTCAAGTCAAACAGCTAATCCCTCAGAGCCAAGCCAAGTCACAGCCGCTCCTTCAACGTCTAGTCAAGTCACAGCCCTCCCAGCCACGCCAAGTCCCTCTGAGCCAAGTCAAGTCACGGCTGTTCCTTCAGAGCCAAGTCAAGTCTCAGCTGTTCCCTCTGAGCCAAGTCAAGTCACAGCTGTTCCCTCAAAGCAAAGTCACATCTCGCTCGAACGTCCAGAACCAAGTCACGACTCGCCCGAACGCCCGAGCATCCAGAGCCACATCATGTATTGTTTGACCTGCCAGAGCCACGTCAAGTTGTGATTGCCAGCATAATGGACACTCCTCCGATGTCAGCTCAGGCTGCAGGCTTCCTAAACCACCCAGAGCCGACGCTCACAAGCCAAGCAAGCCACGCAGAGCTGACGCTCCCAAGCCTCTCATCTTCCAGCCCGATGGGCATCCCATTGCCTACTGCGTTACCTGTGATGGAAATCGCCATTTTGAGTGTGTGGGCTGCACACTGCGTTCCAGAGGTCTCGCCTGTCCCTGAGTCTGTTCACGAGTCTGCTCCAGAGGCCTCATCTGTCCACATGTCCGCTGCACCTATACCTCTTTTGGAGGTGGCGTCTACGGCGGAACCCCCTGAGGAGGCAGCTTCCGCTGCAGATCCTCTAGAGGGGGTGCCACTCGCAAATGAACTGTCTACGTTCCTGCTCTACCTGCTCCACCTTGGCCTCCTGCTCTGCCTACAACACCAAGGCTTCCTGCTCTGCCTGCAACGCCAAGGCTCCCTGCTCTGCCTGCTCAGCCATGGCTTCCTGCTCTGCCTGCACCGCCCTGCTCACCACTACTCCTCAGTTGGCCACTGCTCCACGGTCCTCCCGAGTTTCATTGTCTGTCACTGCTCCATTGCCCAGGTCCTCCAGAGCTTCACTGTCTGCCGTCGCTCCACTGTCCAGGCCCACCTCTGTTCCATGACCCAAATCTGTCACTGCTCCATGGCCCAGGTTCTCCGTTGTTTCCCTCTCTGCCATTGCCACGGTCCAGGCCCACCTCTGTTCTAGGATCCAGTCTGCCGCTGCTCCATGGCCCAGGCTCTCCGTGGTTCCACTGTCAGCCTCTGCCCCATTGTCCAGGCCCCGAATCTGTTCCTGTTCCCCCTTATGGACTTGGCCCTCCGTCCCACCCCCTTTTGCACCTTGTTCCCCCCACTATCTGGGACTTATTCCTGTTACACCAGGCCAGCAGAGGGAGCCCTTACCCACACTGACTGTTGCTGCTCCCTCTGCTACCTCTATGGTAGCTTCCTGTTTGTCAGCCATAAAAGACAGACCATGCCAGACACACGGGGCGAAGTATTGTTTTGCTCCTGTGGACTCTACCAAGCGTTTTCCAAGTTTCCTAGTTCCCTTGTTGTTTTTCCCTAGCCATAGTTTTTTTTGTTTTTCAGTCTTAGCTATAGTTCTTCCTAATTTCATTGTTTGTTTTTCATTTGTTACTTTGGACTGCCCTCTTGGTTTTCGACCCCCGCCTGCCTTATTGGATTTACGCTTTGTCTTGCCCTGTTTGTTCCTGTTTGCTGGTGTTCGACCCTGTTTGCCTTGACTACGATCTTCACAATAAAGCCTGCATATGGATCCACACTTCAGTCGTCCCGTTTGTAACAACTACTATGTCCCTATTTGGGTATTAATTTGTATGTAATTCTGAACATATAAAACATTTTATTCTAGCCTAATGCATTCTTTTTATAAACACTTGAATGTAGGTAAGTTCCATGAATAAAAAATAAACAAACAACATTTTGAACAAAAAGCTAAAATAAAAGACTATTCATTATTATCAAAACATAGATGGATACCAAAGCTTGACAGTTATTATTACCTCTTCATGGGACGAGATTTTATTCCTTAACGTTACACAGTTTTACTTATTTATGGTTTTAATGCTGTTTTATGTCGGACGATTGTCTTAGATTAAATGTGGAAGTATCTGTTGTTTCGGTTTCTTCTTCACTTGTGTTTTCCGCAATACCGCCCCTAGCATATAACAATGAAAACACGGATTCTCCGAGCACGAATATAGCTCAAATATACTAAGACTTACAAGTATAAGTAAGTATCATTTTAGGTATATTTCTGAGAAGTATATAAAGCACATTTCTGAGAAGTACATAAAAAGTATAGTGAAAGTACACTTTCCTGTTTTAAGTTTAAAAGAAGTATACTAATAGCACACTTGAATACACTTTTTTTTTCATAAGGGACCATAAGATAAACACAAAAACACAAAGCATGCACACCCACAAAAGCACAACCCATAGAGATAAATGCAAATACACAAACCAAAAAGTGCAGTACTAAAGTCTGCAAACGCACACACACTCAAACAGAAGTGTAGTTCAGTGTTTTCACCTGTTTGGCGCTGCGTTCAAACACCACATACTGCTGACACTGATCCAGACGGCGCTTTTTCATGGTCCAGAAATGCAGGACTCTGTTTTCCCTCTGTAGCAGTTCATTCAGGATGGCTGTACAAACACCACACATCACACACAACACATGCTTAACATTAATAAATGAATGACTGGATAAATGAAGAATGTTGTGTGAAAGAAAAGGATAAATTCAAAGCTAAAATTAATGGGAATATGAAAAGTCTGACATAATTGGCTTTGACATAATAGAGCACGAGCTCTGACCTTTGACCTGTTGCTCAGGGCCACGGGTGTTGCTAGATGTTCCCTGAGTGCTGACGTTATTCCGATGGATGTATTTCAGAAAAACCTCAGCATTTCGCCTGGCCAGAGTACATGCCTGAAGAACACAACAGACTTTACAGATCAAAAACAGATACATGGTCAAAGACATGGAGTGAATTTATTTCTCACTGCCTTAAATCAGAGATCTTCTGTTCTAATAGTTCTTGATACTAGTTTTGCACAAAAGTATAAATCGTCCCTGCTTTGCAATTGTTATTATGAGGTTGGTAACTTTATCTGGGCTGACTGATACTGATACAGAGTTTGAGAGATCGGTGTTTGTTCAGTAGTGACCTTGAGAAAAGCCTCTTTCTGCTCCAGGTGTTTGCTGATCAGCGGCAGAACATGATCCGTCTCTGCTGAAGATCCCAGTTTATCATGAGCTCCACACCAGTCCTCATCTCTGCGGTACTCCTGCTCCAGACTCTCCAGCACACTACACACCTGTGAATAAGCCATTCGCATTACATTTAGCATGACAGAGGGTTTTGGAACTAGCTGTCACTAGTGTGTCACTAGCTGGTCATTTATTATTAGGGGTGTTGAAATTAATTGTTGCATTGATGCATCGCGATGCGGATGTGGGCGATTCTGCATTGATGGTGTTAGCACAGACATGGTGTTAGCTTTCATTGTTACGCTGATGATACTCAGCTCTATATTTCTTTGCAGCCCGGCAAAACATATCAATTCGAAAAACTAACAGAATGCATAGCTGATATTAAAAACTGGATGGTGAATAACTTCTTACTGTTAAATCCTGAAAAAACAGAGGTGTTAATTATTGGACCTAAAACCTCGACAAGTAATGACCTAAAACACAGTCTAATACTAGATGGCTGCTCTGTAAATTCGTCGTCATCAGTTAGGAACCTAGGCGTCCTATTCGATAGCAATCTCTCCTTTGAAAGCCACATTTCTAGCATTTGCAAAACCGCATTTTTCCATCTTAAAAATATATCGAAATTACGACCTATGCTATCAATGTCAAATGCTGAAACATTAATTCATGCGTTCATGACCTCAAGGGTAGATTATTGTAATGCTTTATTGGGTGGTTGTTCTGCACGCTTAATAAACAAACTCCAGCTGGTCCAAAATGCAGCAGCTAGAGTTCTTACTAGAACTAGAAAGTATGAGCATATTAGCCCGGTTCTGTCAGCACTGCATTGGCTCCCTATAAAACATTGTATAGATTTTAAAATCTTGCTAATTACTTATAAAGCCCTCAATGGTTTAGCTCCTCAGTACTTGAGCGAGCTTCTATCGCATTATAGTCCCTCACGTCTGCTGCGTTCTCAAAATTCTGGCAATTTGATAATACCTAGAATATCAAAATCAACTGCCGGCGGCAGATCATTTTCTTATCTAGCGCCTAAACTCTGGAACAATCTACCAAACACTGTTCGGGAGGCAGACACACTCTGTCAGTTTAAATCTAGATTAAAGACACATCTCTTTAACCTGGCTTACACATAAAACATTAACACATTCTTATAATTCAAATCCGTTAAAGGATTGTTAGGCTGCATTAATTAGGTCAGCCGGAACCGAAAACACCTCACATTACATCTGATGCACTCGTTGCATCGTAAAAAGAATGGCATCTACGCTAATATTAGTCTGTTTCATTCTTATTCCGAGGTCACCGTAGCCACCAGACCCAGCCTGTATCCGGATCAGATGGTCACTGCAGTCCCCCGGATCCAGTCCGCACCAGCTTAGATCATGGATCACCACCTGGAGATGACTTCAATAGCCATGGATGTCAACCAGATGAGCTCCAGAGACCGATCATCAATGAAGACCTCGCCAACCTAGACGGCCATCGGCGCTACACCACAGGAACCTGATGAGTTCTCTACAATCGGACATTGGTACAAACTGCTGGTTTCGTCTGGCCAGAGGAGAACTGGTCCCTTGACTGAGCCTGGTTTCTCCCAAGGTTTTTTTCTCCATTTCTGTCACCTGTGGAGTTTTGGTTCCTTGCCGCTGTCGCCTCTGGCTTGCTTAGTTGGGGACATTTTCCAGCGATATCGTATACTATTTGAACTGAACTGACGATGATATCACTGAATTCATTGATGAACTGCCTTTAACTGAAAATTGATTATCTTCAATAATGCGTTACTTACACACTATTGTTCTGTTTAAATACTGTGCAGTTGCTTTGACACAATCTGTATTGTTACAAGCGCTATATAAATAAAGGTGACTTGACTTGACTTGACCATAATTGATTATAGCCAATTTATGACATTTGCATATGTGCTTGTCACACGAGTATTAAAAATATTTTTTTTTAAATCTAAGGTCTAGGCACATTTTGGAAAAACCTAAGTGTGGGATAAAAAAAAAAACCTAACTATGATTGTCTGTAAACTTTTGGGTACTTAAAGCACTCTTAAAGGAGAAGTCCACTTCCAGAACAAAAATTTACAGATCATTTACTCAGCCCCTTGTCATCCAAGATTTTCATGTCTTTCTTTCTTCAGCCGTTAAGAAATGTGTTTCTTGAGAAAAAAAAAAAAGGAATTACCTCCATATAATGGACATCAATGGTGCACCCAAGTTTGAACTTCCAAAATGCAGTTTAAATGCAGCTTCAAATGGCTATAAACATACCCAGCCATGGAAGAAGGGTCTTATCTAGCGAAACAATCTATAATTTTCTAAACAAATTGACAACTTATACTTTTTAACCTTAAATGCTCGTCTTGTCTAAGTCTGCATGAACATTTTTTTTTCTGACCAATACAGTTGTATGTCGAAAAACTCCCGTCTCATTTTCTACCCCAACTTTTAAATCATCCTAATTCACTGCAGAAGTACCGACCCAGTGTTTACAAAGTAAAAATGTATGTAAAAAAGTATGCACTATACAAAAAAAAAAGTAAAACAGTGATGTAGAACGATTTTGACATTGAAGAATAAAACGAGACGGGAGTTTTTCGACATACCCTAACTGTATTGACTGTATTGAACCAGGAAAAAACAGAGTTCACGCAAAGTTAGACAAGACGAGCATTTGAGGTTAGAAAGTATATAAATTGTTCATTTGTTTAGAAAATGACAGATCGTTTTGCTAGATAAGACGCTCCTTCATTGGCTGGGATTTGAAGCTGCATTTAAACTGCATTTTGGAAGTTCAAACTTGGGGGCACTATTGAAATCTATTATATGGAGATAATTCCTGAAATGTTTTCTTCAAGAAACATCATTTCTTATCTATTTAAGAAAGAAAGACATGAACATCTTGAATGACCAGGGGTTGAGTAAATTAAGTACTTTTTGTTTATTAATTGTCTTTTTCCTCCTTTATTACTTTAAGGTTTAAGCCTAATCCCAGACTAAAATCTAAGTCTGAGCTGTTTCAACAACAAACAAAAAAACCTTACTAAATGATCTTAAAATATGTCAGTGTTTTTATTTTGTCTTGAGATGCACACCAGTAATGTTTTTTTCCAAGGCATGTTTTGTAAATGTCCTTGAACTATTGGCTTATCCTGGTTTAACCTAAACCATGTCTGTGTATGTTTTGAAGCTTTATTTACTTGGTTAAATTCCTTTAGATTACAGCCCGCAAAGAACTACGTGTCACGTATCTGGTCTATCCTGTCATTATGAACTCTTGCACCACACATCATGGACTTCATTTCCCACAAGCCACTGCTCTAATCACTGCATTCACCTGCTCTCACTTTACTGATTACTGGTCACAGCTGCACCTCATCACACTGTCTGCATTTAAGCCACTCACACACACACAGCCACCTTGCGAAGTCTTATTGTTCCTATGGTCGTAATTCTAAGCGTTTCGCTCTGTGTTGGATTATCTGTGTATGACTCTGGACTGTGTACCCCGTTGACGATTCCTGCTTCCTGCCATTGCGACCATTCCCTGTCTATCGAACTGTTTCCCGGATTACCTACGTTGTTCCTGTTTTCTGGTGATTATTCTGGCCTGTTGACGATTCTAATAAATGCTGCAAATGGATCCGCACGTCTCAGTCTGACCCTCCTTGTGACAGAAGACTTCGCCACTACAAGGATCCAGCAGCTTTATTCTCCAGCATCACAATATGGACCCGCATGAGTCTGTAAGCAAGATGGCCTCCCTTCTAGAGTCTCTTGACAAGATGACCTCCCTTCTAGACTCTGTTCGCAAAATGGCTGCCCTTCCAGAGTCTGCTCTCAAGATGGGCCCCCTTCCACAGCCATGGCACAAGATGACTACCATCAAATCAGTGACTGCGCCGCCAGAGCGCCCTCCAGTGACTGCGCCGCCAGAGCGCCCTCCAGTGACCGCTCGCTCAGAGCCTGCTCTTCCAGAGTCTCTGCTGGAGACGCCCAGCCCTCCTGAATCTCCGCTGGGGTCGTCCAGTTCTCCAGAGCCCGCTCCTCAAGAGCGTCGTCCAGAGCCCGCTTCTCAAGAGCGTCGTCCAGAGCCCGCTTCTCAAGAGCGTTGTCCAGAGCCCGCTTCACAAGAGCGTCGTCCAGAGCCCGCTCCTCAAGACAGCCTTCCAGAGACTCCGCTGGTTCCGCCCAGCCTTCCAGAGACTCCGCTGGTTCAGCCCAGCCTTCCAGAGACTCCGCTGGTTCAGCCCAGCCTTCCAGAGACTCCGCTGGTTCAGCCCAGCCTTCCAGAGCCTCCGCTGGTTCCGCCCAGCCTTCCAGAGGCTCCGCTGGTTCCGCCCAGCCTTCCAGAGGCTCCGCTGGTTCCGCCCAGCCTTCCAGAGACTCCGCTGGTTCCGCCCAGCCTTCCAGAGACTCCGCTGGTTCCGCCCAGCCTTCCAGAGACTCCGCTGGTTCCGCCCTGCCTTCCAGAGCCTCCGCTGGTTCCGCCCAGCCTTCCAGAGACTCCGCTGGTTCAGCCCTGCCTTCCAGAGACTCCGCTGGTTCAGCCCTGCCTTCCAGAGACTCCGCTGGTTCCGCCCAGCCTTCCAGAGACTCCGCTGGTTCCGCCCAGCCTTCCAGAGCCTCCGCTGGTTCCGCCCAGCCTTCCAGAGACTCCGCTGGTTCCATCCAGTCGTCCTGAGATTCCTGTCTGCCCGGTTCTGGTCACGGAGCTCATGCATGGACTGTTCCCACCCACCCTCCCTGCTGCTCCAGTCCTGCCACCTCTGTCTCCTGACAGTCCCTCTGCTCACCCACATCCCACCTTCGGTGCAGAGGACTTGCCGTGGGACTGCCAGTCTCCATCGGTGTCCAGACTGAAGGATCCCTCACCATCACCTCCAGTCTCAGAGTCCTGGACTCCACCTCGGCCCTCCGACCCTGCAGCTCCACCCTGGCTCTGTGCTCCCTCGTCTCCGTTGTCGGCCATCGGCCCACCAGCTCCTCCGGGCTCCATCGTCTCTCAGGCTCCGCCCCGGTCAGTCGTCGCCCCACCTTCGCCTCTGGACTCTACTCCTCCGGCTGCGCCTCGTCACTCCGTCCTGCCGGCTCTGTGGACCTCCTCCCTCCCGTGGGCACAGCCTCGATCCTCTGTCACTCCGGCTCCGCTGCGTACCTCCGGACTTCCATCTCCGCCGGGGTCGCCAGAGCCTTGGGTTCCACCTTGGCCCTCCGGATCCTCTGTGTCGCCCAGGACCATCGACTCTCCGGTTCCGCCTCGGGCTCCACCTCCGTCGGTCGGCCCCATGCAGGAGCCAACCCTTCCTTCATCATGGCTTCTCCCTCCGTCGGCTCCGCCTCAGTTCCTGGTTCCAGTACCCCTACATGGACCTGGCCCTCCATCCCTCCCCCTGTTACGCCTCCGCTCCACCACCCTCCAGGTTGTATTAGGTGGTTAGAGCGTCTGGAAGCCGCTCCTTGGGGAGGGGCTCTGTCACGTATCTGGTCTATCTCATCATGAACTCTTGCACACACATTCTGGACTGCAATCCCCATAAGCCACTGCACTAATCACTGCACACAGCTGCTCCTCGTTTCCCACTGAACTGATTGCTGCATACACCTGTTTCACATTTACCCACATGCATTTAAGCCACTCACACACACAGCCACCTTGCGAAGTCTTATTGTTCCTATGGTCGTAATTCTAAGCGTTTCTCTCTGTGTTGGATTATCTGTGTATGACTCTGGACTGTGTACCCCGTTGACGATTCCTGCTTCCTGCCATTGCGACCATTCCCTGTCTATCGAACTGTTTCCCGGATTACCTACGTTGTTCCTGTTTTCTGGTGATTATTCTGGCCTGTTGACGATTCTAATAAATGCTGCAAATGGATCCGCACGTCTCAGTCTGACCCTCCTTGTGACAACAATAGTACATAATTTGACCATTAATTTTGTGACATTATAGGGGAAGCTGAGCTTCCCTTGCAGTCTTAAAGAAATCGCCACTGATATATACTATATAGCTTAGCAAAATTGCTTGATTGCTTGTATTGCCAAAAAATTTATACCATATTATCGTCCAGCTTTAATCTGATGAGTGCGACTATAATATGTAAGAAAATTATAAACATTAACATGATTTTCTGTAATACTGCTTTGCTTTATAACAATGTTGAAGTTGAATGCCCCGTAAGTAAGGCCCCCAGTAACTCTGGCGCCCTGGTTAGAAAACACTTACGTGAAGACTCTCGTATTCATCAAAAGAAATCCACAAACAGGAATAACATCAGAGTGAATAGCAGTAGACAAAGAATCAGGCCACACTCTCTTTAACCGAATCAATTCTGATCACAACATTGCCCTTTTCCTCAAGAAAAACCTTGAGGTTTTCCTCCCAGAGTATCCCAGGGACAATTAGTGCGCCAGTCAAAGAAATAAGTGTGTCCATCTAAACCAATTACGCAGCCTAAGTGGAGAGCATGCTAGCCAGTGGCGGGAGGATGGCTCCTGTACTGATTAACTGGCAGACACATTGACCCGCCTGACCTCTTAAAGCCCTTTGGGGGAAACCCTTGTCATAAGGAATAAATCTGGGACTCCCTCTGTTCAAACGTAGCAGAGAGCTCACAATAACCAGTAATCCATTAAGCAAAAAGTAGATATGGCTAATAGCATAAACATGGTTCATGCAGCACAGATCTTTTTCAAGACATAGGAGGTTATGGCCTATGCGGGAGCAATATGAAAGGAACAATGTCTGTGATCTGTTTAGGACTGAAGGGAAAGTCGTTTGTTTAGTCTATAGCGAGTTTGATTTTAGCATTGACCTGATTAGCCATTTACAAGGGAAACCTTTGATCGGTGTTGAAGAGAGGAAGTTCCATGGAAACCTGAATGCTGTTTTGATGGAAACATAGTGAGTCAAACCATCCTGTCAAAATGTCATCCTTATTTGTGATGATGTAAACTAGCAGCAAAATATTATTTGTGACTTTTATATCAGTCTTATTCATCATATAATAATCCCTTAGGAACATTTGCTGTTCCATGTGTGCAGTGAGAACCTTTTATTTTATTAGTTCAGCTGATGTAAGACAGTTTAAATAGAATCAAAAGATTTCTGAGACATCATTTAACAGTTATTCAAATAAAATGATTGCAAAAATAGGGTGGCAGAATGATAATAAATAAATAATAATGATTATTATATTCATGTACCATGCTATCTGTGTTTATATATATATATATATATATATATATATAATATTATTATTATTATTATTATTATTATTATCTTTATTTTGCAGTAGTAAAAAATTAAGGACAATTATGAATAATATTATAACAATATTTTTTGGTAATTATAAACATTATAGTGATGATTGTATTAATAACAATTGTTTATAATATATTATTTTGACTATTAATAATAATTAATTATTAATAATAACTAATAAAGAACATAGCTGCAAGCAGGGATTACTAGGGTTCAAGCGCTTTCAGGCAGTTAAGCACATCTGAAAAACACATTTTGTAGCAATCATTTCTTTGCAAATACAGGTAATTTACCATAGAAACACTATGTTTTGTACTATTTATGACGGCACGTTATGATGTTATGTTACAGCGCCAGCTGTAGTCGAATCTCCTTAAAACTTTGCATGCTTGTTTAGAATCACCTGTCGTATGTGCTCACCAAGTTTTAAAGTTTTGAGTTTTCCATTGACTTTTCCTTCAGGCTTTATAGAATTTTAGGTTAATTCAGACATATGTAAATGACCCCGTTATAGCTTCCCAAAGGGTACATTTCAAAAGAAATTGATAATTATTTACCTAGACAGTCCAGAGAATTGTTCTGCAGTGTTTTTTCCAGATTGAGCGAAAACCCTTAGACTACTTCACAGCTGCTCAATCATTTAACAAACGATTAGATTGACAGTAATGGTTCTAGAGGCAAAGCTGAATGAGGAGTTCTGTCAAATGACATGAATATCACCTGTATGTGTCGAAAAAAACGTGATATCGCCTTTGGGGCCATGAGTCAAACAGGTCCACCAAGTTTTGTTCCGATTTCCCTCCATCAACCAAGTCTAAAAGGCTGCTCATATTTCATTGGTCATTGGCGGCCATGTTTTTTTGAGATACGCAAATGTCCTTATAGACACTTGTGGCACTTTAGACCAAGACCGTGCACAGCGATTTTCATGTTAATAGGACAAATGGTTGCATAGGTATAGCCATTTTTATGTTTTTTCCCTCTTAAAACACCAATTTCATTTTGTCCTGCAGCCTCAGGTTGAGCTCTTGCATAAGTGTCCTGAGTTTGGCGAAGATATATCATTCTGCTCAGGAGTTATAGGCATTTTACTAAAAAAAGCCCTGAACCTTTCCAATGTTTTGGCGTCACTTTGCGACGGTGAGTTGAAAGTTAGACCTTTTTTTAATAATTATTATTATTCGCTTTCCAAAGAATCTTTCAGCACTGTTTTGGTTCCGACTGGGGGAAAAACCTAGGACTAGTTCTCAAAAGTAGGTTTTGCAAAATACCCGAAAATTGCCACTAACAGTTTAGTGATTTAAAACTTTTGATCTCTGTAGCGCCCCCGTCAGGCCGATTGGGGCAAGCCTTGGTGACGTTGTCTGCGGTGTGAGTACTACCATCCCTCCAAGTTTCAGGTCTCTACGAATAATGGTTTGGTCTGCACGATCAGTTTTACATGGAGACTGCTGATCGGTGACCATTCTAACAATTACAATAGGATTTCAGCGCTACATGCTTAAACTGGGGGTTGAACAACTTTTTTAAGATGACAATAAATCCTGCATCAGCAGCACCACACGCATGCATTGTAATGCTCTTTTGAATGCGCATCAACAACTGACATGGAAGAAAAGAAATTGTTGAATAAAGTTGTAATTTTTGTTTTCTTTGCACACAAAAAGTGTTCTCGTAGCTTCATAAAATTACGGTTAAACCACTGATATCACATGGACTATTTTAGCAATGTCCTTACTACATTTCTAGGCCTTGAACATTGTAGTTGCATTGCTGTCTATGCAGTCAGAAAGCTCTTGGATTTTATTAAAAATAATCTTAATTTGTGTTTCAAATATGAAGGTCTTATGGTTTTGAAACAACACAAGGGTGAGTAATTAATAACAGAATTTTCTCTTTTTTTGTGAAAATAGTGGTGATTTGCTCATTACTGTAAAAACATCTCATGCTTTTGGCTCGCATAGCTGCTTTCTGGCCTTTTCATGTGTGTGTCTGTTGTGAAGGGAACAAAGTGCATGATTCTGTTGATTGCCATGTCTCACAGGTGTCTGTTTCGTACAGTGCACACGTGCCCTTTGAGGCTAAATTCAATAACAAGTTCAAGCCCTCCTTAAACAGTTTATAACTGAATCAGGGGGACAACAGAATCCATGAATGCCCTTAGGAATGAGACTGTGCTCAAGGCTCTGTCAGAGCAATCATAATTTACTATTTTCCCCCTCTCTTTGACAGATCTCTTTGTTCCAGCCGACAGTACACATGTCAGGTCATAACAGCATTTCCACCAGCTGACAAGCAAAGGCATGGCTTTAAATGAGGCCCATTATCATGAATCACATTTGAAAATGCCAAAGCCTTAAAATGCAGGAGGTGTACCAGAGTACTCTTAGATCCTGCTCATCGTCCCGCTGCTGATTATATTATATTAATGTATCAGTTACACTGAATGTGATTCCCCATTGACTGATCAAAGCAGATGCTGCAGTGTAGGGCAGTTATTGGATTAGATGGGGGTGCCAGCAGAGACAAATATATCAACAGACTATTCAGCTCAAGACCACGCGAAAATGCCTTGGATTTATGTTTGGAGCTATTAGCCTTTAACACTGACAGAGATTACATTTTTCGCTAAAATGCTAAATTGAATTTAAGTTGACATCCTTGGTTCCGGATTGTGCTGTTGCTCACAAGTTACAGATTTAGGTAAAGATGAAGTGTATAATTTTTTAAGTGTGTAATTCTGTTTTAGTGACACAGAATTAGAGACACAATTATTAATTGTTATCTAACTTAAGCTTTTCAAATTCGGTTTACTTTGCTTTTTAGATCCAGTTTTAAGTTCACTCTACAACTCTACAGCCAGGTTTACTAAACAGGGCAAATTAGCGCGAGAGTGCAAATCCAAAACAGAACCGATGGAAGGGAAATTTCTGAATGCACAATGTGCAAATTAAAGAACACAGAAGCAACATCTCGTTTACATATCGACCAATGCAATATACCAAGCACAGTGAAATTTGGTAGTCGAGTAGTCGCAAATAAAGAATAAAGAAATAAAGAAACCACAGTACATTGAAAAAAAAAACCAGAGGCCAAAAAAGGAAAGTTCACTAGAAGTTTTGATAGACCTGGTATTGCGTGACACCTAGTTGAGGATTCCAAGTTGTCTTTATTTCCTGAAGCAAATTAAAAATAGCATGACTTGGCAAATGATATGTTCGAATAATGTGGAAAAAATCCTCTCCCTTCTACTACACGCTGTCTGTTCTCTGCGGTGCCTCCTTTTAGCAACAATATTTGCAGCTATTTCAAGTGCAAAATAGTTTAAGACATGTTTTTTGGCTGTTAAATAATGATGCAAATGCCATTAATATGGCGAGCGCAAATGTTAGTAAAACGTTGCGTGATTCATTTAAATACTCTCCTCCTATAAATTTAGAATCTGAAAGGGAAGCTCCTATAAATGCTAATTTAATAAGGTCAGGCGCAAAAAATAACTGTGTCCACGCCTTTTTAGCACTAATTCTTCACTCTTCTCTCTGTCTTTAGTAAAACCTCACAGTACAATTTTACGCCAAAAGCTGTTAGTAAAAACTGGACCCTAGTGTCAACCTAAATCACTGCTCTTTGAAGCCAGAGAAACCACCTTCTGGATCCAGTATGATGCAGTTTGGATCCACTTTTTCAATCCAGTGTGATGTTAACTGCGCAGTCTTCTCTTTTCAGACCAGATTCAATTTTGGCTTTTTGTATTCAGTATGAATTTCTATTCAGATTCAGTGTGAACTGCCAAAACGTTTTGAAATAGTATTTTTGTTTTAAGTTAAAATATCTAAATATCTAAAAAAAAAAAAAAAAAAAAAAAAAAAAGTACATTTTGAGAAGCATCTCTGAATGAGATATTAAGAATGTACATTTTATCTTACTGTAAAGGCTAACTTTTTACTTTTCAAATAGGTTAAAATCAAGCAAAAATACAGTGCAGTAGGACAAAATACACTTATATTTAAGATACAATCTATGACAACATGCCTAATATCACTTCAGTGTTTCCTCTCAAATAAATTTATCTTGTTGTAAATACTTTTAGACATTTTAACTGGAATACAAGACAAAAACACAAATAAAGAATGTAATATTTTGCAATTTTAGATCCAGTGTGAACTTAAAGGGTTAGTTCACCCAAAAATGAAAATTATGTCATTAATTACTCACCCTCATGTTATTCCATGCAAGACTTTCGTTCATCTACAGTTGTTTCTGTGATGTACTAAAATATAATTACAAGCACTTCATACGTTTCAAAGGCTTTTATCGACAATTACATGAGTCAGTATTTGCAGTGTTGGCCCTTCTTTTTCAGGACCTCTGCAATTCGACTGGGCATGCTCTCAATCAACTTCTGGGCCAACTCCTGACTGATAGCAACCCATTCTTTCATAATCACTTCTTGGAGTTTGTCAGAATTAGTGGGTTTTTGTTTGTCCACCCGCCTCTTGAGGATTGACCACAAGTTTTAAGATTTGGGGAGTTTCCAGGCCATGGACCCAAAATATCAACGTTTTAGTCCCCGAGCCACTTAGTTAACACTTTTGCCTTATGGCACGGCGCTCCATCGTGCTGGAAAATGCATTGTTCTTCACCAAACTGTTGTTGGATTGTTGGAAGAAGTTGCTGTTGGAGGGTGTTTTGGTACCATTCTTTATTCATGGCTGTGTTTTTGGGCAAAATTGTGAGTGAGCCCACTCCCTTGGATGAGAAGCAACCCCACACGGACTGATGGTAGCGCTCACCTTTTCTTCTCCGGACAAGCCTTTTTCCAGATGCCCCAAACAATCGGAAAGAGGCTTCATCGGAGAATATGACTTTGCCCCAGTCCTCAGCAGTCCATTCGCCATACTTTTTGCAGAACATCAATCTGTCCCTGATGTTTTTGTTTTTTTTTTTGGAGAGAAGTGGCTTCTGTCTTTGCCTCACTGTGCGTGCAGATGCGCTCACACCTGCCTGCTGCCATTCCTGAGCAAGCTCTAGGTCACCCAAAAATGAAAATTCTGTCATTAATTACTCGCCCTCATGTTATTCCAAACCTGTAAGACTTTTGTTCATCTTCAGAACACAAATTAAGATATTTTTGATGAAATCCGAGACCTTTCTGACCCTGCATAGACATCAACGCAACTGATACGTTCAAGGTGATTCGTTTAAGTGCTCTCCTCCCATACATTTTTGCATCTGAAAGGGAAACTCCTATAAATGCATATTCAGTAAGGTCAGATGCAAAAATAACTGTGTCCACTCAAATTCTTCACTGCTTTTCAATAGTAAAACATGACAACTTTCGTTCATCTTAGGAACACAATTTCAGATATTTTTGATGAAATCCAAGACCTTTCTGACCTTTGCATAGACATCAACACAACTGATACGTTCAAGGCCCAAAAAGGTAGTAAGTACATCATTAAAATAGTCCATGTGGCATCAGTGGTTAAACCTTAATTTTATGAAGCTAAAAATTTTAGCTCAAATGCCAGTAATCTGACAACTGCAAGTGTTAATAAAACGTGTTGCGTGATTTATTTAAATACTCTCCTCCCCTAAATTTTTGTGTCTGAAAGGGAAACTCCTATAAATGCATATTCAATAAGGTCAGGCGCAAAAATAACTGTGTCCACTCTAATTCTTCCCTGCGCTTCTTTAGTAAAACCTGACAACTTTCATTCATCTTCGGAACACAAATTAAGATATTTTTGATAAAATCCGAGAGCTTTCTGACCCTGCATAGATAGCAATGCAACTGACACATTCAAGGCTCAAAAGGTAGTAAGGACATCATTAAAATAATCCAGTGGTTCAACCTTAATTTTATGAAGCTACAAGAATTCTTATGCACAAAAAAACCTAAATAACTTTATTCAACAATTTCTTCTCTTCTGTGTCAGACTTCGACATGTGTTCACAAGAGTACTACGACGCATACAGTACATGTGTTGCTGCTAACGCAGGAGCCAGCATTCTGATGTAGAACCTGAATGCACTGTGCTTTGTTTACAAGCAGAAGAAGAATGCACACTGTACATAAAGCAGTCTTTGTAAACATGTCTTAAGATTTTGACATTGCAATTTTTTGCCCAGCCTTACTTATTTGAACCAGAACATACAGACGATGAAGTAAGAGAGATGGATGTTCTATGTAAGATCTCCGGCTCATGCCTTGAGGCCCGGTCACACTGCACTTTTCGTTCCATTGACTTCCATTCATACGCATGCGAATGCGTTAGACCGGAAACGCAAGCCCGTGCGAAACATTTCGCATTTCGCTGCATTTGAAAGTTCAAGCTTGGTGAACTCTAACCTGCGAAATTGTATCACGTGACTCAAGTGTGACCAACAGGAGATTGATACGTCACAGCATGACCTCTAGTTGAATGAAAAGAACCTTAAATTTAAACATTTAAAACTGCAGCACTGCGGTAAAGTGTAGATTGTATGTTTTTACATTTAAATGTATTATTAGTGTCATGTGCTGAATTTAACTTTTTAAAAAGACGCTGCAGAGCATGACGTCATATCACGACCGTTGCAGCAGCATCCAAGGGAATTCCGCACGCTCAAAGTCTAGTGTGACCGCGGCTTTATAATTTTGTGAACGCATGTCAAAAACTGACACTGAAGAGAAGAAAATTTTGTTTTCTTTGCACACATAAAGTATTCTTGTAGCTTCATTACATTATGGTTGAACCACTAATGTCAAATGTACTATTTTAACAATGTCTTTACTACTTGAACATGTCAGTTGTGTGGCAGGGTCAGAAAGCTCTTCAGAACTTGTGTTCTAAAGATGATTGAAAGTCTTAAAGGTTTGGAATGACATGACGGTGAGAAATTAATGACAGAATTTTCATTTTTTTTGGGTGAATTATTCCTTTAATTTTACACTATTCAGATCCAGTGTGTAAACCTAAGCTTTCACTGTCCTATCCGTGTGAGCTTAAACTTTCACGCTTCAAATCCATTGTGAATTTCGGGACATTAATTCTAACTGAAGTTGTTGGACTGAATTTGCTGGGTAAAGTGCTAACATTTTCCGAAGGCAAACTAACCCAACCGGATGAATCAGCTTCAGATTTACAGCTCAAACTTTTGAGAATGGAAACATCTGGTCTAACACTAACGCTTAAAATAATAGCACGTTCAGCATGACGAGAGGCCATTATCTTCACATTTTATGGTGTTTTTCCCATTATGTGTGCATTTGTAACGGCAACTCTCTCCTGGTGTTTCCCGTCTAAGGAGGTAAGGCAGCAGGGTTTGGCTATCGGCATTTATTGAATCTGTAAAGTATTCAATGTTCATTCGCAAGGCATGATGAAAGCTTCAGCCAAGTAAATAACTGTCATTTTATCCAAGTTCAATACTTCAGTATTTTATTCCACCATATGGACCAGCTGCAACCCCATTTATTTACAAATCATGCGTATGCAAGTTTCTTTTATGGCTTCATTACTACAATACACACTCAAAAAAATAATTCGGTCTAAAAATAAACTTTATGTAATTCAATTAAATGCTAATTTTCCATGTATTTGGATTACATAGTTTTGATATAAACATATTAATAAACTTAATGTGATTCATATGCATCAGTGATACGTGAATGAAACAGGTAAGGTTTATGTAATTATTCCCAGTGTTAAACAAGCACTGCTCAGTGTTCATGTGTTTCCACACTACAGAGTGTTCAAGTAGCATTGACACAGTGTTGGAGTTAAGGAGATCATTATGTGATGATTGATCATTAATGATGAACACCTGCTGAATCATCAATGGAAAGAGAAACACAAGAACTACAGCTGACTTCAGCCACAGCCTTAGAGGAAATCAACTCAAATAAAACAATACATTAAACCTCTCAAGATCTGATTCAACAACTCCACAAACAGATTGACCAGCTTCACTCATTACTAACCAGATTGTCTTCTGTCAGACTTCTAGAGAAGCTCTTATTGAGAATTAACAGACGTGTAGATGTTTTGTTTCATGTGAAATCACCATCAATGAGAGCAGGGTTTCCTTTGGTTGGGCTCTTGACCCGTCACATGCTAGGTTTAATGTTGTGCTGGTAGCTTTTGTTGTACTTAAATCAAACATGTTGAGCTTGGCCAACAAAGTGTAAAAAAAAAAAAAGTAGGGGGATCTGTTAGTGTGTCAATTTCTTTTGAAGTTTATTTGTTGCATAGATGGATATTGTGTTACTTTAATATTAGGCCTACTTACAGCTTTACATTTATGTGTTGTATAAATCATATTAGCTGAATCATTTTATCATACTTTGTGTGCTAAAAGTTTTCATCTGTTTCTTTCTAAAGACCACAGACATGATGAATCAGCATATGAACCTCAACAATGGTGATAATCAACAAAATGTTCAGATACATCTCTGAACATCTTAAAACAAGCTATTAAAAAGTCTCAACAAAAAAGGAAGCATAAAAACAATTATTAAGAGTAAAATAAAAATAATCTGACAATTCCACTGCATTGTTTATTCATGTTGCAATGCATGCTGGGATACATGGGAGGGTCTTTTACCAAACTTGTACCCAGCATGCATTGCAACATGACACATATTGTTGACCGTCACCATTGTTGAGATTCATATACAGATTCTTGATGTTTTTGGATTTGAAGGTGATACAGATGAAAACTTTTTGAGCACAAAATGAAATACAAAGTATCTAATCTTCGTGACTTATGAAAAACAGTTACTTGTGAAGCTATAGAGACTACTATAACAACACAACACCCATCAAATCAGGACTTTGAAAGAATCTGGAGGATTGACTAACTTTTTTTCTTCTTTGACTTTGGTGGCTAAGCTTCTTGTGTTTTATATTTACACAATTAAAGCTACCACCACTGACACCAGCATGTGACGGGTCAAGATCCCAACCAAAGGAAACCCTGCTCTCATTGATGGTGATTTCACATGAAACAAAACATCTACACGTTTGTTAGTTCTCAATAAGAGCTTCTCTAGAAGTCTGACAGAAGTCAATCTGGTTAGTAATGAGTGAAGCTGGTCAATCTGTTTGTGGAGTTGTTGAATCAGATCTTGAGAGGTTTAATGTATTGTTTTATTTGAGTTGATTTCCTCTAAGGCTGTGGTTGAAGTCAGCTGTAGTTCTTGTGTTTCTCTTTCCATTGATGATTCAGCAGGTGTTCATCATTAATGATCAATCATCACATAATGATCTCATTAACTCCAACACTGTGTCAATGCTACTTGAACACTCTGTAGTGTGGAAACACATGAACACTGAGCAGTGCTTGTTTAACACTGGGAATAATTACATAAACCTTACCTGTTTCATTCACGTATCACTGATGCATATGAATCACATTAAGTTTATTAATATGTTTATATTAAAACTATGTAATCCAAATACATGGAAAATTAGCATTTAATTGAATTACATAAAGTTTATTTTTAGACCGAATTATTTTTTTGAGTGCAGGTGGATTGTCTTACAGATGGTCAGTTTTTTCATTGCATTTATGAAGTAAAGTAATAAAATAATTGAGGTTTCGGAATCTGATCATGTATATTAATGCCAATCAGTCTAGAAAATGGTTTGTTTTCCCAGAGGAGGTAACAAGTGCTATTGTGCTCTGCATATTCTGTAAAATGCCTTTCAATGGCATGGCAATAATTATTAGTATTTTAATAGAGTGTGGTTTGGATTTTGTAGATGTTTTAATGTACAGTTTTTCCATTACTGTCTATGGAAATTAGCAAATTAATATGGTTCAGTGAATATAACAGTGCACATGATAAAGACCAAGAAAAATCTTTAAAAAATATACAACAAAATGTGCCAAGATCTTTGAAACTTGTTCTGTTCCTTTGTTTTATATGGTTTTGAAAAACATACAATGTCTTCATTGTTTTTTGTTTTGTTTTTTAAAGTAAAAATGTTAAATATATATTTTTTTACAAATATGTAAGTTAATTTGTAAATATAATTATGTGCCATGTAACATTGTAATAACTCAACCAGCCTTCATTTATGTAATTTTAAAGCACTCAGACAACTCAGTGATTTTTATCCATTATTTGACAGGGACAATGGACAGTTAAACACTGCCTTAGAATTAGCTACAGAGCTAAAATAAAATAAAAAAAAGTAAAAAAAAAAAAAAAGGAGAAGAAGAAAAAGTGTTGCTCTACATTATGATATCTGAACAGTTGTATCACCCTTACAGTAACTGTATGCATTTTTATCCTGAAAAAAGAGCATCCCAATTACCCCATTAGACACTATTTTCGTGACACTGACCAGTTGTGCTCTCTTAACTGGCATTTTAAGCCTATCACTCCAAGTTCTGAACTCTCAGATGATAATAACTGCTCTTAGAGAGCACAATAGAAAAGCTTATAGTAGCTTTATAGTGCACTAATACATAGAGAGAGTGCGGCAGTGACAGGTGTGACGCCAATCTCTCGGCCCGAGGCACTGTAATGTAATGTGGGCTTCAGATACAAGGACTTTACAATGTGGGATTGTTTTTCTGAGTTAATCCCTTCACTTTGCACCATTGTCCATCAGGTCAGCTGATGTAAATCTGATAACCATTAGAAACTGAGACTCAATCCAGCGAGGAAGTGCAGTAATGTGGGAGAGTAGTAAGATTATTAAGAACACTGACACACACAATTCATACACTTTATCTTAATGTAATTCCTCATTGTATCATGACAGACTGGTAATATGAACTCCATTTCTTGTCACAACACTATCAGCATTACTGACAACATAGAAACCTCTTCCCACAGTTATTCTTCCGATTTTGACTCTTCAAACCAACAAATCTGCCACTGTCTAAATATTAAACAATACTGGAATCTTCATTTGGAAACACACACACACACACACACACACACACACACACACACATATATA
Organism: Garra rufa; assembly: GCF_049309525.1. Taxonomy (NCBI): domain Eukaryota; kingdom Metazoa; phylum Chordata; class Actinopteri; order Cypriniformes; family Cyprinidae; genus Garra; species Garra rufa. The sequence continues at coordinate 23,816,237 of NC_133365.1, forward strand.
TATTTAGTTAGCTAAATGATGACATGTCTGGGACTTTTTACATAAAGATTACTATAGACTAATCCCCTTAAAGAAAACGTACTATTTAGTTATTAATAAATAAATGTTATTTCATGTATGATGCTTTTTACAATTCATGATGCTCTTGTTTTTAAACTTAGGCCTGCTTATTTACTTACTTACTTACTTTTTTTATGAATACTTATTACAATTCATAATGCCCCCAGATTTCCCTAAAGGGGCATTATCACGTTTTGTTAAATATCTAAATGAGGACGTGTAATTTCTGAAATATTATAGACTTCTATTGCCACAGTTAATGAAGCTCATGTAAATAAATAAATAAATACTTACTTTATGAATACTTTTTACAATAAATTCTGCCCCTGGATGTCATGTTAACAGGTTTATATATCTACAGTTTACATACCTACAGTTGAGGTCAAAAGTTTACATACACCTTGCAGAATCTGCAAAATGTTAATTATTTTACCCAAATAAAGAGGGATCATATAAAATGCATGTTATTTTTTGTTTAGTACTGACCTGAATAAGATATTTCACATTAAAAAAGATGTACATATACTCCACAAGAGAAAACCATATAAAAATGACCCTGTTCAAAAGTTTACATATTTGATTCTTAATACTGTGTTGTTACCTGAATGATCCAAAGCTGTGTTTTTTAGTGATAGTTGTTCATGAGTTCCTTGTTTCTCCGGAAAAGATAAACTGCCCACTCTTCTTCAGAAAAAAACCTTTAGGTCCCACAAATTCTTTGGTTTTTCAGCATTTTTGTGTATTTGAACCCTTTCTCAACTGAGGGACTCATATGCAACTATTACAGAAGGTTCAAACACTCACTGGTGCTTTATAAGGAAAAATATAAGGACAAATTATACATTAAAAGCCAGGGGTGTAAACTTTTGAACAGATTGAAGATGTGTACATTTTTATTATTTTGCCTAAATATAATAAATACTTTTTTTCATTAGTACTGCCCTTAAGCTACAGATACTTACGTGTTTCCCAGAAAACAAAATAAGTTTTTTTTATCCTGATCTTTAAATTCAAAAAGTTTTCACCCCTCGGCTCTTAATGCATTGTGTTTCCTTCTGAAGCATCAGTGAGTGTTTGAACCTTCTTTAACAGTTGCCTCAGTGTGAAAAAATGGATCTCAAATCATACAGTCATTGTTGGAAAGGGTTCAAATACACAAAAAAATGTTGAAAAAACAAAGAATTTGTGGGACCTGAAATGTCAGCAACCACACAGAAGCGGAATAAAGCGGAATGAATTCTATTCTGTTTATGAATCATTTGTGCCTTTTTTGAGACGGATAAACGTGTTTTGATTTATATAAAGCTAAATATAATTAATAGAGACTAATCTTAAACCTACTCTTCCCCCTAACCTGTAATTTTCACTGGGGGGAAAACACATTGTTTGTTGTTATGCTATACGATTGTTTATGTTTTCAATTTGAAAACGAAGGGGGGTTTACACAGCTTGGTAACACCTAAGGACATTTTTCAGCAATTTTCTTCCTGAAGAATAACTTAAAGTTAAACATGCAGACTCACGCACACTCTTCACTCAAGAGGAGCAGCAGATCAGAAGTGTTTCCTTGTCAGTTTAGCACCATTATGGAGGGTGTGGGTTTAGCTGCTGTCAGGTGTATGTCACCATCACTCATGCCCTCAGATTAGCCTTCTAGAAAACTATTCAGTACTGGACGCTCACAATACTCGACTTTCAGTCTTGTCACTTAGTATTGACTACCATCTAGCGGTGGACAAACACAATAGCATGAATCATCGCCACACTGGTTCACGCAAATTGTGGAAAAATAGCTCACGAAGAACATTTATACTCAAGTCCAAACACTTGAGGCTAAGTTACATTTCAATAAACCTTTAATCAATAGGCCTTTATACTTAACTATTGCTTAACTATGGTCTCATTCTTTAAGCATTTTGAGTTTTAGCATTTCTGACCATTGTCTAGGTTAAAGCCATTAAATGTTAGCAGATTTGTCCTTAGAAATAACAGTGAATAACAGTATGTAAATATTTAAACACAAAACCGAGTATTCCTTTATTGCAATTCCAGGAAAAAAAAAAGTCAAACCCTGAACAAGACAGCATCCAATACACTATTTAATCCCATTTCAAAGACACCACCAATCGCACATTTCAGAATACCACAGCGAAACAGGAAAGCCTCCATGATACCCAACTGCCCCTATCGCCCCGGCTAGAGATATTACAAGTGAAATCACCACTGATTTTAACAGGAAATAAAAGGGTTAAAAACAAAATCACACTCTGACAGACTTTTTCACACATTTAATTATTTCGAGCCTTTGTAAATGTAGATTTCTGAATTTAAATCCATTAATCTGTTGCTTTCATCCAGGCAACATCACATGAATCCTCAAACCAAAGCTGCCACTATGGCAAACAGTGAAAGTTCATCTCTAAGGATAGAAACACTATGAAAACATGACTTATTTTCCACCTTGACAGTTTACTGGAAAATCTCCTTCAAAAAGACAAAGTCTCAAACATAGGGGCAACAAACATCCCGCTAAAATGTGCTGTACACTCTGGCGAACACCTTCGTCTAAACATCATCTCACATTAGCTCTGGAACTGGTGTTGGAAGATGTTATCTGCTTTACATTGACAGACATTATTGATATTAAATAACTTACAATATTGAAATACATACAAAAAAGGTGGACAGTCAAAAAACTAAACGTCCCAAGGAAAAGACAGTTCATAAGGATATAACAGAACATGCAATCCTTCAACCTTACAAAAGCTTTATGAAAAGAAAATAAATGCGTTTGCTCTGTAGTCCGATGATAAGAGATATGTCTCAGATTAGTTAAAGTTTCCATGCTCTCTGAAAACAAAATATGCAGCAACTCAAATTTAGAAAGATAGGGCAATGCTAACAAATACACTGAATACTGGTGTGAATATTTAATATAGCATATTGGCATGGGCAAACCCGCACACAAGCATTGTGAGGGAAAGTAAATTGGATATTTTGAAAAATATAACAAGTATAAAAATATATATTGTATACCTCCAACTATTTGGTCATTTTCAGAAATTCTGTACAAGCAATTTATATCATTTTAAAAACATGGAGTTGAATAATGCTGTTTAATTTAAAAGGAGAAAGATTAAATACATCCTTTAAATGAAGATTCCTTTGAGAGACTGATCTGGATTGCTTTTAAAAAGTCTAAAATAACTATAAATCTGATTGCTAAAAAGATTTTTTTTTTACTCACATGCACACCATTAAAAGTAAAGCTGAACACAAAGCTTAACACAAGACTAAGGAAAAATCCTACATTACAAACAGAAACAGTGGCACATAGTCAAAACATGGACACAAACAATCGCAGGTATTTATTCTTGTGACCATGCAGAACATCAGAAACCAGGATCTAGACTGAACGTCCATCTTTCTTTGTCTTTTTGAGTCTGAAGGGAGGAGTTCAGCAGACGCAGAGGGTTGCTTTGCGGTGCTGTAGTATAGGGACGCTGGGGGTCCGTTTGGGAGTCCTGCCGGTGTTGCGTTTGAGTACGGAGCGTTCACCAGTCCTCCGCCGGGAGCCGCTCGGAGTGAGGGGGCTCCGTCTGGGCCTCTTCCCCACCGGACTGGACACATCCGGTGAGGACAGGGGCATCTCTGGGGTCCGGTTGCCCTCGCTGGGGCACAGAGTCAAGGCCGCTTTGTCTGTGAGCTCAGTATAAGGGAGGTTTTCCTCCAACGGTGGTTCTGCGCTCAGACTCACTCCTGACAGACCGTTCCTCCTCTCCAGCGCTGGCAAAGACTCACTGCTGGCTGAGGGCAGGTCTGGATCCGGGGTCTGTTAAGAGTCAAAGATATGGTCATTTTGGTGTCCATTTCTGATTCTAGAATTAACATTTTATTACATATAAATTAAGTGTTGGGAAGGCTATTTTAAAATTGTAGCTTTCCAAGGTAGCAGTAAAAGTAACTGACAGAATAAATCCATTTGTGGGGACACAAATATTTGTATTTTAATATAGTTGAAAATAGATTAAAAAAAAAAAAAAAAACAGAGTAAAAACATAGCATTTATCTGGCATAACAAAGTTACTTATGTATCTAAATCAGCAGCATAGTAATTTATGTCAGTATTATACATTTGAATATTTAGTTACAAAAAAAGACAAGAAAATGCATTAAATTACTCAAATTAATGTCATATCATAAAAATATTACTAATTACTAATACAGTAAAATATTAATACAATTTAAAAATAACCGTTTAAAATTTTACTTCAGTCTTCAGTGTCACATGATCTTTCTGAAATCGCTCTAAAAACATTTCTTATTATCCTCATCATTTTGTGGAAACTTAGAGGACTTTTCAGGATTTTTGTTGATTCTTTAAGTAATGGAAAGTTCAAAAAGCATATATTTAAATAAAAATGGAAAATAAATACTTTTTTCTAACAATATAAAAACATTTACTGTGATCTTTAAACTATTTAATGCATCCTAAATAAAAGTATTTAAAAACAAACCAAGTGCACAATCTATAGCTCCCTATATCAGAGATTTTTTTTCTTTATATATTTAATATTTAATTATGCATGATTTTTTGTCCTGTGTTTACATGAGCTCTGACATAACAATCAAGGTTTACCTTTAAAAAAAAACACTAATAATTTAACACCATTAAATGTAATATTTAGCCGTTCTCAGTACTATATCAGAGATATTTTTATATTTGATATTTAATTATGCATGTTTATTTGCCATGTGTTTACATTTAGATGAATTCTGCCATAACACTCAAGGCTAACCTTTAAAAACACTAATTTAACACTGTTAAGAGTAATATTCAGCAATTCTCAAAATTAATATATAATTTCCATATTGTACATTACCAGTCAAAAGATTTTGAACAGTAAGATTTTTAATGTAACTCCTGCTCACCAAGCCTGCATTTATTTGATCCAAAGTACAGCTAAAACAGTACAATTTTGAAATTATATATATATATATATATATATACATACACATATATATTAAATTTTTCTATTTGAATATTTTAAAATGTAAGTTATTCCTATGATTTCAAAGCTGAATTTTAGCATCATTACTCCAGTCACATGATTCTTCAGAAATCATTCTAATATTCTGATTTGCTGCTTTTGCTAAATTATTACTATTATTATTACTACTGTAATAGTAGATTTTTTCAGGTTTCTTTGATGAATAGACAGTTCAGAAGAGCAGCATTTATCTGAAATATAAATCTTTTGTAACATTATAAATGTCTTCATCATCACATTTAAAGCATCCATCCTAAATTAAAGTATTATTTTTTTTTATAATTTTGTAATAATTTTTTTTAAACAAAAAATTATATTGACTCCAAGCTTTTGAATGGTATAGTGTAAAAAAGCTTTTCATTTCAGATAAATTCTGATCTTTGGGTCTTTCTATTCATCAAAGAATCCTGAAACAAAATGTACTCAACTGTTTTAAATATTGATAATAATAAGAACAATAACAAATGTTTCCTGAATAGCATATTAGAATGATTTCTGAAGGATCATGTGACACTGAAGACTGAAGTAATGATGCTGAACATTTTAGCTTTGATCACAGGAATAAATTACATTTTAAAACATATTCAAATAGAAAGAAGTTATTTTAAACAGTAAAAAAAAATGTCACAATATTACTGCTTTTGCTGTATTTTGTATCAAATAAATGCAGGCTTGGAGAGCAGAAGAGACTGTTCAAAAACTTCTGACTGGTAGTGCATCATAATGTGATTCCAAAATGCATGCGTAGCATTTGAAACTATTAATTTTTAGGTTTTTAGAAATAAAGTAAAAGCTAAAATAAATAAATAAATAAGTGAGGAAGTACCAGGAATGGAAATGATTGAAGCTGCAAACAAATGCCAACAACTCTAAAAGACAAAATACAAATAAAACAAGTCTAAAGTCTGGTCTTCATCACTACTTTACAACAGGGGAAACTCATCGTGACTGCTCTTTTGCATTCTCTTGCCCTGTTCTGTATTTTTCATTTCCCCTCTATCAAAATCATAACAGCACCAGAAGAGCAAACAGGAAAAACGATCAAAGCGACCTCCCTAAACCTCAAATCCACTCCACTTAAAAGGATTAAAAACACAAACATCTGTCCACTCTCCAGCTCTCCAAGCCAAAGCAAAACAGCCAAGAGCAGCTGGAGGAGCCGTGCTTCAAACACGCTGGGGCCAAACAAACACGGAGACATGGCTTCCATCGGAACTGCTGTGACAATGGAGGCCTCAATCGGAAAAGGGGGAGATGAAGAGAGAGAGAGAGAGAGAGAGAGAGAGAGAGAGAGAGAGAGAGAGAGAGAGAGAGAGAGTGACGGAGTGAGAGGATAAAGAGAATAGCAGGCAGGACTGATGAGCAGCATGTCAGAGTCTCTTTTGGTGGGCACAGAGCCAAAGTGTGGCTAACATGAGCAGGAACTCTGTAAAAAGTCTTATCTGAAAGCTGATTAGTTGTGAGCCTGGACAGTGTACAGAAATCTCTTGAAGTTCAAGCGTATCATGAACTTCTGTTTTGTCTGCATCTCGTTGCTGGGTAGTGTTGTCAAAAGTAACGGTACTTTAGTACCACGTCGATATTAAAAAATTTTGCAGTATTGGTAATACTGAGTAATAACTCTCTTCAGTACCCACACATCTACGCTCTGAAGAGTGTCAAAGGTTTCTATTTACAACATATTTTAATTTGTAATTAACAATCACAGGAATTCAAGTTAGTCAGACTTCAAAGTTCTGCATGCTTGTGATTCCTGTCCTTTTATACAAGTTCCTTCTGGTCCTTGACTGGCTGAGAGGAGTGTGATATTCTAGTGATATCGTAACTCCAACCGTTTAAACGTTTGTATTACTCCGCCTGCAGTGTATCTCACAGCAAGCATCATGATGCCCAAGTCCACTATAATTTTATAATAATACTGTTTTTGTGTCACAAATGTAATTTTAAGAGCTTTTTGAGCGAGAATATACTTTTCTAGACTTCAAACCAATATGTGGCTTGTTAAAAAAATTGCTTTGAATTTTTTAGAGACGGTGGCTCCAACGTGTCAACGGCTATTAAGCACTCATGAACCCGCAGAGAGCAGCCTTACCTTACCCTGTAATTTTCTCCTTTTATATTGAAAGAGACTAAAACAGGGTTGTTAACAAGGAAGTTATTTTTACTTTCAACAACAAATTGTAAGATGCAACCAACAAATGCACTGAGAAGCAGTCATCGGAAATCATCTTTAAAGGGGTCTTTAGATGCAAAATTCACTTTTGCATGTTGTTCAAACATCAATGTGTGTTGGCAGTGTACACAACCTGATAACCTGATAAAAATCCACCCTGTGTTTTTTTTAAATCCCTATAAATCATAACCCCTTTCTCAGATATTTGGCTGTGTGACATCACACAGGCCCAGACCCCTCCCACGATTGTTGACTGACACTGCCGTTTTAGCGTAGAGGTGTTCTGATGTTGGATGTAATAATGAACACAGCAGTCGTCATTTACTCCCGACATCTGAGCTGCTGAAGATGCAGAGGTTTAAGGTCAATTTTTTTCGTATTCATAATCCTAAAAAATTGTCACGCACAGAAACCTTGCACATCGAGTCCGATACGTAATAATTCAACCGTTGCAAACATTTTTGCAAAACAATACAAAATGGAATCTTCAGCGAGGATGATTGTTGTCCATTCTCTTCTTAAAAAGAGAAAAAGAAAGGACATATTGTGTCCATCCAATTACAAGATATAGACAGAAATGAGAGAATACTTCTCATGCACACCTCCTTACTAACGAGCTGCGAAATTATCCTGGGTGATTTAAAAGTTTACTTTCAGTAAATTTTGATGCTTTTGCTAGCTTTACTGGAGCCACATATTATAAATTTCTGTGAACTCAGTGTACAAGGACCTTTACAATGCATTGTGCTGCGAGACAAAGTGGATGAACCTGTCAGACGCAATTCTGGATTTTGGCGTTCGCTTGTACGGTGGCTCTGAACTGTCAAAACACCTCTCAAAATGCTTGCTACAGATGTGAAAAACGCAAAAAAAAATCTATCCGAATTTTTTATAACGGACGAAAATTTCAGAGGCAGTGTGCAAACATGATGTCGTATTTATTTTAAGCCCCCCACCCCCACCCTTCATTTGGACAACTTTTAAAGGTGATTTTCTCAAGATTTTTTGCACCCCAGATTTTCCAGATTATCAAAGGGTTGTATGTTGGCCAAATATTGTCCTATCATCAGGGCCAGATTAACACTTTGTTGTACCCTGGGCAACAATATTCAAGGGCCCCATCATCACGACCCCAGGATCACCATAATATGGTCATATATAGAATATATTACTATAATATACAGTAAATATACTCAATACTTCAAATCCTAACTGTCATCATATTTTGATTTACAAATATTTAAATGCTCATAGAACTACAAATGCACTACTATGTCCCCTATCAAAGACATTCACTCACATATGATGCTATGAAAACAAAACACATCAGCATCTGTACAGTATAATCTGGTAAAATTGACCCACTACATTGAGAGGGAGGGAAGTATCCTCCATTTTCACAAAAAATGAATAGATAAGCAACCACTTTCAAACCATTTGCCAGTAGCCAACGTTACTTTTTTTCCCGGTACTTTAGCCTACTTTGTGTAAAAACGAAAACATTTATTTCAGTGAAAAATAAGTCCAAAACTCTCTATTTTAACATTTTGAACAATCTTTTGCTTTTTTTTTTTTTTTTTGAAATTTTTATGTGTTTTAATTTTTCTGATAATCAAATGAAAGCATAAACATTTATTTATTTTTAATCAAATGAAAAATAAACCCTTTTAATTTTTGGCAAACAAACAGAGGTTTACTGTTAAAATCAATACATGGAAGAAAAATTATATTCAGTTTAAAACGTTTAAATAATAATTGTAGTATTTTTTTCTACAATTAAGTGGTTAATCTTGTTGTAATATTTATTTTTTATCATATATATTGTTTTATGTAAATTATTTAAATAGGAATATATAAACACCTACATTATACTGTACAAAAGGAATACAAGACTAATATTGTTGTTACATGTTGAACCGTACTTTTATTTTGACAGGTTGCCGTGAAGTTTCTGTGTGTACAGTATGATATGATGCTAGTTTTCTTAAATGAAACGGTAAAAGTGACATTCACAGCAGTTTTGGAGATTGAGTTTATATGTTCATGTGAGATGAAAATGCAAAAAATTACCGTGAGCATCACGCGTGCTTCAGTACGTGCGTAGTAAAAAAAACGCGTCTCCACCATTCATATTAAAACGGTCTTTTTGCATTTAAGTTTTCACAGACACTAGTTCATATCGCGATTTGAATTAAGTGACAGACCAACTTTTGATTTATTAATCCAAAAATCGACGAATTCCGTAGTATTCCGCGCTATAGTAAATTCCGTTTTTATGAATGGAGCGCGCGATCCCGTCCGTGTTTTCGCAGAGGAGACATTGTAAACGCGCAACTATGTAGAGACAGAAATGACATGCCTTCGTGTAAATAAGATAAATAACATAAGGCAATTTATTTTGCTCGTGCCCTTGCTGTCCTGGGCCCTTTAGATGTCGTGGGCCCCTGGGCAATTGCCCAGTTGCCCGTATGGTTAATCCGGGCTTGCCTATCATAACAAACCATACATCAATGGGAGCTTTATTCTGTTTATGAGCTTATACTGTAATATCAATTAAAAAAAAATTTGACCTTCACAAATATGTCTTTGCTGAATATATGTAATAGCTTTAATTAGCACAAAAACACTCTTTGTTCTATTATTTGTGATGTTTATTATTTGTAACTTTTCACTTAAAGCTATGTTTTTTTAACTGAACAAATGTTTAAACTTTTTAATGCACTGTATTAGCATTAATAGTTAATCCAATTTATATATTTGTAACACTTCAGAATATTCACTATTCTCATTTTTTACTATTAAGTTTTCCCTGAATAAACTCCTGATTAAAGTAGCTGTTAATTTTAGGTATGGGGTGGGATAGAGGTACCTACAATATGGTCATGCGGAATAAGGAATTAATATGTAATGTATAAGTAATAATACATATGCTAGTAATATGCATGCTAATGAGCAACTAGTTAACAGAGAAAATTGGTACTTAAAATAAATTGTTACCATTTATTTAAAAAAAAAAAAAAAAAAAGAAATTCAAACAGCTAATTAAAATAGTACTAATAGAAAGTGAGAGTATTACAAGTGAGTTTTTGCTTTATTAAAATTAGTACAGAGAACCATGAAATTTTACTAGTATAAGTATTGACTACTGAAATTTTGGTATTGTGACAATGCTTCTCCAAGTGTAGAATCTCTTCCTGATTTTACCTTGATGAGTGGCGTTATGGAGCGGGACCCTATTGCGGGGTCACAGTGCGGGCCCTCTGCCAGGCTAAGTATGACCTCGTCTCTGTGCATAGGTAGGTGGGGTTTGCCAGGCTCAGGAAGGGCAATAACTATAACACTGGTGTTGTCTGCACGGAGCATCCGCTGGCGCCATCGCATCAATGCATGACACCCCAACCGACGTGCAACTGACATTCCGAAAGGTGCCTGTGGGACGTAAAACACACTTTTAGAAATGAACATAAATAGCAGTTATAATGGTTAGGGACAAAGTAGTTCGTACCACAGCTTCATCATGGCTCTGGCAGACAGTCACCGCCTCCTGTGGTGGAACCATGTTCCAAAGGCCATCACTGCCAACGATGATATAACGATGCCGTCTGGGGTCAAGGGTCACCACACTGGTGTCAGGCTCAGGAGACACTACAAACTCTCCACTGTAGAAGTCATAACTCCACAGATCACCTGGAGGAGACATTATATTTAATATTGTTTATTTACCTTAACCTTTATGTCTTTTATTCCCATATGAACATTGATCAATGCACATAATAAAAACAAATACAGTAAACACAGGCTTAAATGAGTAGCTCACTTTCAGAACAAATTTACAGATAATGTACTTACCCCCTTGTCATTCAAGACGTTCTAGTCTTTCTTTCTTCAGTAATAAAGAAATTATGTTTTTTGAGGAAAACGTTTCAGGATTTCTCTCCATATAATGGACTTCTATGGTGCCCCCGAGTTTAAACTTCCAAAATGCAGTTTAAATGTATCTTCAAAGGGCTCTAAATGATCCCAGCCGAGAAAGAAGGGTCTTATCTAGCGAAACGATCAATTATTATCTAAAAAACATTTACAATTTATATACTTTTTAATCTCTACATACAGTGCACACAGATTTAACCAAGATGAGCATTTGAGGTTAAAAAGTATATAAATTGTTTTTTTTTTTTTTTTAGAAAATAACTTTTTAGATTGTTTTGCTAGATAAGACCATTTTTTCCTCTGCTGTTATGGTTTAGAGCCCTTTGAAGCTGCATTTTGGAAGTTCAAACTCAGAGGCACCATAGAAGTCCATTATATGGAGAGAAATCCTGAAATGTTTTCCTCAAAAAAACATAATTTCCTTACGACTGAAGAAAGAAAGACATGAACAACTTGGATGACAAGGGGGTGAGTACATTATCTGTAAATTTTTTGTTCTGAAAGTGAACTACTCTTTTAAACATGCTTGCTTGGCATAAAAGAACCTATGAGGTTTACTGAGGTTTATTTAACTGAATTTGATTGTAATGGATTTGAAAGAGAACACAGTTTGCATAATCCTACTGAACACTATTTAAAGCAATGGCTTTGACTATTAATGAGAATTGAAGTTGGTAAAAAACACATATTCCTCAATATTTAATATATCGGAGTGACGGTGTAATTAACTGTTTACCCAGAGCTCTGGCAACAGCGAGGAAGGGGATCTGATCGATCGGGGTGCTCCTCCTGACCGGGCCGTTGTGAGTTAGCCTAGGCCGCTTCCACACCACACGGTTCACACCAGACTTCTTCACCACACTACACTCACACAAACAGAGAGAACTTAAAGGTGAGCTTCTGAAATATAATTTTGGTGGTTAGTTGATGTGTTTAAGACTGCATGTTATCAATAAAATTGTCAGCAAGCATCAAGAACCCACCTGCCACCCAGTCCCTCAATTCTCTGCTTCTCTTTCGGGAGTTCGGGCTTGTGGTCTTGTGTGACCTCCACAGCTTTGATGACTTTATCAGCGGGATCTTCCCGTACTCCCAACACGACAGACGAGTCCCCGACATGAGCCACAAACATGCGGTCCCCTCTAATGACCACCACACTGGCTGTAGTGCCCGAAGTACTGGGGAGGCCAGTTAAAGTCTTTGGCCATTCAGCTGAAGAGAAATACACATTGTTAACCATGACTGCAGCAAGACAATACAAAATAAAATGGAAGCCTGTTTCCACCAGATGAGTAAAAAAAGTTATTTAAGTCATAAAAATGATTAAGTTTCTTGTAATAAGTACGTAACGTCTCGTAATAATGAGATATGTTCTTTATCCTATCACTTCAATAAAAACAACAGCTTTGCAGACTGTGCCACGTTTTCTGTGTGTATTTATACGGCTTTGACCAGCAGATGTCACTAGCATGCCATCACAAGTTTCTAATTATTATGAGATGTGAGATTAGTCATTATTTTGAGAAAAAAAATCTCATTTTAATGATAAACTTAAAAATAACGACTTAACATTTCATTTAAGTGAGAAACAAAGTCGTTATTTTGAGAAAGTTTGTCATTCTTATGAGATACTAAGTTATTATTATGAGAACATTTTTCATAATTAGATGATACTATGAAGAAGACTCTCATAAAGTCATTATTATGGAACAATTTCATTATTATGAGATGTTAAGTGATTATGAGAAAGATTCCAATTATTATATGATACTAAGTTTGATCATTTTAAAGTGAAAATGACAAAGTTTCTCATAATGAGATGTCAAAACAATGAGATATATTTTTCTAAATATCATTAATTTAATTATTAGTTAATTATGACAAAGTTTCTGAATCTGATTATGATATACAAAGGACATGATTATGGTACAGTTTCTCTATGTAATGGGGTGCTACTAAGTCATATTTATGAGAAAGTTTCTTATAATTAGGATTTACAGAATTATATTTTTTACTCAATTTCAGTTTCTGTGATATAATGCATTTTCTTATTAGGTAGAGTAAGATGAGTAAAATCAGATTAGACTAAGGGTAAGATGAGCCATTTTATACTTATGTGGTCCTCAAGATAAGGGAACATTAGACAGAAGAACAATGAAAGTATGTCTCTCATTATTTGAAATTATCAGAATGTATCTAAGACAAAAAAAAGTGTTCCTGTTGCTCAATTTACCGCAGGTTTAGGGGTAAGTTGACTCGAGTCAGTGGGCAAGATGCACCATCTGGGTGATAACTGACCATCTGAATTGGATTCAAACCCATGTGAAATTTGAAAGATAATTTGCCTCTGTTAAAAACTAACTAAACTAAAAAATTAACTTAATAATCAAATTTTATTTTACAAAGTCATATTTTTTTTCCTTAAAGCTAACTTAAAACATATCCATTCAATTTAAGTTTTTCAGTCTTTAATTGTCTGCATTTCTGAAACAATATGTTGAATATGAAAGTTTTAACCCTCCAAAAACAGACTAAAATTAAAATCTGAATTAGAATGAAGAAATAAATGTCACTGAAACAAATAAACATTTTAGTCAAAAGATTATTGGCATGGTAGCTTTTCTGCAATGTTAAACAGGCCAGTAGGTGGAATGATATATTTGATTATAACGTTATGAAAAGCATCTTCTGGTTCTCAGAGACGGTGCACTGGTCAAATAAACTACAAATAATATGTATATATGATAAACTAAACCAGTTGTGTAATATCACATTAAAATACCAGTTTATACTCACTTTGCCCTATAGCTGGCATTTTGGGGAAAAAATAGCTAGTTTACTAATTCAGGCTTATATTAAGCTAAATTATTTGCATAATTTTATATATGTTGCTAAATCACCTACATGCATCATAAATATTTTTAGACCCGATTTAACTGCAATTACATCTGTTATGCTAGAATTTTGCTTTAACAACCCAAAAACTGTTTTAAAGTAAATGGGTGCCTTCCACTCCTCCCATGTGTTTCTATTCTTCACAGTCTGTTAGAAATGACGGGTGATTCCAAAATATATGCTCACATGACAGTAAAGTGTACAGTTGCCAAGATACAGGGGGTAGGCCAACTTACCCACTGACTCAACTTGCCCCACTCTTTCCCTACCTCTAAAAGTGTGTAAAGGTTTGCAATAGTTTTATACAGACCTGCTGGCTGTCCGTCTAAGTAAATACACACACAGTGCACTTAGGCTTGTCAAAGATTCTGCGCATGCGCAGTGCGACCCCTCCATTCGATTTTTTTCGTCTTTTCTGCAGTAAGTAGATACCGTGGCGCCCAATTTCAAAAAGTACATTAGCCCGACAGCTAATTTACACAACCGCAGCCCCAGTGTTTATGTTTATCTATCGTAACATACGAACAGGTCTAACACGCATGCGATTTCAGTCGTTATAAATTGCCTTGAGATCTTAAATTACACTGTCGATCATCATAACCATATACTCCGAGCTACTCACAACGTAACGTTAGTTAGACATTTAAACAACCACTAATGTAAGAAAACGTCACACCATTCACGTGAGTAAATAGTCTTGACTTGACTTACGAAGCTTTTTCCACATTGCATGGTGGCATGCGATGAAACCCTTGCGAATTGCGGCACAAACTTTACGGTAATCCTTCGACCAAAAGCCCCGTTGCTTCTTGAGAAAATCCCAGAGATTATCTCGAGCGAACAGCGCAGCTTCTCGCCCTCCGTGGCCGTCGAACACGGCGAAGAACGCGACCGATCTCCTGCTGTCCGCTGGCGCCGGTTGACTCCCAGGCTCCTCTATATCGTCTATCTCATCGGGCGACAGTGTGTTTATCCACGTTACCGTGACGGGCAAAGGCTTGTTTGTGCAGTCCGGTGGGTCGCTTTCTGAGACAGGCTCTTGGTCCGGCTTTGGATCGGTGTGTCCCGCCGCTCGCAGCTCAGCGTCGCTGGGTTCCAGCTCCACGATCACCTCCGTTAAATCCTCCATGTATTTCCTTCCTCCTTGTTCGGAGAAGACGCTCACTCGCAGCGATAGGTCGGGATTCATGGCCAGTCGGACAGCCCTTGCTGAGAGATCAACCTAAAGACAGCAAAAGCGTAGTTAAAAGATTTTAGTTAACGTCAAAAACATTTATTAATCTGAGCTCGTCTTTTGTTTATTTTCTAAGCTGCCAGTCCTTCCTTCCTTCGCAGACACATAGTAATGCAGGCAGAACGGTCATTAGCGCCATCTGTTGGGCAGGAGGATTTTGTACAATGGAGTTGTGGTTTGTACACTGCGTACTACCTACTACTCCTAAAAATAGTCGCTAGACATTTACCGTTCAAACATTTCAAACGGTAATATGCAACAGTTTTGTCACACAACGTTGTTCAAGGGGGTCAGTAATTGTCTGGTTAGCATCACCCAATGAATCAAGCCATTCAGAAATACAGCTGAAGTCAAAAGTTTACATACACCTTGCAAAATCTGCTAAATGTTAATTATTTTACCAAAATAAGAGGGATCATACCAAATTCATTCAATTTTTTTAGTACTGACCTGAATAATTTCACATAAAAGACGTTTACATAGTCCACAGGAGAAATTAATAGTTGAATTTACAGTGATAGTTCATGAGTCCCTTGTTTGTCCTCAACAGTTAAACTGCACGCTGTTCTTCAGAAAATCCTTCAGGTCCCACAAATTCTTTGGTTTTTCAGCATTTTTGTGTATTTGAACCCTTTCCAGCAATGACTGTATGATTTTTGAGATCCATCTTTTCACACTGAGGACAACTGAGGGACTCATATGCAACTATTACAGAAGGTTCAAATGCTCACTTATGCTTCAGAAGGAAAAATGATGCATTAACTTTTTGAATTTGAAGATCAGGGTAAATGTACCTTTTTGTCTTCTGGAAAACATGTAAGTACCTTCTGTATCTTCTGAAAGGCAGTGGCCTACTAAATGAAAAAAATATGATATTTAGGCAAAATAAGAAAAATGTTTACATCCTCATTCTGATCAAAAGTTTACACCCATGGCTGTTCTAAAGCATCAGTGAGTGTTTGAACCTTCTGTAATAGTTGCATATGAGTGTCTCAGTTGTCCTCAGTGTGAAAAGATGGATCTTAAAATCATACAGTCATTGTTGGGAAGGGTTCAAATACACAAAAATCCTGAAAACCGAAAAAATCTAAATCACTAAACTAAACAAAACAAAAAAACAGCTGTGGATCATTCAGGTAACAACAAAGTATTAAGAATCAAGCATATACCCTTTAAAAGGGTAATTATAAATTCAACTATTATTTTCTCTTATGGACTATATGTAAACTTCTTTTATGTGAAATATCTTTTTTTTAGGTCAGTAATAAATAAAAAATATCATGCATTTTGTATGAACACTCTTATTTTGGTAAAATATTTAACATTTTGCAGATTCTGCAAGGTGTACGTAAACCTTTGACTTCAACTGTATGTGTATACTAAGTAAACATTTCAAGCATATTACAACTTTAATTATATTATAGTAATTTTTTTCCAGTGCACAATCCTTTTTTAGAGGCTCTTAAAAGTGTGAAATGCTCAATAACAAGTAAAATTCTAATATGAGTTTCAACCATGCCACACCGCCTATTTATTTCTGAAGACAACAATTATCGGGTTACATCGACATTATAATATAAACAACAGTTGTAAAACTAATTATTTTAGGGAGTAAACAGATTCCCAGGCAATTAGGCATAATTGTTCAAAATTGCTGATACTGCAGTGTTACACAGAGCTATTGAAATTCTATGTGATATACCAGTACTATAATGGTATCAGATAGTAAATACTGTACTATGGTTCTGATTCATACTACCATACTCATTTGACAAAAATAGCAATTTAATGAATATTTACGGAAATGTTTGCCTAAGCACTTTTTGTAGCTTAAGTGTATTGGTCTCTTGCACCACTTCACTTTGCCCACAGTCATTTCCACACATGATAGAGTTATGATGAACATAAATTGCTATGAAGAAAACTATACAGTCATGTATTCTTAAGAGGAACTCTTTCAATGAAAAACATATTTACATTTAAGAAGAGACAGCTAATTGTGTGCATATTTAAACAATCTGACTGTATTAGCCAAAAGCAACGGTCTGAAGTTAGAAGCATCTTAAAGATGGATTTATTACAAACATGCAGCTTTTGCTTTACAAGATGTTACCTGATGGACTGGAGTCGTATGAATTACTTGTGGATCATTGTGATGGTATTATCAGCTTTTTAGACTCTCATTCTGATGGCACCTATTCACTGCAGAGGATGCATTGTCGAGCAAGTGATGTAATGCTAAATTTCTACAAATCCAAATAAAAAACAAACTCACGTACATTTTGGATGGCCCAATGGCGAGTACATTTTAAGCAAATTTTCTTTTGGAGTGTACTGTTTCTTTAATACTACGTCAAATCAAACTCTTACTTGTTGTTTTATATTTTAAATGATATATTCCTAATGATAATGTTGAGATCATGTCCATTGTTTTTCATACTTTTTGTTTTCCCACAGCCTGGAACAGTGGTTTGGTCACGCTGCTGAGGTTGATCCACATTTTTCCACCAACTGCAACAGAAGACAGCTACAAAAGTGTGCCTCTAATGCATTGGAGAGACTTGTGGCACTTTGCTTGGTAATATGAAACAGCTGACTGTTTTTTTTTTTCATCCTTAGTGTGAAAAAACATAGCATCTCCAATTCTCATCTACTAATTTTCATTATATGACTGTTTAAGCCTTCAAATTAAATGAGAGACCAAAATTTGTAAGGGTTAAACTAGTCTTTATGATGCTACATTTGTCATCTTGCTGCAGAATTGATGAACATCTGGAAGAGATTTTCAGCTGTCTCTTGAACATTATCAGTCATTCAGCATTCCGGATGGGGGTGGATCACACAAAGATCATTCCTCTAGCAAGGAACAGTGAACTAAAATGTTCTGGAAAGTAATTGTGTGCCTTTCTGTGA
This sequence comes from Garra rufa, assembly GCF_049309525.1. Lineage (NCBI taxonomy): Eukaryota > Metazoa > Chordata > Actinopteri > Cypriniformes > Cyprinidae > Garra > Garra rufa. The sequence goes on from NC_133365.1 coordinate 23,834,493, forward strand.
TGATACCATGAGGCATCACTCAATTACCGATCTCAGGGTTCTGGAGGGGATGTAGACTAGTAAGAGCAAAACCAGGAATATGCTCTTGTCAGTGCTTGTATACTAATATCTCATATGATGTTTTTACCCTTGCATAATTCCATTGTACATTTTCCTTATTAACAACATACGGTATGTCACAAAAGTGAGTACACTCCTCACATTTAAGCAACCATTTTTGTATTTCTTCTCAAGGGACAATACTATAGAAATGAAACTTGCGTATATTTTAGAGTAGTCAATGTGCAGCTTGTTTAGCAGTATAGATTTACTGTCCTCTGAAAAATACTCACCATACAGCCATTATTGTCAAAATAGCTGGCAACAAAAGTGAGTACACCCTAAGGGAACTTGTCCAAAGTGTCAAAATATTGTGTTAGCACCATTGTTATCTGGCACTGGGCATGGAATTGACCAGAGCTGCACAGGTTGTTGCTGGGATCCTCTTCCACTCTCTATAATCTCAAGCTGCTGGATGTTAGACACATGGTGCGTCTCCACCTTCCGCTTGAGGATGCCCCACAGGTGCTTAATAGGGTTCAGTTCTGGAGACATACTTGGCCACCCCTTCACCTTCACTTTCAGCTTCCTCAGCAAGGCAGTTGTCATCTTGGTGGTGTGTTTGGGCCCATTATCATGTTGGAAAACTGCCGTTCAGCCTAGTTTCTGGAGGGAATGCATCAAGTTCTGCTTCAGAATATACAGTACATAATGGAATCCATGTTTCCCTCGACGAACTGCAGCTCCCAAGTACCAGCAGCACTCATGCAGCCCCAGACCATTATACTACCACCACGCTTGACTGTAGACAAGACACAATTTTATTGATATTCCTCACCTGGGCATCGCCACACATGCTGGACACCATCTGAGCCAAACAAGTTTATCTTATAGTCTCATCAGACCACAGGACAAGATTCCAGTAATTCATGCTCTTGGACAGGTCTTCAGCGAACCGTTTGCAGGCTTTCTTGTGAGCCAGCTTCAGATGAGGCTTCCTTCTGGGATAACGCCTATGCAAAACGACTTGTTGCAGTGTGCAGCGTATGGTCCCTCTACTTTTGCCACCTTTAAAAGCAATGCTGGCAGCACTCATGCATCTGTTTTTTGAAGCCAGGTTCTGCACCTGACACACAGAATGAGTGCAATTTTAACTGCTCTAAAACAAGATACACAAGTTTGTATGGTCCTGTCAAGCAGACAAAAACATAAACATGATGAATAGGACATGTGGCTTTGCATGGTTAAACGACATACTTCTGTTATCACTTATAGTGTACTCACTTTTGTTGCCAGCTATTTTGACAATAATGGCTGTATGTTGAGTAATTTTTAGAGGATAGCAAATCTACACTGATATACAAGCTGCACATTTTAAAATATATTTAATTTAATTTCTATAGTATTGTCCCTTAAGAAGATATAGTAAAATGGTTGCTAAAATGCGAGGGCTGGTACTGTATGTTGTAAAGTCCCTTGCAAAGAAAATAATTTATACCATTTAACTTGTTCTCTCTTATATCAATAGCGATAATGGTGATTAAGATTAAGATATTAAGTCTCAGTGCAGACAAACATTTACTCCACCCAATGCGTAAAGCTTGACTTTACTAAATATAGAATTGGCCATCAATAGACAGTTGGTGGTAGCGAACAGGGTGTTCTTGTTAAAAACATTCAAACTCTCAGGTCCTAAAGACGGGCGTTCACTGTGCAAATTTGGGCAACTGGGAAGTTGTGACCCATTGCACACGTTACAAGTTAGTTAACTCATAAGTTAACGAAAAAATTGACGAGGTGAACAGCAAAAAACAGAATGCTCATTTCTTTTAACACAAATAAAGAGTGTATCTGTGTGTGTGTGTGTGTGTGTGTGTGTGTGTGTGTGTGTGTGTGTGTGTGTGTGTGTGTGTGTGTGTGTGTGTGTGTGTGTGTGTGTGTGTGCCTGGTATTCATCACGTTGTGGGGACCAAATGTCCCCACAAGGATAGGAATACCAGTAGATTTTGACCTTGTGGGGACATTTCTCAGGTCCCCATGAGGAAACAGGCTTATAAATCATGCACAATGAGTTTTTTTGATGAAGTAAAAGTGTGCACAATCTCCTGTGAGGGCTAGGTTTAGGTGTAGGGTAGGTGTAGGGCGATAGAAAGTACGGTTTGTACAGTATAAAAACCATTACGCCTATGGAATGTCCCCATAAAACATGTAAACCCAACATGTGTGTGTGTGTGTGTGTGTGTGTGTGTGTGTGTGTGTGTGTGTGTGTGTGTGTGTGTGTGTGTGAGAGAGAGAGAGAGAGAGAGAGAGAAAGACACACCCACAAAATGATGTAGCCTATTACCAGCAAATGTAGGCTTTTAATATTTTATTTTTCGTTCATCAGTCTGAATACAACAAACACATAAATGCATTAATGTACATGATTGCTGAAAACAAGACATGGAAAAATGGCTATGGTATATTACTGTACAGCACAAAACATGCTAACACCATTTTTTTACATGTACTGTATATTACAAATATTTTACAGTTGTATGTCTGGGTAGCACCTTATACGTTTTTCGTTGCCATCTAATATACACTATTGCCAAAAGTATTGGGACACCCCCTTCTAATAAAAAGGTTTGACTAATTAAGGGAGTACAAATCTTTATGTTTAAGCATATCATGATATTTTAGGAGATTGTGTGCTTCTAATTTTATGGCAACAGTTTTGACAGGACCCTTTTCTAATTCTAATTCTTGTGTACAAGGCAAGGTTCAAAAAGAAATGATTGATTCAGTCAGTGTGGAAGAACTTGACTGGTCTGCAGAAAGCAAAATCCTAATCTCAGGTGAACACCTCTGGAGTGACTTTAAATGCAGACCTTGAGCCAAAACTCATCACCAAACACCAATGACTTGTACATACACTACATGAACAGAAGTATTGGGACACCCCTTTTTAGAACAGAAAAACGAACTTCCAAAACTGTGGCAACAAAGATGGAAACAATTTATGTAATTATAAATTGAATTTCCATCTCTGTTGCAAAAGTTTTGGAAGTGTCATAAATGACTGCACCCATATTTACAAGTCATTGGTGTTTGGTGATGAGTTTTTGGCTTAAAGTCTGCATTTAAATCCACTCCAGAGATTTTCAGCTAGGATTAGGACTTTGATTTTTGCAGACCATTCAAGTTCTTCCACACTGACTGAATCGATCATTTCTTTTTGAACCTTGCCTTATACACAGAGGTATTGTCATGTTAGAATAAAAAAAGATCCTGTCGTAGCTGTTGCTAACAAAATAGAACAACACATTCCTCTAGAATATCATTATATGCTTAAACATTAGGATTTGTACCCATGGAAATAACAGTAGTCAAACCTGTTCATTAGTACAATACATTTGGCAATATAGTGTGAGTGCAATAAAATGTGGAATTGTTTTTGATTTACTCAAAAGGGTAACTTATGATCAGTGGAGAATTGCAATTGTCGAACCACATGAGAATTTCATGACCCAGGGTCTTGAGGTGTTTCTACAACAGGTCTTTACTGGTGTGGGATGGCATCTGTTTGTTCAGTTCTCTCTGTCCCAGCAGAGCTCTTGCAGTGGTCCGGTTTACTACCCAGCTGATGGCCGTACTCAAACCGGATCCTCAGTTCTCCCACCTTTGAGTGCGGAAGGATATCTGGGATCCATTCGATCACAAAGGGCACAGGCTCTGTCTGCTCAGCAACACTTGTCCCTGAGAGAAATGATACCATAGTGTTTTAGTCATAAAGCAAAACAATACATCAAATGATGATAATTATCTTCTTGTACAAACCTCTCCCAATTGACAAAGTCAAAGCCAGTCTGTGAACGGTGTTAACGAGTCATCATATTTTCGAATCTTCTGCCTGTTACCGATATACATCACTAGGTAACATATTAGCATAATTCCCGCCTGCCTGCGAACCACAAACACTCTGACCTGCCCACAAACACTTCAGCTAGTTAGTGTGTTTACATCATGTCGAGAAGACGCTGTGTTCTGCGCTGTGAAAGCAAGTTTGTTTTATTTTCATTGCCAAAAGATGATAATGTGAAGAATCAGTGGTTAAAACTGTTTTTTTTTTCTACAGCAATATAATTCAAACCTTTTGTTGTGCTCCTCATTTTACAGAGGACTGCTTCTCTAATCCTGGAGAGTTCAATGCCGGATTCACTAAAAAATTGTCCATGAAATATAAGTCTGTACCTTCTTTATTTGGACCAACAAGTGTCTCCGAACCACAACCTGCAAGTATGATTGATACGTTATGTGTACATTTTCAATTGAGTGCTCAAAATATCAAGGTTTTTGTGATAATATGTCATGTATATCTAGTTCCACAATATAACTGTCTTACTGAAATAGTTCTGATAATTGGCTGTGAACCCACTATTTTCTAAGAATGTGTTGATTAATGTAGACTGTCGTTGCTCTAATTACTTCGTTTAGTAAGAATGTAGACCAATTTTGGTTTACAAACTGTATTGTTTCAGCAGTTAGTCATGTTAGCACTCGGCTAACGTATCCACCATTATTGTTTTGAGAAGTGTTTACAGTTTACCAGTGCATTTGCTTGTATTGTATAAAGAAAGACCAATCACAACAGACTTGGCCAGTTTAACAATTAGAGCAGAGTAGGCTTATGGAATTGGTTTACAGAGCTTAAGATCGAAACTGCTCCAAACATATCATTGCAAAATTATTATAATTTTAAATGTATATTCTAATAAAACAATTACAATGTTTTCTATGAATTAGCAGAAGGCAAACAATCGGTGTGAAAGCACCATTCGTCGGCGATTCGCCTAACGTTTTCACGTCGTGCTCAGTGTGCAAAGGCCTTTAGATGCATTTAAACCTGTTGTTGGGGACTCCAACACAATATTAGGACACTAAAATACCATATGACCTGCTCCTTAAAAAGAACAATTCTTTTAGCCAGTGGAATCACATTGGGGATGAGAAGCGACAGGGGAATATGATTTGGCACAAAACTAGGACTGATAAGTCTACCTTCATACTAAGTGAATAGATGCACTTACCCACTCTAAGAAAGGTACGTAGCTCTAGTGGTCTGATGGCCAGAGGCTTATTGGTGCGTGAATGGACGCAGGTGTCTGATCCAGGATCAGGAGGGGTTTCCCGACAACGGTACGGTGAATAGGAGCCGTCACTGTTCTTCACAAAACTCTGAGTGAGTTCTAGAGGTAACTGTTCAAACAGAGTGCCATCATTTAGAGACTGCCCACAGATGCTATGGCCATTAGTAAAGATCTGACACATCAGGGAGAAAACGAGTACACACCTCTGGGGTATCAAAGATGCGTTTCACATGCATCAAGTTGGTAATGTGCCAACTGTATTTAGAGAAAGAGCCCAGGGGCAAAGCGTCATTACGCACAAATGCTAAAAACACACAAATGACAAAATATCAGATTAGACTGTTAGCACATTATCAGTGTAAGGTTATATACTAATGGCTACAGGTATTATACTCACTGGTGGTGTAGTTGGGTAGTCTTCTCTTCTTTGAGCCCAATGATAAACGCTGCTGTAAGGCATTGAAGAAAGCCTGAGGAATGTGGAACACCAGCGGCTCTGGCTTTCCTGTTTACAAAATATCAAAATCAAAGGTAGAAATGCTTGAAAAGTGGGAAACTTTACATATATACTACCAGTCAAAAGTTTTTGAACAGTAAGATTTTTAATAGAAGATTTTTTTAACGAAGTCTCTTTTGCTCACCAAGCCTGCATTTATTTGATCTAAAATACAGAAAATGCAGTAATACTGTTAAATGTTTTTAATATTTAAAATAATTTACTTTAATGTATTTTCAAATGTAATTTATTCCTGTGATCAAAGCTACATTTTCAGAATCATTACTCCAGTCTTCAGTGTCACATGATCCTTCAGAAATTACTCTAATATGCTGATTTGCTGTTCAAGAAACATTTACTATTATTATTAATTATTATTATTATTATCAATATTAAAAGTGTTGAGTACACTTTCTTCAGGATCCTTTGATGAAAAGAAAGATTCAAAGATTTATCTGAAATTAAAAGCTTTTATAACATTATACACTATACCATTAAAAAGCTAAGTATTATATATACCATTAAAAAGCTAGTATATATATATTTATATATTTTTTTGGTAAAGAAATTGTAGAAATTAATCATTTTATTTAGTTTATTTAGCAAAGATGCTTTTAAATTGATCAAAAGTGATGATAAATGCATTTATAATGTTACAAAAGATTTCTATTTCAGAAAAATGCTGTTCTTCTAAAATATTCTAAAAATATTTCAAAATTTGACTGTTTTTTTCTGTACTTTAGATCAAATAAATTCAGGCTTGGTGAGCAAAAGAGACTTCTTCAAAAAACATCAAAAATCTTACTGTTCAAAAACTTGTATGTATGCATATTTTAAGTATTTAAGACCATAGACATTAATAATGTGACATTTCCATGTCAATTTTGTCTGATATTACTGTTTTATTTATTTTTTTACAGTCATTACAGAAAATTATAATATAAAATTTTAATACATTTTAAAAAGTACATTCTTATGACTTGCTTAAAAGGTATTTTTACATAGTAGTATTTGTTGTACCACCGCTGTCAAAATGTTTTTAATTTTGCAATATTTCACAACAATTTTTATGACTAATTAATAATAATGAGAAGCATCCTTTCAAGCATCCTGTCATATTATGGAAAAATAGCAAAAATCTTGACAAGATGATTCTCATTATGCTAATTGTCATAAAAATGCTGCCAAATATCGCAAATATTAGAGAAATCTTACATTTTAATTTTAAAACTTTCTTTTACAAAATGATGAAAAATGCATAAGGTGTGTTTTTGCTTATGCATTGAAGTAGTAAATACAATCATTCCAACATGACATATTTCAGAATCTTGGAGGTGAAATATGACCTGGATATATTCTTGAAAGGCTTTGTGAGATTCGCTCTAATATTCTCTTACCATCAAACTGGAAATGCATCGTCTGATGGATCCTCTCAGTAACACTGGCCAACCACTGCTGGAAACCCAGTGACACATGCATCTCATCCACTGGCTGGCTGCTTCCTGTTTAATGACCCAACCACACAACACATATCAAATCAACAAACTATGATAATGAAAGCCATGTGAACATCATTTATATTTTCAAATCTAAACGGGTAACTCTAAAAACTCTAAAAATCAACCAACAAAAGTTTTCTATCTGTACTGAAGAACAAGAAGAGTGTGAGTGCTGGGGAAAAAATGGAAATAAAAGCAAAAAGTGAAGAGGAAGTATCTGGCAGCACCTGGGTTCTTAAGCCCAGTAGAACTGGAGTGTTTTCTGTGAGTGGGCTTGCGCTGGTTTAGGATGGGAGCAATAGTGTCTTTGACAGCCAGAAGAGATGTGGAAGACACAAAGGAAGCTGTGTGAAACAGCGACAGGTCCAGAGAGCCAAAGAATAAAAGAGGAAAACAGATTACAGAGGAGGTGGTCAGAAACTGCAGAACATAACAGCAGCATTTAGACATCAACAACAGATTTTAGTGGGTGGAAAAGAAGAAACTCCAAGAAGGATTCATTTTGAGGTCCATAAGCAGGCCCACACAGAATCTGCGCCAACAGAAAGCTCAGATTTCCACAAAATTGGAACATCCATCATTCACAAAATTCCCTGCTTCCTCGTGTGTCTGTTTATTACATATTTTGGTGAATCTTTTTTCATTTGTGAAGTTGATCTATGTAACACTCTCAGCTTATCTTAACAAATTTTACCACATACATATGTTGCGATTACTCCAAAAATAAGCAGTTACAAACCACTGCTGCCAACCTGGTCACTTTTCAGATCTCTTCTCAATGGAAAAGATCCTCGCTGACTGAAAACTGAACATTCGTCTTGTAGTTTGTTACTCTCACATAGGCTGTGAGTGATCATTTTATATGTAAATATATCTAAAATCACTGCACATCCTTTAACTTATGTGGTGAATCTGTTCTGCTGTTATAAATCAGGAGAAAAATATGTAAATGAGAAGGGTTTTTTTCTAAATTCAGCTGTATTAAACTACAGAGAGCAGAGTAGAAGAGAAGCAAATGGATGTAAAGGATTGACACTGGGCATAATTAAAATACAATGCAACGGCATCATGAATATGCTAATTAATGCTAATATATGCTAATGTAGCTATTTTCAAGCAGACTTTAGCTACTTTCTATTGAAAGTGCTTGGCAACAGTGGCCTTTGTGCAGTAGATCTGAGGTCACACGTTCTGTGTGGTCTGTCCATAGGCTTCAACTTACCAGTAGAGGACTCCACAAATTTAAGTCTCTTTGAACGGTGAGAGATGGAAGGCTCAATGTGCTGCTGAGTCTCAGGTATACTGAGCGTTGTGGCATCTGCCCTCTCCTGCAGTCCTGAATAGGCACAATAATTCTCACAGTCAACTCTGATGCATAGAAAAACAACCAATACACTATTCCAAACCCTTGTGAACCCTCCCAAGACAAGACTTTTTGTCATTACAGGTGTGCTCTTGACACAAATGATGTTTCCTAAAGGCACTGATAGTATACATTCTGATTTTGCTAGTTCTGGCCAAAACCTAAAGAAGCATTACATGTATCCCTAATGGTGAATATACAGTGCATTCAGAAAGTATTCAGACACCCTTCACCTTTTTCAAAGTTGCAGCCTGATACTACAATTGTTGATTTTTTTTTCTCCTTAATATACACTCTGTACCTCATAATGACAAAGTGAAAACTGAATTTTAGAAATGTGTGTAAATGTATTTAAAAAAAACAAAAACAAATTAAATATAACATTTCCCATTTCTCTTGATCATTGCTAAGGTGTTTTTACACCTTGATTGAAGTCCACCTGTGGTAAATTACATTGACTTGATATGATTTGGAAAGGCACACACCCCTCTATAAAAGGCCTCACAGCTAACAATGCATATCAGAGTAAAAACCATGCTATAAGGTCAAAGGAACTGCCTGCAGAGCTCAGAGACAGAATTGCATCGAGGCATAGACCTGGAGAAGGCTACAAAAAAATTCTGGTGCACTGAAGGTTCCCAAGAGCACAGTGGCTTCCATAATTCTCAAATGGAAGAAGTTTGACACAACCAGGTCTCTTCCTTGAGCTGGTCACCCAGCCAAACTAAGCAATTTGTGGAGAAGGTCCTTGTCTAGACTGGTGACCAAGAACCTGATGGTCACTCTAGTTGAGCTCCATGATCATATATGCAGATTGGAGAAACCTACAGAAGGACAAACATCACTGCAACACTCCACCAATCTGGCTTTATGGCGATGTAGTCAAACTCTAAATCTTCTCATCTGAATTTTGGAATTTTCAAAACGGTGTCTAATGGACCCTCAGACTCTGAGAAACAAGTTTCTCTGGTCTGATGAACCTCAATTCTAAGCATCATGTTTGAAGGAAACCAGACCTGCTCAACACCTGCAGAGCACCATCCCAAAAGTAACGTGTGCTGGTAGCAGCCTCATGCTGTGGGGCTGTTTTTCAGTGGCAGGGATTGAGGGACTCTTCAGAGTAGAAGAAAAGCTCAGTGCACCAAAATATTGAGAGGCAACACAGTGGTTTAGGAACAACTATGTGAAATGTCCTAGAGTGGCCCAGCCAGAGCCCTGACTAGAACCATATCAAACATCTCTGGAGAGACCAAAAAATGGCTGTCTGTTGATGGTCCCCATCCAACCTGACCAAGCTTGAGAGAATTTGCAAAGAAGAATGGCAGAAAATCCCTCAATCCAGGTGTGCAAAGCTTGTTTCGTCATACCCAAAAAGAATTGAGTCTGTAATTGCTGCCAAAGGTGCTTCAACTAAGTACTGAGTAAATGTGATATTTCAGTTTTTCCTTTTTAATAAATTTAACAGACATTTCTAAAATTCCATTTTCACTTTGTCATTACGGGGTACGGAGTGTAGATTAATGAGAAAAAAATTAATGTAAACAATTGTAGTATCAGGCTGAAACATAACAATTTTTTTTAAAAATGAAGGGGGTCTGAATACTTTCTGAATGCACTGTAATTGCTGAGATAATCACCTGCAGTATAGAGGAGAAAAAAAATGTTGAGAGAAAATTACTAATATATTCCATTCAGTATCAATAAAAAGTTTATCTAATTCATGAATTTAATCCAATTTAAAATGCTAAGTCTGAAAATTACTGCTTTCAAATCGATTAATTGCGATTAATCACATCCAAAATAAAGTTGTTTTTTTGATGCTAGGCTAACAACATTATCTAATAAACATCAAAATTAACAGTACTTTAATATATTTTCAGTAGTGCTGTCAAATCAATTAATCATGATTAATAGCATACATGTATATATTTAAGCAATATTTACATGTGTATATACATCCATAATTATATATGATTAATATTATATATAAATACATTAATATATTTGTATGTGTACATATGTCTATATATACATACAAATATACAGTCGTGGCCAAAAGTTTTGAGAATTACATAAATATTGGAAATGGGAAAAGCTGCTGCTTAAGTTTTTATAATAGCAATTTGCATATACTCCAGAATGTTATGAAGAGTGATCAGATGAATTGCATAGTCCTTCTTTGCCATGAAAATTAACTTAAAGGGATAGTTCACCCAAAAATGAAAATTTGATGTTTATCTGGTTACCCCCAGGGCATCCAAGATGTAGGTGGCTTTGTTTCCTCAGAAAAATACAAACGAAGATTTTTAATGAAAACCGGTGCAGTCTGCCATCCTTATCATGGGCTTGGATGGGCACCAAACCTTTAAAAGTAAAGGTTTGGTGCATTGGGGGTAAGCAGATAAACATCAAATTTTCATTTTTGGGTGAACTATCCCTTTAATCAGGGCGACCAATAAAGTCCAGCAAGCACCAGGATCGTCTCCTAAAGAGGATTCAGCTGCGGGATCGGAGTGCCACCAGTGCAGAGCTTGCTCAGGAATGGCAGCAAGCAGGTGTGAGCGCATCTGCACGCACAGTGAGGCCAAGACTTTTGGAAAATGGCCTGGTGTCAAGAAGGGCAGCAAAGAAGCCACTTCTCTCCAAAAAAAAAAAAAAACATCAGGGACAGATTGATCTTCTGCAAAAAGTATGGCGAATGGACTGCTGAGGATTGGGGCAAAGTCATATTCTCCAATGAAGCCTCTTTCCGATTGTTTGGGGCATCTGGAAAAAGGCTTGTCCAGAGAAGAAAAGGTGAGGGCTACCATCAGTCCTGTGTCATGCCAACAGTAAAGCATCCTGAGACCATTCGTGTGTGGGGTTGCTTCTCATCCAAGGGAGTGGGCTCACTCACAATTTTGCCCAAAAACACAGCCACGAATAAAGAATGGTACCAAAACACCCTCCAACAGCAACTTCTTCCAACAATCCAACAACAGTTTGGTGAAGAACAATGCATTTTCCAGCACGATGGAGCACCGTGCCATAAGGCAAAAGTGATAACTAAGTGGCTCGGGGACCAAAACGTTGAAATTTGGGTCCATGGGTCCATGGCCTGGAAACTCCCCAGATCTTAATCCCATTGAGAACTTGTGGTCAATCCTCAAGAGGCGGGTGGACAAACAAAAACCCACTAATTCTGACAAACTCCAAGAAGTGATTATGAAAGAATGGGTTGCTATCAGTCAGGATTTGGCCCAGAAGTTGATTGAGAGCATGCCCAGTCAAATTGCAGAGGTCCTGAAAAGAAGGGCCAACACTGCAAATACTGACTCTTTGCATAAATGTCATGTAATTGTTGATAAAAGCCTTTGAAATGTATGAAGTGCTTGTAATTATATTTCAGTACATCACAGAAACAACTGGAACAAAGATCTAAAAGCAGTTGAGCAGCAAACTTTGTGAAAACTAATATTTGTGTCATTCTCAAGACTTTTGGCCACGACTGTACACACACACATTGTTAACAAACATTTTTTGCGATTTGACAGCACTACTGAAAATATATTTGTGTACTACGCATTTTGATGTGTAATGTTGTTAGCCTAGCATCATGGTAACATCAAAATCTATTCAGTCAAGTTTCATGTGCACTTTACTTAGAGAGCACTATTGTATTGTATTCTATGCAGAATTTTCAGATGTAACCTTATACATAGGTAGCTAACCCTGCTCCTGGAGGATTACCTTCCTGACTGTTTTCAAGTAACTGTGAACACCTTGATTAGCTGGATTGCGTCCTGGGTTGCGTTTCCCAAAAGCATTGTTAGCTAACTATGGTCGTTATTTCCATTTAACTCTATTTGAAATGACGGAACTTGTGCCCATATTTGCGTTTGGGAAAACGCACCCCTACACCCTTCAACCCTTTGAAGCTCTCACTCAGGAGGGTAAACCTTTTGAAAGGATTTGGGCATAGGGATGAGCCCTTCTGAATGGAACGCAGGGTGTGTCTTCAAGATCACTAGAAAGCTACAGGCAGGTGTGTTTGATTAGGGTTGGAGCTAAACTTTGCAGGACAGTGGCCCTCCAAGGCCTAAGTTTCCCAGCTCTGACCTAAATAGTGGACTTACCATTCATGTTGTAGTTTAGGAAAGCTGAAAACTCAGAAGCCAGCTTCTCATCACTTGTGAAGGCACAAACACAAGCATAGAAATGGAGGCAGCGCTCAGGTAAATTATGCTGGTGGGAATTTTCTCCTTCGTTGACAATAGGTTGACCCCCACTCGGCCCTAAATCCATCTTGGTATTAGGCATGTAACATGCACAGCGAAAGGGAGCTGCACCCACAGTCTTGTCTTTAACACCAGATAACCCCACCGTCAGATGCAGCAGTCCCAGAGGGTGGGCTTCCCCTGGCTGGCACTTCACTATTAGGGTTCCTTTAGAGACCCTCTGCACTAGGGGTCCTGGTGTCTCTGTAGCCAGCCTCCACAACTCTTCCTTGGCCTGGGAAGTGGCCACTAGGGCCTCTAGCACAGAGCTCTTGAGTGGCAGAGGTGTTGCTTGGGTCAGACACTCCATGGCTTGCTTCACATGGGTACAGGGACTTTTGGGTGGTTGTGCCACTTGCTGATGGCCACCTTCAACTGTCAACTCACTTTCGTTCTGCTGGCAAGAGGGCATGTAACAGCGACCAAGGTTGACACGGGTTAGCAGGGTTCCGTCTGCGGTGGTTATAGCTGTATCCGTGATGACTAACTCAACAAAGCCTCGTTGTTCAGAGCCACGTCCCCGCTGACGCACAGAGAACACTTGCGGCCCTCCGGCCCTGCTGCCTCCACTGTCTGTCACAACTCGAATCACTTCACATGCCCCTTTCTTCAAGCGTCCCGTAGCATGGTCTCCATCCCTAAAGATGGTTCCACAGGCCTTGTTCTTACAGCTGAGGCCACGGGTGCCGTTGTAAACGCCACACTGAGGGCACTTGCGGATGCCTCTTAAGGTAGCCTTGCCCAAGTTGGACAGAAACGCAGGAGTCTTCCGCTTGTCCCGAGGTTTCCCACTCAAGTTGCCGGAGGTTTGAGTCACAGGAGAAACCACCGTTTGTGACGCCAGAGGTATTCCAGAGTTTATCAGAGGAACGTTCATTGTTAGCACATGTACACTGAAATTGAAATTCATAAAGGACAATTTTATTGTTCATAAACAAGGGGGAAGCCCTAAAAAAACGGTTCAGGTACTATATTACTACTTTTTACTGAAGCACAAACCCCAGTTAAGTATCAATGATAAGTCCTCGTCTGATGTTGAAGATTACCATACACCATGTACTGATTTGTAAAAAGGTCTGAAATTGTTTGTAATTCAGTTTGATTCATTCAAACAGTTCACTCACACATTGCTTCATTTGAGGTGGTTTCTCACAACTAAATGAAAGACACAAAACAAAGAGAGCAATCCACTGTAGGAAACAATACTTGCAAATGTCTTCTATTGTTTTTTAGCAATGAAGCAGCTTTTTATTGCACCTGCACCTTGTGAATGACTCTATACTTTTTTTGAATTAGGAGCCTATTCAGCTTTGTTGATGAAAGGCTGGAAATGCTAAAAGTACAGTCATAGTATCAGATGGCAAAGCCATGTTATTGAATGGATAACATATATGGGTAATTCCTGTAATTCTGTAACATTTCGACTTGAAATTGTTGTATATGTTTGTTTTTTTTTCAACTACATATGATTAATTTTCTAAATGCCCCACATAATTAGGCACATGTCAAAGCTTTTTTCCCACCTCAGGCATTAACAACCTTTTATCATTTTCAGTTTTTTTCAGATTAGACACCCGTAATGGACAAAATGGGATTGGTTTAAAAATTATTTGATACAGTACTTGTTATAAAACAAACATCTACCTTCTGCGCATGTGTCCCTTATAACAATTAAATGAAACAAATATAACATTTATCATATTTTTTTACATTTTTAAAAATACACAAATTGTGTGTCTATGGTCTCTTTATTTTTGTAAAAAAAAAATATGATTAATTAGAAGTTCATTCAAAACCACAATTTTATTGTTTTAGTCAGATGTTAATCAGCAAGAAATGCTTTCATTCTTAATTGTCTCCCCTATGTTTTTCCAAAAATATTAATGTGACAAGGTGTGATGGGGTTGAAGTCTTAACACATTTAAAGGGATACATTGCCTTTGGTTTTAATTTTTGTTTTTGTTTCTCTCTCATTCTGTCCCCTCATTTCTGGGTCAACATATCTGCATGCCCAACGCTGTCTTTCTGCTGCACATGTGGGTGCAATTTCTGATGTAGGATGCTTGTCAAAGTTTAGTGAATAAATTACATCAAAAATTCTATTTATAACAAAAATAAGAGTTGTTATGATTCTGGTAAGTATATATTTCCTGAAACCATGACTTTCTTATATTTTTTTCATTCAAATTATTAATAAATGAAGTAAATAACTCAACTCCATCACAAGTTTACAACCTCGTAACAATGAAATGTATATTTGTTACAGGCTTGAGGTTTTTCACTCAAAATGGCCCTGCTCCTCATGTAATTAGGTGAGTAGACCATCTATGGCAGCAATAAAATAAGTACTTTGTATATACATATGGATTAAAATAAAATGTTGTATAAAAATGTATAAAAATAATAATTTTCCATCTTAATTTTACATGACAGGGTTAAGTTGTTAAGCTTGACAGTAACCTCCCTGACTATAATATGCCTCAAATACATGAATAAGTATGATACTACATACAATTTTCTGCACCACTATTAAAGAGACCTGAATAATGTAATTTCTGGTAAATGACGTCACATATGAGCAGAGTCAAATTATTATGGGCGTAGAATGGTTAGTGTGATGGGGTTGAGTACAGACTGTCTGAACAAGTCTGTTTTTTATAAAATATCTTGCAGTTTGTTAGAAAAATATTCTTCACAAGAAAAGAACACAAATAAAAGCTTACATTATTGCCAAATATTACAGACACTATGCTCATTTTGTTAATAATATGCTAAGTACAAACTAAGTACAAAGTGAAGTTCCTCAGGTACATGACAAAATGCTTGGTTTAAGATAGATGTAAGACATTATTTTACGCTAGAAAAATGTAAAAAAAATGCAATCTTTTTTTATTCATTATAGTGGGCATATCAAAGTATTGTGAAAAGCTTTGAACAATTAATTTTGGTGAAACACCCCTTTAGAAACTCTAAAATACAGAAATATTACAGAATCCCAGGAATAAATCATACCAATA
This sequence comes from Garra rufa, assembly GCF_049309525.1. Taxonomy (NCBI): domain Eukaryota; kingdom Metazoa; phylum Chordata; class Actinopteri; order Cypriniformes; family Cyprinidae; genus Garra; species Garra rufa. Next base: position 23,850,292 of record NC_133365.1, read on the forward strand.
CACTGTATATGCCAACAAAAAAAAAAAAAAAAAAAAAAAACTGGTGTTGGTTTGGCACGTGTCTAAATCCCCATATATTGCCACAGTACCACGTCCAGAAAACTATTGTACTTTATTTGGTTAGTGTAATCTCTAATTGTAAATCCCTATCCAATAAAATGTTTCGTCTTTGTAATAAATGATAATAGATCAATTTAAAACGAAGATAAAAACAGGTTAAACATTCATTAAATACTTCATCAAATTCTTCCAGAAGAAACATAATTGCACATTTCTACTAATGATATTTAAATTACATTGACATGCAATGATACAGTACAAGATTACTAAAGCATTAAAATGACATCGACACATAAGGACTGATTTGAATTAGCTGCGTGACAGAGAACGAACACAGTGAAGTAAATGATGATGAGAGACAGGCCAACCTCTACAGTGGCGCTTTCCATGCGCTCAGTGGTCAGATTCGGCGGAGGATTTCACTTTAGAGCTTCAGGAACCGTCGCCATTCCTCCTTACAAACAGACTCTCCGCTGCGGCTGTAACGAGCTTTCCCATTGGCCACGGGGCGACCAATCAAAAGCATACTGGGAACTGAAGTCAGTAGCAACTCTCATTATTTACTGGGCCTATCTCAACTTTATTGCAAATGTATTAAAAATAAATAACTGATTCCATTGCATAAGTATAGCATAGAGTGAAGTTAACCTGTGGCAAATTCAGTTGAATGAGTATGATTTGGAAAAGGCACACGAACCTAAAACATCTAACAGCTGAAAATGCATATCAGAGCAAAAACCAAGCCCTGAGGTAAAACATAATTTGCCTGTAGAGCTCAGAAACAGGATTGCATCAAGCCACACACCTGGGGAAGAGTTCAGAAAAAATTCTGCTGCATTGAAGGTTTACAGAAGCGTGTAGTCTCTGTTACAGTTAATGGAAGAAGTTTAAAACATCCAGGACTCTTCCTTGGGCTGGCCTCCTGGCCAAACTGAGCAATTGATGGAGAAGGATCTTGTCTAGAGTGGTGACCAAGAACCTGGTGGTCACTCTAGTTGAGCTCCCTGACCATATATGCAGATGGGACAAACATGGTGGATCCTCTCCTCAGTAAAGACATGACAACACACTTGGAATTTGCAACAAAGCACCCAAAAGGACATTCGAGAAACAAGATTCAGTGGTCTGATAAACCTCTATTCCAAGCATCATGTTTGAAGGAATCCAGGCACTGCTCATCACCTGCAGAGTACTATCCCAAAAGTAAAGTGTGCTGGTAGCAGCGTCATGCTGTGGGGCTGTTTTTCAGCGGCGGGGACTGAGGGACTCGCCAGAGTCGAAGAAAAGCTCAATGCCCCCAAAATATTGAGATAGCCTTCATGAAAACCCAGTCCAGAGCATTCATACAACTCTGTTAATGTCCTTGAGTGGCCCATCCAGCACTTGGGCTTAAACCAAATCAAACATTTCTGAAGAACCCTGATAATGTCTGCCAGACCCCATCCAAGCTGACAGAGCCAAATGGTAAATGTGCAAATCTTGTTGCATCATACCAAAAAAAGACTTAAAGCTGTAAAGGTGCTTCAAGTAGTAAGTTAAGGGTATGAATACTTTTGCAATGTACTTATTTCAGTTTGTTTATTTTTAGTTATGACAATTCTGTTTTTGCTTTGTCATTATGGTGCTTGGAGTGTAGACTGATGTGGAAAAAAGTAATTTAAAACAGTTTACATAAGGCAGCAACATAAAATGTGAAAAAATTAAGAGGTACTAATACTTTCGCAAGGCACTGTATTTTCTTAAACCACAACCAACAACCAGTTTAAAGACATAAGAGGACAGACAGAAATGTTGGTTCGCATCTGTATTTTAATGGGACAAAGCAAGAACACGTAATAATAGGATGAACATTATTTAAAAAAATCCCTCGAAACACAAGGTCTCAATGTATTCGTAGGCACTGCCTATGTTTAATTAACATGTTTCTTCAAATGAAATCAACTCAAATAAGGCAACACAATTGGTCTCGTCTGTTAAAACTCCAATGGGCAACAGTGCAAAATTCTGATCCATTCAGGTTTCTCGTCTTGATACTAAATACTTCATTTAAAAAAAAAAAGTCAACATTTCGATTTTATACACAGAATTATCGCAATTCTAACAAAATGTTCGTTGCAGCGCAAGGCAGCAAATTCTCCTCCAAAAGTTCTCAGGAAGAATCCTTAAAACCGTATGGACCAGCATTTAACAGAGCCACTAATGCTGAAGGATAGTTGCGATGAAGCCCAAAACCCCTCGCCCACCCTCCCACCTAGCTACCTACAAAAAAAAAAAAAAAAAGCAAGCAAGCATCCATAATCAACATTTGAATTATCTTTATATAGTCCCAACAGTTGAACACAGTTGTTTGGTTATTTACATACAGAATGGTATACTGTACTTATAAGCCCTCAAAAAAAGTGGAATGCAAAACAATTTAAAATACCTCAAATTTGCGTAACATCAAATTCTTGTGAAAACGTATTAATATTGTGCAATATTCACCTGCCTTTAAGGAAAAAAATGTGGCAGTCATCCCTGCAATTGGTTCAGTTTGAGAAATTGAATGTCTAATTAAAAAAATACAACAGTTGACATCCATTTTATTCATTTTATAAACAAACAAAAAAAAAGTTGACATTTCACACGATTCATTGGTGTCATCGCTCCTCTCAACGAAACAAGTTTGCTTTTTAAAATGGCAAGTCCAAAAAAAAGAAAAAGGCAAAGCTTCATATATTACAAAATCAGCAGCTGAAATCGCTCTAAACAAACCAAAAAAAGCAAAATGGAAACGTTGCAGTTATTGTTGATTTTATTCATTTATAGTACTTTGAGTTAAAAATGGCATAGTCCTCTTCGAATAAGTCATTCGGACACCAGGCCGAAGACTTGTGGATTTACATGGGTGTGTGTGTGTGTGTGTGTTAATGTGTCTGAATACGTTTGTGTATCAGGGTGTGTTGTTTAATCCCAGTGTAGGGCAACTCGAGACCCCGCGATGACGAGCAAGATCTGCCTCGAAGTCTTAAACGAAAGAAAAATAACAGGTTGGAGGAAGGGGAGGGTCAGGAAAAACAAAAATGGCACACCCCTCCCCAGGTCAGGCATCTTGATGGGTGTTTGAGAATGGGGTGGTGGTCATGTGTAGATCCCTGCTGCGGCCGCAGTGGAGTGCTAGAGTTGTCCGTCGCTCCATCAGTGTGTGTGGTATCCTGCAGTGCCCATGCTGGACTGGTTGGCAAGCACGGTCCCGTTGACTCCCTGCGCTGGCTCCACCACGCCTCCGTTACTCACGGCACTCACACCGGGCCACCCGGCACCAGCCTGTATGTGACTACAAGACAAAGTAACTGTTAGCTGGTGGAAAAGATGATATTTAGCAGATACGTTGCACCTTAATTCGAAATACTTTAAGTAGACAATAAATAGTGTTTATTTAAAAGTACTGACAAAAGTCTCACAAGTTTCCCATTTAACTAAAAATGCATGAGTGGAAATGCCGACCACAGGGTCAACACACATTTTCCACTCATTTGTTTGGTGGCGTTCTATGAAACCTCTCATTTGAGCCGTTTACCACTGCTTTGCACAATGATAATTGTGTGGTAGCACTGATTTCAGATTCGCATGCCCTGAAACGCTATATAGAAAACAGTCATCCTTTAATTATACTTAACAGTTGAAAGTACTTCAGCTCTGTGATACTACATAATAAAGGGTTAAACTACACTGTGTGTGTGTGTGTGTGTGTGTGTGTGTGTTTGTTTTTGTGACATATCAGGACACAAATTAGTGTAATAACATGGGTATGACATAGGTATTACAAGGAGAGGGTGACTTATGAGGACATTGCCCATGTCCCCACTTTTCAAAAGGCTTATAAATCATACAGAATACGTTTTTTTGAGAATGTAAAGATATGCACAGTCTCCTGTGAAGGCTAGGTTTAGGTGTAGGGTGATAGCAAATATCGTTTGTACAGTATAAAAACCATTACGTCTATGGAATGTCCCCACAATTCACAAAAACAAACGTGTGTGTGTGTGTGTGTGTACAAAGGAAAAGATTGCCATGAATTTTGGACAATAATTTTCCCAGTAGTTTGTGCTTGGAAGATAAGGATTTTATATTTTTTTTTAAAATACTGCATACATTAAAGAACAATTTCTAATCGTATAAGAATTTGAGCTGATATGTTTGGCTGACAAGTGTCAGAAACAGGACTTTTATTTTGACTGAGTTAGGACTTTCTCTTGAAAGTAGGGATACTCTGATCCACCTTTTTTGCCTCCGATACCAATTTTCCGATATCTTGGGTTTGATATTGGCCATAATTCACAATTTTAGAAATTCAAACATTGTGAAAAAACGTTATTTTGTGGGGAACAAATAACAGTGTTGTACTAAATCTGGTAAAATATTACACATTGCCATTTGTATTATTATAAAATCCATTCATGAAAAACAATGCATTTATATAAGTATATAATATAAAATTAGAATACATTTCTTTTAAATGTATAGCATATTTTTTAATAAGGCAACAACATATGATAGATGGGACAAAACGAATACAGTGCGGCATGAAGCGATTACAATATGCACATCCGATGTGCAGAATGATGCGTTTGAAGCCACACGGAGTCACGGCACGCAGCACTTTGCATTAAAAGGTTCAAAGCAGAGGGAGAAACTGATGCGTAGTTTATTGTCTGTGCAACAGTTTGAGCCTTTTTTTAACAGTTTTAAACTTCAGTTACTGTGCGCATTAAAAACTATTTTTTGTCTTTTCTACTCCTGTGTTTTGTATACATTATGTATATGTCATGTATATATAAATACACACACATACAAGAATATATTAAGGAAAAATGTTACTTTACAATAAACTTATTTTGAATGCGACTAATCACGATTATTCGTTTTGCAGCCCTATATTTTTTATTAATTCCTTTACTTGTAAAAAATACTCTCATAATAAATAAGTTAAGAATACAAAATCAGCAAGTTGCTTTAGTATAAAACTTTGTACATACACATTTTTTTCCCCATACTGACTTATTGATAACATTTTGCAATAAGGTCCATTAGTTAACTACATTGGAACTAAAAACAAATTTCTCCTACTGCATTTATTATTCTTAGTTAATGGTAATTTTAGCATTTACTAATGCATTATTAAAATCACAAGTTGTGTTTGTTAACATTAGTTAACGCATTACTGTTTTTAATATTAACAAATTTATACAGTGTAAATGTATTGTTCATTGTTTTTTCATGTTAGTTAATACCCTAATGTTAACAAATGACACCTTACTGTAAAGTTACCGACTCTTTTAAAATTACTGTACATGTGGGCAGCGCGCCAACATACAGCGTCGTTGCGCTCCAGGCGTCCCGTGTTAGAATCCCGACTCAAGGACCTTTCCCGATCCCGCCCCTATCTCTCACCCACTTCGCTTCCTGTCATTTCCACAATAAAGGCAAAAATGCCAAAAAAAAAAAAATTACTGCACATATTAAATTAGAAAAGCTTATAAATATACACTTAAATATTATATAAAAAGAATACATTTCATTGCAGCATGGGTTATGAAATTTGTACTGCATATATCTGCCACCGTGGTATCCAAGATATTGGCATCAGCCATAAAAAAAAAAAATATAAATATAAATATATATATATATATATATAGATCTATATTGCTCAACCACTAATTAAATTCACTGTCAAACAGTCCACAACTTTTATGATGGCGCTGCTGTATAGCACTAAATCTTGCACAAAAGCTAAAAGTACATCCACGTACCATTTTACCCAACAGTAAGAGATGATTTATTATTAATATACCAGTGAATTGGACTACTATAAAGCAGCCTTCTGAAATTAAGCAAAATGGAGGCATGTTGATCTGTAGACTTACTTGAAGCCCTGCTGGTTCCAGGCCTGTCCGTACACGCCGTAAGTGGGTACCTGCCAGCCGTTAGGGACGTACTGACTAATTTGTTGTGCGTTGCCGTACCACTGTCCCCACTGGCCGTATGGCTGTGCAGCAAAACCAACTTTGTTCTGCTGCAAAATCAGAACATCATAACATCCACCCTCAAGTTAGTTATATTTTTATTATCAGGAAACTTTAAAACAATTCTCATTTTATTTGCAACATTACTTTATATTTGGCTGGAAGATTTCTAAACTTTTAAGAATAAAACAGGACAAAATCATACTACTGCTCACCTGGGGTACCTGCACTTGCTGCATGGGGCTCACCATATCTGTAGTCTCTTTACCCCAGTAACATTTCACTATGTGACCTTCTATGGACGTGCCATTAACAGACACTATCGCATGAGCTGCACTTTCATGCGAGTTGAACCTGCAGAGATAAAGAATGGTACATGAGCCTCTACCGTTACGACCTGTATCCACCAGATTTTTCTTAAACAACATCACCATACCTCACAAACGAGTAGCCTTTGTCAGGGAACACTCGGATTTCCATTATTTGGCCAAATGGGGAAAAGGTCTGTCTCATGAGTTGTTCTTTAGCAAAAACAGAAGAGAGAGGAGGACATTACAAAAGTGAATGAATTGAATTCAAATGGGTTGCACAGACAACACACAAAAAGTTCAGGTTTAAGGCCAAATAAATGAAAAAATAAATGTTTTAACCTGCAACAAACACTAACCTGTAAGGCCTGTAGTGACGCCGCCACAATACACAGTGCAGTTGCTGGGGCTGGACTGGTTCACCACCTCATCAAACGACAAGTGCTTGGCATTCGCTGTGAAATTGATAAATGAAATGCTGATTAACTCTGATGGGCCTCTATATTCATTTTAAAGTTCATACACAAAAGTTATCACTGAAATTTTTGAATTCCATTTTGCTGTATTTGGTGTCATTTGACACCAGGATTGAAGCAATGATGCCAAACATGTTCTTGCAAGTCCTATCATTAACATTGAACCTGTGTGACAAGTCTTGTCATGCCATATTTGAATCAAATGAAATCTGACTTCTAGTGAATAATGACTGTGTAAATAAACCTTTAAGAAAAAAAAAAAACTGGAATATAAATGTGGGGGGGGGGGCAATATTTCATAATGATTGGCTTATTCTTAGAGCTCAGCAGTCTATTATTATAATAAATAGATGTTCTGCAAAACAATTTTTAGCATGGGTTAGATTGCTGTTTCATGATGGCAGCTAGAAACACAACACGGTTTTCTCTTGATTGAAAGTAGCGGAGAGGCCTTTAAACATGTACGAATACTCACTTTCATAGGTTGCTTTAGGCGCTGGGGGTTTTCTTGTAGCCCAGTTAGTCCTGATCTGCCTCCCACCCAACCACTGACCTCCCATTTGCTGAATGGCATTCTCTGCATCCTGCCAACAACCAGCACAACAGGAACATCAGCACACGGCCACAACAGAAGCTTCTGGGATATGCATTCAAATGCAGATGTTCCCCACCCTTACATAAAAACCTGCATTTCCTGATGTTGGGATCTGACTCACCCATTTGTTGAAGAATGAAACAAAACCATAGCCTTTTGACTTCCCCGTCGCCATGTCTTTCACAACACGCGCATCTCTGAGAAAGAGAGAAAAAAAAAATTGGGAGTGTTGAGAACCGACAGACAAAACCCATTTTAAATATTCAAAGGGGGGGGGGGGGGGGAAGGACATTTGCCAGAAGTTCACATGAGGTTTTAAATAATGCTAGACTATTCAGTGAAGCAAATAATCAGATATTCATATTTAATGAAATGACAATTTAGTTACACATGCAAACTCAAAGTGGTGCAATGGGCAAAAACCTAGGTGTCTTAATGTGGTTTTGCATTATCCATGTATGACCTCTTCTCGATAAAAAGGTGAAAAGGCTTTTACATGACTTTACACGTTACTGGCTTGATTAGTCTTCAAACAAACTGACTGAAAGTAGTTAAATGCAACTCACTGACTCTTTATTCAAAATGCAATACATGTCATTTCACTTACGATATCCTCCCAAAGGGTGCAAAGGCAGCTCTGATGTCATCGGTGGTGATTTCTGGACTGAGGTCTCCAACAAAGACATGGAAGTGATCTAAAGCAAACCAGACAAGAGTCCTTTGTAACAATTCATACATTTAGTGTGTATAAATAAGTTACAGATTAATGTATGCACCAGGTCTATTATTCAGAAGATATCTGGCCTTTTTAAGCTTATTACTGGCTTTAATTGAAGTCTGAACTCACTGCTTGTGTCTTTTTTCTGGCTGCTTGGTGATGTAGCCCAGTTGACCTTTACCTCCTAGGAGAGAAAGGTGTACAGGGAGGAAAAATTGAGAGAAAGATTAGAAATGATACATACATGGTCAAGTTGCTGCTATCTACTCATCTAGTAATTAATCACTCGTTTTTACATAATAGAGGTCTGAATGTACAGCAGAGAGGAGGGAGACCTGACGAAACTAAATTCACACTCCACTGTTTAAGTGAAAACTTATTTGAATAGGCACAAAAAAAATAAGTTAAAGGTCTAAATGACAAGGGACTTACAAAACAAGTGAAATTACCAACTTGTATTACTCCTCAAATGGTCCTTCATTACCTGTTGAGGATAAAATATTTTACACTGAATAGGCATAAAGCTTAATAATGTGCCTCTAATGTGTAATCTTGTTCTATATTTTTCAGGACTCTTTCAATATTAAGATTAAAAATTATTTTAAAACAATTCTTATCAAAAATCTTTTAACAATTTAAGGTTGAAAAAAGTAGAATAAGCAGCACATGTGCTGTTAATGCTGACAATAAGAAACATAACTTGGGCATCAAATCAGCAAATAATGATTTCTGAAGGATCATGTGACACTGAAGACTGGAGTAATGAAGCTGAAAATTCAGCGTCGCAATTACATTTTATAAATTAAACTTTCTTTTAGTTTTAATTACATTACAGCATCATTTTAGTGTATTTTAAGTAATAAATGCTGTTTTGGTAAACATGAAGTTCTTACAAAAACATTTATACAATATTACAAACCTTAAACTTTTAAATGGTAGAGTATATGATGAAAATTGAAGCAAAAACTATAAAGTTATGGAGATGAAATGGCTACAAGTGACTGTGGGTGAGGTTTTTAAGTTCATAACGTTACTTCATGTACTATAAAAGAGTGGTAATGGTTGGTGTGACAAATCAATCTGACATTGGAGTTCCTGTCTGTGCTTGAGCAGAAAATTTACATTTCAAGGAAGGGCTTCATCCAACAATGGAGATACAAAAGCATGGGTCAAGATCATGCCGACGCAGAAGTGAATTATGCACTATTCTCACTAATCATTATTTATTCATTTTGAGTAAACAATGGAAACGTCAAAATCTCCCTCTCAGTTCACATTGCACATCCAGTACACAGGCTAACGTTGACCTCAGACTCAAGTGGTCGAGTCTACTTCCCCAAAAAGTTAGCAGAACTTCTAAACTGTCCCACCCTCCCGTCCCAGCCCAACTCACCCTGTAGATACGATAGCTTACCTTACCCATTATTTTACGCCCATTCATAGCTGCGAGTGAGGCCGCTGCGTGCCTATGCTCGAAGAACTCCACAAAACAGTATGGATCGTTACCTGCCGTCTGAAGGCAAAACAGTTGATGAGACAAAAGCAACTTATGTCATATTGTGCACACTTCACAATCTTTAGTTATAAAGGTCAAGCTGCAGGCATAAACTTGGAAGTGGGAGAGTTTACTGGTGCAAGAAAACTCATAAATTTAAATACATTTCAGGGAAAACAAATCTTGCTAAATATATGTATAAAATATTAATTAAAAAGCAGAAATATGGAATTAGCACACAACTTTCTGTACATGCCAATTATATACTCACATCCACAATCATTTTACAGCTCTTGCAGGGGCCAATTTGACCAAAGAGCTGCATTATAAGGGCCTCTGTCACATCCCGTGACAGGTTTCCTACATACCTGGACAAAAAAAAAAAAAAAAAAAAAAAAGGATAAGCAAATGACAATGAGTGACTTGCTGAATACAAGGAACATTTATTTGAATCTATCATTTGAAACACTAATTATAGGGTTCCATGCCTGCAATCTGTGCCATCTTCAAGTACCTGAGTTACAATATTCCCGCTTATTTACATTACAAAGGAATTAGGTAGGCATGAGGACCCACGGGCCGTTACTTAACCCTAAAAAACCTCATTAGTCATCCGGCAATGAGCTGCTTATTGTCGTGTATACAGGTTTGAAACAAAGAGATGACAAAACGGAGCACGCAGGAGCGTACAGCCAGCGTGAGCGACCAGCAACAAAAGCAAGGAACGAGCAGTCAGATATGACCAAAATATTCGCTATTTTTACATGTATAATGTGTATTTAGACACCGGCTGCGTGTCAATTGTATAAGCATGCAGGCGTTTATAAGAGTAAAGCGTTATAAATACTACAGCGAATACACTAGACTGGCTCTTTGTCTAGCAATGCTGTAACGACAATGAGCTTTCAGTAAGTACAAGGCAACTTCACACACTCAAACACAGACAGCAGTGTGAGTGTGAGCGGCCCTGCTGTGGCCTCTACAGGCCTGCTGCAATTATCTAAATTAACTCAATAACTAGCACATGGGGTACGAAATGCTTTGAAACCACGCGACTGCCCTTTGTGTAACGGTCTTGGGCGCCAAATATAACGTTAATCTTTCATTCCAGCAATCGGAGCTTTTGTTTGAGGGATAAAATGTACACGTTTGCTTTGTGGTTGTAGTTCCCTTAGCATCACACTCAAGACTGTTATTAACTATAACGACTTAATCGAAATGAAAACCGGATTGTGTTTTTAAAGAGTTACGGCATGAATGATTTAATATGATGTGAAGTTGCCAGTAGTGTTGGCGTACAATGCAATATACGTACAGGGTCTTGGGCTGCTCGTCGTCCATCATTTTTTCCCGATCGAATTAAGACACCGAACCCTGAGAGAAAATCCTCTTGTGTAGATTTTGAGATGATCTCGAGTTCCGCCGGTGTCTCGATCTTTCCAGTGTTGTTACCCTCTCTGTTCTACGCCAGACCTGTTATAATGAGAGTAAATGTGAAATGCCGCCTCGGCTGACTCCAGTTATGAACAATGGAAAGGCGACATAAGATGGCGGAGGAACCGGACCGGAAATGCAAGCGCGCATGCGCTGCCGAACTACAAAGCGCTCAGAAATCAAGCTTTTAAAATGCGCCTGAGCACTGTACAGTATACTAAACTGTAAATTATATACATTATTGGCAGTGTTTAGAATGGAATAACAGTTCGACAACAGTGAAATGTACTGAAATGTTTATATTTATAGACAAAAACATGTGCGCCGCCCGGGAATCGAACCCGGGTCGCAAGAATGGGAATCTTGCATGATACCACTACACCAGCGGCGCTCTGCTGGAAACTTAGCACATGTATGTTATTATGGTTTTCTAATCACGATTATGCCGTGAACGAAAAGGGAAATTATTATGAAGTCGACATTAAATAAAAAAGTCGAAATTATGACATAATAACTCATAATACTGAGACGACACTGACACAAAAAGTCAAAATTATTAGATTAAAAAGTCAACTATGAAAAAAAATCGTGTAGTAATGATGAGTTATATCATGGCGAATAGTTTTATAATAACGTTTATATTCAAATGTAACGTTATGCATGCATTAAAAATGTATTTATGAAACAATTTTTTGATATACTGTTGACAATGTAACCATAGCAACCACGCAGATGGACGTTTACATTTGTGAGAGACTGTGGTGAATAATATGCCTATACTCAAAATTCCTATCAAACATTATTTAGGAATAGTGTCTCAGTCTCAGCAAGAGGATTTCAAAAGACGTTTCAAAAAAGGGGCCGAAGAAACTCATACTACTAGAAATGCCACCGGTGTCAGAAGGTATCTGAAGAAATAACTTACAATTTATTATTTTGCTGCTTATGCCAAAACGAATGAACGAAAAGGTGATCTATCCGTTATTTAAAAATGTACACTAGCAGTCAAACGTTTTTAGATTTTTAATAATTTTTAAAGAATTCTCTTCTGCTCAGCAAGCCTGCATTTATTTGATCCAAAATACAGCAAAAGCAGTAATATTGTGAAAAAAAATTACCTTTTGAAACAACTGCTTTCTATGTGAATATATTTTAAAATGTAATTTATTCGTGTGATCAAAAGCTACGTTTTCAGCATCATTACTCCAGTCTTCAGTGTCACATGATCCTTCAGAAATCATTCTAATATGCTGATTTGCTGTTCAAGAAACATTTATTATTATTATTATTATTATTATTATTATTATTATTATTATTATTATTATTATTATTGTCAGTATTTAAAGTACCTATTTTATATGAAATGAATAGAAAGATCCAAAGATCAGCATTTATCTGATAAATAAATAAATAAAAAGCTTTTGTAACATTATACACTATACCATTCAAAAGTTTGGAGTCAGTATTTATAGAAATTATTAGTTTTACTCAGCAAGGATGCTTCAAATTGATCAAAAGTGATAATAAATGCATTTATAATGTTACAAAAGATTTCTATTTCAGATAAATGCCATTCTTCTGAAGTTTCAATTCATCAAAGAAACCTGAAAAAAACTCTACTGTTTTCAACATAATATTAATAATAATAAACGTTTTTGTACAGCAAATCAGCATATTAGAATGATTTCTGAAAGATCATGTGACTGGAGAAATTATGCCAAAAATTCAGCTTTGAAACCACAGGAATAAATTACATTTTACTCAAAAAGAAAACAGTTATTTTAAATAGTAAACATATTTCAAAATTGTACTGTTTTTATTGTACTTTGGAACAAATAAATGCAGGCTTGGTAAGCAGAAGAGTCTTTTAAAAAGGCCTCTAACACTAGCTTGCCCTATTCTTTTTTTCATTCTTGTTTTCTTTTTATTTATAATATAATAAAAACCTTGCTACGTTCAAAACCTTTTGACTAGTATTGTTATTATTATTATTAATATTATTATCATTAATCTGACATTAACTATGACATTTGTCGTATTTTATAGAAACCCCTTTGAAATAACAGAAGGCTTCATTAAAAAATACAATCAAGCTCAAGGCTGCAAAGAGCAGGAAGAGTATGAAGATCTTGCAAGGCAGTTTCTTAGTCGATGCAAGGTATTAAACATGCTTCCTTCATTGTTCATCCGGTTTAAATGGCTTTAGAAATAAAGGCTTCATTACGAAGATGTAGTCAATTCAGAAAAAAAAAAACATTCAGAACTTCTGACAAGTTGTAAATAAATCGACCCATTAATCTCTCCAGCCACAAGGTGGAGACATATCTCCATTGATGAAAACACTCGCCTAAACTGCAGTGATTCTCTCTTTGTCCTCAGCGTCGTGCAGGATTCACATCTGGAGGTGAAGGCAAACATGTTGATCTCCCTGGGGCCTGGACGCAGCTTCGCCTGCTGAGCTTGTGCAATGGAAAAGTTAGAAATGGTGTGCCAATGACTTGCAGTGACTGTCAGTTTCTATTTTTACAAATGAATCATCTGATACAATCGGTTGCAGAATTCATAGTGAGAGTCACAGTGTGTGGCATGTGTTGACTCCAATACTCAAAAGCTAGTCAATGCTATGGTACTTTTAAATGCTGTTAGACTGAATAATTACAATATTCACCTATCATGAATATTGTACACAAATTCTTCAAAGAATACTTTGGTACATAAATTAACAAAAACATATTACCATGGTACTTTTTGGTTAATTTCGTTAGTGGAAAAGTGATAGATGATGTCCATGATTTTTCTTAGATTCACTGGATGTCCTGGTCGTGTCATTGGACCATGCACACATTCATGCAGATCAGATCCCTGTGCTGTTTCACCTGGCAGAATCAATCCAGTGCTTACTGTGCCCTGACACAACTATGTTGGACCAGCCATGTTGTTATGAGATGAAGATGCTGCAGGTATATGCAACACAGTATAAATATCTCTAAACATGGGCCATTCTGTAATTGCGAACACTTTAGTGCAAAGTTCCACATACAGAATGTGTTATATTTAGTTACCGATAAAAAACAAAGTTATACAGGTTTGGAACAACATGAGGGTGGATAATTGATGACAGAACTTTTTTGGGTGGTCTCTCTTTAAATCTGTTTACATTTCTTACAAAAACATTTTGTAGTATAAAAATGTGCGGTTAGGTATATTTAAAAAGCAAAAACATATTCATAAGCACTCAAAAGCCAACTATTTTAATTAAACGTGCTATTTAAAAAAATATTTGTAATATTTATATTTGACTTGAATGTAAAAATTAGTCAAAACATTTTTTTTAACCAATAAAATGCTATAGAAATCACACTCAATTACTTCCCCAAGTACATTTATTCAGATATTTGTTAAATGAACACAAGCAAAGCCTTTTTTACTCTATGTAGTTGCAGAATTACCCATGTATCAGTCCTTATCTATATATGTTTCTTTTTCATTTATATTCCTGCTGACAGTTTCACTCTGATTTTTTTTTACAGCTTGGTTATTTAGTCTCTCTGAGGCTGTTCATCTTTCATCTGACTGGTAATTTGAAAGGATATCAGCCTAGCACAATCTATCTTCACAGCTTAAAAGGTTTGAGACAGTCTTGGGTCAAACATTATTGCAAAGGAATAAAATGTCTGTATTCATCACTGGGTTTATATTTACCAATCCAAAGATGTTTTAGGGCACTGCTGTATCAAAACTACAAGACCGCAAAATAAGTTTATGTACTTAATAATTATGTTGGGTTATTCGTTTTAAATGTTTAAAAAATTAAAAGTTTAATGAAGATATTATACATTAACATTTGTTAACATGTATGAAAGCCCATTTTCACCATTTAAGAAAAAACAATTATTTAGTAAATCATAATTATTACATTAAAAGTCAAAATTATGAGACACTAAGTCATAATTATGAGATAAAAGGTCATTTAAAAAAAATAAATAGTAAAAAGTTTTTTTAAAACCTCACGCAAAAAATGCTAAGTTATAATTATAATTATGATGTCAGTAATGACATAATAAGTTGTAAATTTGTGATAAATTATCATAAAAAATCAAAATTGTGACATTAAGACGGCAGAGTAAGTTTGATCAATTGGTCAGATAAATTTGAAAATTGACAAAAAAAATAAATAAACAATGAGATGAAAAGTCAAAGGCCCCGTTTACACGAAGGGAAAACGCAGATATTTCCCTGCGGTTTGGCCTCTCATTTACACGAAAACCCCGTTTTTATCACAGAAAACGATTATTTCTAAAAACTCCGGCCAAAGTGGATAAATTAGAAAACGCCGTTTTCACGTTGTAGTGTGGACTGTGAAAACGGAGGCTTTTGAAAACGATGACGCATATTTATAGTCATGTGACGCATATTGTACCAATAGATATCTATGTTTACACCAGTAATTGTGCCTGTGCTATTCACACACTGCTGCTAAAGAGATTTACCTTGTACACTCTTCAGTCCTAAAATGATGACGGAAAATTTACTCACAGTTGCTGTCCTGCAAAACATGACGACAACTGCTTTTCAGATAAAATATGAATGAGCGTGATATATAGACGCGTCAGTGGATAATGAGATATTTCCGTAAATTATCCCGCCAGAAGAATTGCGTGAAAACTTATTACGTCTGTATAAGTTTGGAGGCTTTACGCATGCGCAGTAAGGCGAATTTGCTGTTTTCCTACGTTTCAGTGTGGATGAGAAACTTTTGGAAAACGCTTGGAAACGCTAGTGTGGACGGAGAGCGTTTTAAAATGAAAACTCCGTTTTCAAATGTATCCGGATTAATGTAAACGTAGCCAAAATTATGACAAAAAGTTGTAAACATAGCTGCAAGCAGCAATTAAGGGGCCAAGCACAACAGAGGCAAAATGAGGAGCTAAGCATGGCATTGGGCATCAGACCAACTGCAACAATGAGTAATTAAAGCCATTTTAGGATGATTTTAGCAAAATTATTGAAAAATCACAAAAAAAAAACCTCTAGTAATATGATTTAATTGGTGATCACTTATGACCAATAGATAGCGCTGTTATAAAATCGACGTGGTGTGTTTTGTGTGAGGTGGCAATGGCACACACAAAGTTTGGTGTCAATATGTCAAAGCCTTGCAGAGATACAACCTCAGACTTGCTATACAAAAACTGTTTTGGCTATCAACACGAAATCCATAACTTTTTGTCAGCACAGTCTGAAGATGATGACTTGGTTTTAGTGAAAATCGGACCAACAATCTAGGAGGAGTAAAAAAAAAAGTAGGTTTTCAACATAAATCAAAATGCCGAACAGGAAGTTCAGTCGACTATGGCAAAATTGGTATCTATGTTCTCGGTATGACCCGAAGGTTTATTTTTATTACAATAAGCTAATGTAATGAAAAGTTATTAGCATTTTTGAAAATTTCATTCTTAATGGTTAATGAAAGGTTTATCACGTTTGACCAATAGGTGAGGTGACAATGGTACACACAAAGTTTGGTGTCAATATGTCAAAGCTTTGCAGATTTTTTACAGTCTCAGATGCAGTTTGGCATATTTCCAGCAAATTCGTTAATGCGTTAAATGATAACCATTTTTGTATGTCGATACGAAATCCATAACTTTTCGTCAGCATGGTCCAGATGATCTGAGTCATATTTGGTGAAAATCAGACCAACAGTCTAGGAGGAGTTTGAAAAAGTAGGTTTTCAACATAAATTAAAATGGAGGACAGGAAGTTTGGCTAACCAATTTATTATATAAACGTTATTAGCATTTTTGATAATGTCTTTATAATCTTTGGCCACAAGCTGGTGCTGACCCCAAACTTTTTGAGTACTGTCAGGACATAGTGGCAAAGACATATACCGAGTTTCGTAATGATACGCCATTGTGTTCATAATATATAGCATTTTACGCTAAATTCAAAATGGCTGATGCCCAAAATGGCACCATTTTTGCATGCTCTTCGTCAAATTTGTTCATGTGTTATTCGAGAATGGTTTGCTTAATTAACTTTACTTCCTAAAAAACATAACCTAACAATTTTTTTATTCGACTCAATTTGGCATGAGCCAAATATTCAGAGAAAATTGTCCTTCTAGACCTTACGGATCAAAAGTTATTAGTATAAACATGAGTGAATTTGTGGTGATGCTAGAGAGTTTGAGTTAGACTCCAAACTTGCGGCGGTTAATGTTGAGACTGTCCTCTATCAGTGTGCCAAATTTCATAACTTTTCCAGAAGCAATTCAATGGGCTGCCATAGACCTCCAGACCAGAAGAAGAATAGTAAGAACAATAATGGATAAACTTGAAATTATGTTAAATTAAGTCATAATTATGACAAATGTTTATGACATTAAAAACTTTTAAAGACTTTTTATTCAAAATTGTTATTTACTAATGCATTATTTTTTGTGGTGAAAATAGGCTTCTATACGTGTTAATAGACGTTAATATATAATATCTACATTTTTTCTTAGGCGACAGAAACAGGCTTGCTTAAATGTTATATGACATAATGATTTATATTTTGTCAAAAATAAGTATTGAGTTATGGACTGAGGACAGGTGTTTTCAAAGTGTAAATGTTTCTTCTGTCAAAACTAATGGCAAGTAAAATTGTGGGACATGTTTCAAGAATGGAATGCTTATGGAGTTTACAGCTGTCTTCATCTGTTGACAGGGCTGTTAAAGTGTGAGACACGCTACCAAAAGTTCCCCAACTTGTTATTTTCTGTTCACTTCATGCTGCGCGTCGGGGAGGTTCTGTGTGGTTCCAAACTTACCAACGACAATTCAACGCAGGTTTGAAGGCTAGGTCAACTATTTTAGAAAGTGAGCGCTGAATGATTCACTGAAGTGAAAACTTTGTTTGATTGACAGGTCTCTGTGGAGGCACAGGAGCATGGTGTTAACCAGATACTATGGCAGTGCCTTCTGAGCTATCACTGTGTGCAAAACAATGGCACTCAGCTCTCTCAAGTGATCAAACAGCTTATGTTGCTGAGAGATAAACTTCAACATGACAACTGGTGCGTGAAGTGTTTGGAAGATGCTTTCCACTGGTTTTTACGTTATGTAAGCAGCTTATAGGTGGAACTGTAGGTTAAAATCCCAAAGTAACATCAGCGTTTTCACCTTCTCTGTTCTCAGGGCCGACTGTGGGTTAGGACTGATGATTCTGGGAGAGGCTGCCAAATCTAGCATGCTGTGCCTGCAGACTCTTATGAACCTTCACATGACCCAAAGACAAGAAAGTTCCCAGGTGCATAAGAAAGTAGAGGGTTTTATGACTTTAATCTAATTTTTCAAATATTAATATGCAGTGTAGCATTTTTGTTCAAATATTATGCTTAACTACTTAAAAAGATGAGGTTAAGTAATGAGGTTCTTTTTCTTCATTTTGATTTGTGACCCAGAACCACAAAACCAGTCTTAAGTAGCACTAGTATATTTGTAGCAATAGACAAAAATACATTCAAAGTCAAAATGATCAATTTTTCTTTTATGCCAAAGATCATTAGGATATTAAGTAAAGATCATGTTCCATGAAAATATTTTGTAAACGTCCTACCATAAATACATCAAAACTTATTTTTTGATTAGTTATTTGCATTGCTAAGAACTTAATTTGGACAACTTTAAAGGCAATTTTCTCAATATTTAGATTTTATTGCACCATCAGATTCCAGATTTTCCAGAATAGTTGTGTCTCAACCAAATATTGTCCTATCCTAACAAACCAGATATAATCTTATTTATGCAGCTTTCAGATCGTATAAAGGAAATTATTCTATCTGAAAAAAACAAAACAAAAGGATACTGAAAACCTACTGAAAAACTTCATTACAGAAGATGTTATACATGTAGATGTATTCAAGAATTCGTACCCAGAACAGTTCTAAATAAATATCTAATAATCTGATTAATTATTACTCATTGTGTGGAAGTTTTATTTTTTTGTGTATTTTGTTAATGCAGGAAATTACATCGCAGAAAGCGTCCTGGCCGTGGCAGTTGGAGCACATTTACTGCTCCATTTTGATGGACATTTGCCAAAACAGCCACTGTGCTGAAATTAAGAAAACAGCCCTCACTGGACAGTCAAACTCTATTAAGTGCAGATGTTCTGGAGGACTTATAACCTTGCTAAAAGAATGTAAGTGAAACAAACAGAAAGATCTACAAAGTAAAAAGTAAAAAAGCATAACATAAATCGCTTTTATAATAAAATTGTGGCCAATTCTATAACGAAAGTTTATTCTGTGTGGCAGCATTTATGTACAGTGGCTTTCAAAAAGTATTAGGTCACATAAAATTAAGTTTGTTCAGTTTTAAAGGGGTCATCAGATGCCCATTTCCCACAAGTACATATGATTCTTTAGGGTCTTAATGAAATATACTTTGGTTAAAAATTCTCAATAATAGTGTAAAAAAAACACCCTTTTACCTTGTCAAAATCAGCCCTGCAAAATATCAGCTCATTTTATCGCATGGGCCCTTTAAATGCAAATGAGCTCTGCTCGCCCCGCTCGCACCTCTCTGCTGAGGGATTACGAATACGAGCTGTAATGTTTATTTTAGCCGCAGTTAGCCGCGTTTAGCTGCATTTAGCCGCATTTATCGGCGAAACTTGCCAACGAGCACATTATTAAGAAAGGCCATTTGCAAAGATGCATAAAAAATCCTTATACTCATTTCTGCTGTGGGTGAAGCTGCATCACGAATGATTCACACGAACATAGACGCATATGTAGATCGGGATCGGTGCTTTCCTTTTAAAAATGAAAGTAACGTTGTCCTCTGCATCTTCAGTGGCTCAGATGTCGGGAGTAAATGACGACTGCTATGTTCATTATTACATCCAACAACAGAACACCTCAATCGCTCAATTAGAGTCTTCCTCTGCACCTGAGTCGACACAGTGGCAATCGTATTTAGACTGTTTCAGCTCGGTGAGGGCGGGTCTAAGATAAGACGCTCATGTCAATCAACTGTGTGCCGACACAACGACAAGAAGCTGAGAATGACCTGATTTAAAAAAGGGGATATTACTTTTAAAGATTAAAAAAAATACCACTGGGTGGATTTTTATCATTGTAGGGTGGCTGTGTACATAAACTGTCAACAAACATTAATGTTCAAACAACATGTAAAAGTGAGTTTTGCATCCGATGATCCTTTAAAAGTCCACTGAAGTGCCTTGAAACACGCAGCGTTATTCTATGTGGTGACGTACTTTTAACTGAAACAAAAACATATCGCCCAGCCCCGCCCACTTCTTTTGAATAGCCAATAGCGTTCCATTAATATCTGCTCGGGCCAGAGCCGTTGAGCTCGGTAAAGCTGCATTTGTAAGCTTATGACAACCACAGACTACTAAATTACCCCACAGATTCAATATGAAACTCTTTCTAAAACAAAATAGTGATCATAATCATGCTGAGGCTGTGTAGTTTAATACCTGCCGACCGCACATATGAGCGCATATGATCTGCTCCGTGTTATTGCGTTTCTGTGTAGGGGGCGGGACACTACGGACTCTAGAGAGCATTTGATTGGACAGAACGTTTGATGAGAAACTGAAGTGCACGGTGATATCATCAAAATCGTTGATTCATATCGGCGGAAGTGACGAGACTGTAAGTTTTGAATGCCCATATCTTGTAAACCCGAATTTTGTCGTTGTTTTGAAGCACACTAGCTTATAGATAATCTTAAGGCTAATATATTCATACTAAAAGCCAAAAAACTTTCATTTTGATTTCAGGGGGACTTTAAATCCTAAAACAATAGACAAAAGTATTGGAACACTTTTTTCTGATTGTCAAAGAATAGAGAGTTTTCACAACGTGCCATTGGCCATATTGGCGATAATGCCACAAACATAAATAATGCCACTGAACCAAACGAAACTTGCATATTTTGCTGATTATTGCTACTGAACATGTTCAGCTATTGTCATGTTTTGGGTTGTACTAATTGTTTGGACCGGGAAAAACATTTGGAGTACTATAGACTGCCAAAAGCTATAACAAATCAGGGAGAAGAGAGCAAAAAACTGTCTAAGAAAGAAGGTGTTTGTGGTTGGCCAAACTGAACCAGGGTTTCCAGGGCAAACATCTTGACAACATTCGAGTTTGTTCTTCTTATTTTCTCATACAATAGTTGAAATATTAGTCTAATATTTTAAATAATACTGCTCGTACGTATCTTTACCACCTATTAACTTTATTTTGTCAAATATTGCACCCTTTCCTGCTTACTAAGTCCTCTATATGATTTAGCAGCTTCTGCATGTTTTTTTTTACTGTGGTTTAGACAGCATAAATTAGCAGAACAACGTATTCAGTAGCACATTACCTGTGCAATCCATGCTGTTGTTTACATCTGAGTATCTCCAATATGGCTGCGCATCTGAGTAACTGACTATACCATGACGTAAGTGCAAACCCTCTATAAGGGGATCATGTTCATAATTATTGTGATAAACTACACCTGTGGTTACTGTGATCGAGAATACCTGTGTGAAGTTAAGGAGAACTGACTACATACAATGCTGTCCATTAATATTGGCATCCTTGGTAAATATGAGCAAAAGTGGCTGTGAATAAATCTGCTTTGTTTCCTTTTGATCTTTCACAACTATATTCTTTGGTTTTACTGCTTGTAAGGGATGATTAAGGGAATCTGGCCTTTGTGTTCTTCATAATTATAATCTTTTTGAACAAGAAGGCTGGACAACTTCATGCCCTAGTCCCCCTCATGTGCTAAAAAAATGTGAATATGAATGGGAATATACTTCAGAGATATTTTACTGTCTAGGGGTGCTAATAATTGTGGCCAACACGCATTGGAGCAAAATATTTATTTCATAATGTGATTTTCCCCTAACTTTCCATTGTTTTACTTCAAAGACAGGTTAGACTTTTGTGTATTTTTAAAATTAAAAATCAAAAAGATAAACAATGCTGATTTATTTTTACAGCTGCCTTCGCTTATATTTACGATGGGTGCCAATATTAGAGGAGGGCAATGTATATCTAAAATTACTAGCGTTTCCAAATACTAGTTTACTACCATGTATTGAAAGTAATGCACATATCTGTGTGTAGTGCATGAAGACAAGTGGAGGCTGCGGTACAGTGTGGTTCAGGGTTTGGCTCAGGTCAGCCGTGGGATCACACTTCGGGACGGTCTGAGGAACATTGCCTGGTTAACACTACAGAAACACCTGAAGCAGGAGACAGACCCCCGTGTCATCAATGCTGTGAGGATCACTGAGGTACTAGTAAATGTAGCCTAAATATTACAATACTACTCATTTATTTAAATAAAAATACAGTAAAAACTGTAATATTGTGAAATATTGTTACAATTTCAAATAACTGTTTTCCATTTGAATATATTTTGAAATATAATTTATTCCTGTGATGCAAAGCTGAATTTTGAGCATTTATTCATCCAGTCTTCAGTGTTACATGATCCTTCAGAAATCATTCTAATATGCTGATTTGCTCCCCAAGAAACATTTCTCCAATCACCAGTGTTGAAAACCACTTAATATTGTATAAACAAACAAAAGAAAGAATGCAGTTGTGTTTTCTGTTATTTCACTCTTATCCAGCTGAATAATGCATGAGAATTATGTAGATTAAGTCCAAATTTTAAGAAGGAATATTGTGCCCAACACTGAGGTGATGTGATAATAGACAGTTTATGAGGCATCAGAAAGGAAAAGTACATCTGATTTTAAACAAAATGCTGAAGCACATTGTTGTGGCTTTAAACATTCATCCGGTGCGACTGCATTAAACTCTGGCACTATGAAATCAAACAAGTCAAGAACAGAATCTTAATTCAAGCCTCTACATGATCAATAGGACCTGCAGTTTCACCCTGTTATTATCTCCTTTCCAGGGTGATAAAAGGCTTCTGGAGAAGCACAGAGAGAGGATGAGAAGTTCACACACAGTTGATGTGAGTGTATGCACACAGAGCGAGGGGATCACTGGTCGGCTAGCGCACACTCTTTCCCAGATCTGCCCTCCAGTTCAGCTCACTATTCATTCTTCAGACCACCGGCACAAAATAAAAACCTCCAAACCCAGGAAAGAAACAGCTTCCACAGCCAGTGCTGGAGGAGGACACCCTAAACTGATCACATCCCACTCCATTAGTAAAGACCGCCACAAGACACCAAGGTTATTAGTTTCTCTTCTAAAAATTACATCTGCTTCACTGAACAAAAAAGTACTGTCATTTTCTGAAGTGCCACCATGGGAATACCATATTTTTGAAGTTTCTCATGCTCAACAAGGCTGCATATTTTTGGATTAAAAAAAAAAAAAAAAAAGAGTCAAATGGTAATATTGTAAAATAGTATCACAAATTAGAAAAACTGTTGGTAACACTACAATAAAGTGTCATTTGTTAACATTAGTTAATGGATTAACTAACTTGAATGAAAACAATACCATAATCACACTATTTATTAGGGGTTCAAGCGTATAGCGTAAAACTGATCGGGCAGACCAAATCGTAGAGACTTAAAACATGGAGGAATGGTAGTACTCACACCACAATGTCACAAAGGCTTAGCCCAATCGGTCTGACAGGGGGCACTACAGCGACAGAAAATTACGAAATCATTAGTAATTCCTAAACGGGTTGTCGCAGGCTTAAGTGTCTTATGTCGTTGGAATCCTTGGATCATGCCAGACAAAAAAAATCATCCATTACCCTAAAAATAAGCACATTTTCAGGTATTTAGCATTTTTTGAAAAACCTACTTTTGCAAACTAGTTCTAGGTTTTTCACCCGATCGGAACCAAGCCAGTGAATATCAGTGATTATCAAAACAAAAATTTAACTATCAAGAAAAAAACCTCCGTCCCGAAGGGACGCCAAAACATTGAAAGGCGTCGCCAATCTCAAAAAGTCATTGAGATTGCCCTCTTGGTGGTGCTGTAAGAGGGAAAAAAAACATAAAAACGTCCATAACTACGCAACCGCTTGGCCTATCGACATGAAAATCGGTACGCATGGTCTTGGCCAAACGTGCCACTAGTGGCTGTAAAGACGGAGGTCGTTAAGAACGAAACTCGATGGGCCTGTTTGACTCATGGCCCTAAAGGTCTGTAAGAAATTTGAAAGAAATCGGCCACTAAAGGGCGATATAGCATTTTTCAAGAGTAAACAAGTGTATATTGCGTGGTTTTTCACACATATGCGTGATGTCCATATCATATGATAGACCTCCTCATTCCGAACAACTTTGCCTCTAGAACCACTGCTGTTAATCAAACCGTTTGTTTAATGATTGAGAAAATGAAAAAAAAGAAAAAAAAAAACTTTTGTGAACTAGTCCTATAGGTTTTTTCGCTCAGTCTGCAAAAAACTACTGCAGTGCAATTCTCTGGACTCTTTAGGTCTATAATTATCAAAACAAAATTGAACCTTTGGGAGAAAAAAGAAAGAAAAGGGGCCTGTCCAAATATACCCAAAAGTCTATAAAGCCTAAACAAAAACTCAAAACTTCATGAATCCTGGTGAGCATGTGACAGGTGATTCTAAACAAGCATGCAAAGTTTTAGGGAGATCAGACCACAGTTGGAGCTGTAACGCACATAAAAGTTAAAAAACATATTTTTTTCTGTGATAAATGACCTGAATTTAACAGAAATGCTTTTTTGTTAATCTTTGATTCAGGTTGTTAAAGAATTGATAAATAATATGTAATGTTTTTTTTTTTATATGTACTTAAATACCTTAAAGCCTTTAAACCCTGTTAATTGCTGCTTGCATCTAGTTAATAAAATACGGCAATTCATTGTTTGTTCATGTTAGTTCACAGTGCATTAACTAATGTTAATAAACACAACTTGTGATTTTAATAATGCATCAGTAAATGCTGAAATAAACACTAGCTAAGATTAACAAATGCTGTTCATTCTTAGTTTATGTTCAGCAGCCATTACTCCAGTCTTCAGGGTCACATGATCCTACAGAAACGTTTGAACTTATTTGCTGTTACATTTTGTTACATATCATTCATTATTCTAACCGCTCTGCTCTATAGATATTAATATAACACTGCCCATTAAAAAACTCATGACCATTTAATCATTCAGTACTGTGGTATATATCAAAATACCACAGTATTACCATCCAACAGCATCACTGTATCACCTCCACAGTACTTCATTTGATCTCTTTCATTTCAAATATGTGCCATATTTGATCAGACAGGGCAAACATGGAGCTTCTCATCTGGACCTGCAAACCAGGACTGATATTGATCTGATTAAAGTTGTGGAAGATCAAGTGAGTATTGCATTCCCTTTGATTCAGTGCACTAATCCATCAGCCAGTCAGAGACGGCCTACTCGCTAAATGAAGTTTAGATTAGTATTTAGATAGAGGTACAGTAGTTGTTTGTTAACGGGATTCAAGGAGCTTGAGACTAGAGAAATATGTGCAGACAATTGCTAAAAATCTATTATTATTCTTTTTCAATCTTTAGTGGCAAAAGGAACTGAAAATAATGACGGAAAGAGAAGAAGAGATGGAAAAGACAGAGCTGGGAAAAAGAAAGCAAGAGGAAGAGGAGAAGATCATGAAGAAACGGATGGAAAAGGTCAAAAAGAAGACAAAACCTTATGAGTTACCAGTCTATAGAAAGTCTATAGAAATGAGACATGGTCCATAAAATCCAAACAAAAGAAATGTCTGAACATTATTTATTTTTTTGTAACATTCCTTTCAAATGACACAGACAGACATTCGTTGGCTAAAATTGTAATTGGCAACACTGGTAAAAAGATGCATACTCCTCAGATAGTCACCACTTTTTCAAGATTTAAAAAAAAAAATAGGAATGTTCTCACAGGGTCGGAAAGCATCAGCCTGCTTTCATTATCCTGATTCACTACAGTCACAGACCAATTTGGTCGTAAAAGTGTGAATTAAGCAGCTAGTTGGAATACAGTGATCACAGCACTTCTGACTGACCAACAGAACGACACGCCAGTCGATATTTTCATAAAAGGGAAAAGAAAAACATGCTGAATCAACTCAATTAACATTCGAAAATATCACAGTAGCAAGTCAACAAATGATCATCCTTCATCACACTCAAGACAGCCTGAAAGCAGATTTAAGAGAAGAAAACACTTGAGTATAAGACAAGAAATGGTCTCCCTTCAATGATGAACATCACAGAATGAAGGAAAATGAGGAAAAACATTCATAGCACATGTTGCAAATCTACATATTAGAAAAGGTCTCAAGAACTTTGTCAGGTAAAATTGGGAGAATGACCAGGAAGTGTTACCTGTCGGTTTAAAAAAATAGATCATCGTTGCATAAGACAAAAATGTACATTTGCATAGTTTGATTGTGTAATAAATCTAGCTTCTAAGATCATTTGCATTCATAAACCTCAACACAATCACATGAAGTTTATAATCGTTAATAATAACCATGGCACCATTTTAAGAATCACCCCCCTTCTAACTAAACCACTGCGTGAATTTATATTTCTATTGATATAAAATATACGCATGTTTATATTTATATAGCCTAATATATTAAATAAAACATTTAATTTCTTCTTTGATAATTATCATATCTGGAAACAATGGAATGCAATTTTCAGTACACATTCTTAAGTACATTGTTGCAAGACACCCACCCACCTTTGGTGAATTTATGTTGCTACTGAAGCTATTTACAATCCTTCAGCCTGTATAGAATAGACAAATTATAAAGACACAACACAGAATCTGAGGCTTCATCATCTAAATTTCAAGCATTGAATGACCTATTTCAGTGAATGTGATAAACACACAAAAACTGCAGTCGTTTGCAAAGAACATTTAAAGAAAACAAACAACACATTGTCAATTTAGTTAATCTGCATTCGACAATACCAGAAATACCAAATCTATTGTGAATTAGTTGAAGTCCAAAGTTTACATACACCTTGCAGAATCTGCAAAATGGTAATTATTTGACCAAAATAAAAGGGATCGTACAAAATGCATGTTATTTTTTATTTAGTACTGACCTGAATAAGATACTTCACATAAAAGATGTTTACATATAGTCCACAAGAGAAAATAACAGTTGAATTTATAAAAATGACCCTGTTCAAAAGTTTACATACACTTGATTCTTCATAATGTGTTTTTACCTGAATGATCCACAGCTTGAACTTAGTTAAACTGCCCACTGTTCTTCAGAAAAATCCTTCAGGTTCCATAAATGATTTTGAGATCCATTCTTTCACACTGAGGACAGCTGAGGGACTCATATGCAACTACTACAGAAGGTTCAAATGCTCACTGATGCTCCAGAAGGAAAAACAATGCTTAAAGAGATGAAAACTTTTTCAATTTAAAGATCAGCATAAGTTTAACTTATTTTTTTCTGGTGAACAAGTATCTTCTGTAGCTTCTGAAGGGCTGTAACATTTAGGTAAAATAAGAACAATGTTCACATCCTCATTCTGTACACATCTTAATACATTAATTTTTCCCTCTGAAGCATCAGTGAGCATTTGAACCTTTTGTAATAGTTGCATGAGAGTCCCTCAGTTGTCCTCAGTGTGTAAAGATGGACCTTAAAATCATAGTATTGTTGGAAAGGGTTCAAACACACCAAATTTGTGGAACCTGTAGGACTTTTCTGAAGAACAGCAGGCAGTTTAGGACAAACAAGGGACTCATGAACAACTATGATCACTAAACAAAAAACAAAAAAACACACCTGTGGATCATTCAGGTAACAACACAGTATTAAGAATCAAGAGTATGTAAACTTTTGAACAGGGTCAATTTTATATTCAAGTCAGTACTAAATAAAAAATATCATGCATTTTGTATGATCCCTCTTATTTTGGTAAAATAATTAACATTTTGCAGATTACTCAAGGCGTGTGTAAACTTTTGACCTCAGCTGTATGTGGTTGTTTGAAGATTATGAAATAAAAACTGTCTAAAGTTGCTAATTTTATAACAAACATTGTAACATTATAACAAACACCACCCTGTGAGACTAAGGCACAGTTTTGAGTAAAAACTTTGGGATTGCACTAAAATAATAAAATAAAATGTCAGGCAAGACTCAATCAATTTAACAATCTATATATTAACTTTCATCTGGGAATTGTGAGGATAAAATGAACAGGGCACAGGCACTGTTCAAACAGGAGCTTTTCTCTTCGTGAAGGAACGAAAGTAAGAAAAGCGTTTCTTGCACTATCCCCACGGTAGCTACACTT
This sequence comes from Garra rufa, assembly GCF_049309525.1. Lineage (NCBI taxonomy): Eukaryota > Metazoa > Chordata > Actinopteri > Cypriniformes > Cyprinidae > Garra > Garra rufa. The sequence goes on from NC_133365.1 coordinate 23,878,699, forward strand.
TAAAAGCGTACAACGACTTGTACGTTCCCAGTGCAAAATGTCAACTCTCAGCACAGTGAATCGCACACGAGAAGCGTCACGTTATGTTAAATAACCTGAGAGCTGGTTGGGAAATCTTGGAGATTTCATAATGCGCTTTGCTGTGAAGCTTAAGGTTCCTGTTGACAATCATTTACAGAGTCCTTGGCTGAAGGCAACAACCTTACAGCTCTCGAGTGTAAAGCACGGAGGACGTGAGCCGACGTGACTTCAGCTCAGCTCAGCTGCAGGCGGTAAGTCCTGATTTCCATGGGTTTAAGGCTGATCTTCTGCGGGTCGGCATCACTATTGTGTGTGTGCATCAGAGACAGCGATACAGGAGTGATGCTTTTCACCTTCAGATCTGTCAAGAGCTTCTCTAAATCAATCTACACACACAGAAAACATAGTATGATGATTAGAGCATTTCCAAAGCAACAGCATGTTCAAGCATGCATTGAGTCATGGCTTTAGATTTGATTTTCACTTGTAAGAAGTGAGATGGTTAGCATATCTGACAGTTTGACAGGTTTACTGGTTCAAGCTAAGCCTGTGAACTAAGTGGAAAGTAAACAACTTTAATTTACTTATAAGACTCTTTCTGTGCCTCATTTACATAAACATCTTAAAGGTGATGTATATATTTTTTATGTTCCTTCTGTCCCATTTTAATATGCAGAGTAACCACGTAATGCATTGCATTAAATAACTAGCTAGTTACAACTTTTTCCTAAAACTGTTTAAAGGGTTAGTTCATCTTCGAAACACAAATTAAGACCTTTGATCATTTTCGAAACACAAATAAAGGTATTTTAAGAAATTTTAGGAAATCTGAGAGCCTTCTGAGCCTGCATAGACAGCAATGCAACTGAAATGTTCCCAGACCCAGAAACAATTTTGTTCTATTATCGTTTCTATTTTAACAGTGTTCTTACTACATTTCTGGATCCGGGAACATTTCAGTTACACTGCTGTCTATGCAGGGTCAGAAAGCTCTTGGATTTCATCAAAAATATCTTAATTTGTGTTCCAAAGATGAACAAAAGTTTTACGTCTTTGGAATGTCATGAGTGGCGAGTAATTAATGAGAGAATTTTCCTTTCTGGGCACCTTATTGTTTATTTTCTTATTTTCCCATTCGAGTCTATGGCACCTCATACAATGCCTTGTGAAATTATTCATACCCCTTCATTTTTTTCACATTTTGTTATGTTGCTGCCTTATGTTAAACTACTTTTTTTCCCACATTAATCTACACTCCCTACTCCATAACGGCAAATCAAAAAAATAGGTTTTTAACATTTGTGCAAATTTATTAAAAATAAAAAACTGAAAAGGTCCTGTTGCATAAGTATTCATACCCTTCTCTGGGACACTCGAAATTTAGCTCAGGAGCATTCATATTGCTTCTAGATGTTACTACACTTCGGGTGGAGTTAAACTGTGGCAAATTCATTTGAATGAGTATGATTTAGAAAGGCACACACCTCTCAGAAAAGGTCTAAGAGCTGAAAATGCATATCAGAGCAAAAACCAAGTCCTGAGGTCAAGATAACTGCCTGTAGAGGGAAGGGAAGAGTTCCGAAAAAAATCTGCTGCATTGAAGGTTCACAGAAGCATTATCCATAATGGAAGACGATTGGAACAACTAGGACTCTAGAAAATGTCTGCCAGCCCCCATCCAAGCTGATAGAGCTTGAGAGGTGAAAAGGTGAGGCAAAGAATGGCAGATAATTGCTAAATGCAAATGTGCAAAGCTTGTCACATCATACCCAAAAAGACTTGAGGCTGTAAAGGTGCTTCAACTATGTACTGAGTTAAGGGTATGAATACTTATGCAATGTACTTATTTCAGTGTTTTATTTTTGATAAATTTGTAAAATTTGCAAATCTGGTTTTCGCTTTGTCATTATTATGGTGTATGGAGTGTAAATTGATGTGGGGAAAAACTAATTTAAAGCAGTTTAGCATAATGCTGCAACAAAACAAAATGTGAAAAAAATGAAGGGGTATGAATACTTTTGCAAGGCACTGTAGAACTGCTTTTTGAAAAGTAATGAAATTTGGCACAAAGGACAGTTCAAAACATTAACCACAGAAAATTTAGATTTTTTTTTTTGTGGCTAGTAGAAGAATGGCCACTAACTTCAAAATTTGGTGAGTGAAAAAGTTTAATTCAAACCCTGGAGCTTACACACTTCACATTCAAATCACTAGATTATAAAACTGATAGTTCAGATTCTGAAATATAATTGGATAAACTGTGTTCTAAGGTGTTGTATAATAACCAATATAAACACTGATTTAAAATTAAAAAAATAAACAAAAATAAATATTAAACCTTTAGCTTTAGAAAAAGGGCACAAAATCACCAAAAAAAGTAGTCCATTGGTGCTTCTGAAGCCATATGAAAGATTTATGTTAAGAAAAAATGAACATTTAAGATGTTAAAGGATTAGTTCACTTCCAGAACAAAAATGTACAGATAATGTACTCACCCCCTTGTCATCCAAGATGTTTATGTCTTTCTTTCTTCAGTCGATAAGAAATTATGTTTTTTTTTTAGTGGTGGGCCGTTATCGGCGTTAACGTGCTGCGTTAACGTGAGACTCTTATCGGGCGATAAAAAAAATATCGCCGTTAATCTATTCTCAACGTTGGGTTGGAAGCTGGGTCTAAACTACGTAAGCTATAATGACTTTCACCTTGATATTTTAGCGCGGATGACGTATACCTAGTCGAATTGCACTGTAGGAGGCGAGAACGAGTCTTCAACTTCTGTGAAATTAGCACATCAAATGAGACGTGCAAACATGGATGCAGTTATGAAGCCGCTTCAGGGCAGGTGCGTGCGTTGCTTGACCCTTTTTACTGGGGCACGTGCCCCAGTGAAAATCTGCTGTGCCCCAGTAAAATCTCAAGTTTGAGTTATAATTTACTTTGATAATTCCGAAATAAAGACATTAAACTATATGCAACAACTGAATTGATGCTTCTAAAAGCAACGCAGTTTAATGGAAGACTATGCACGCAGAAATCCATGCCCGTGCGCGTCTGTGTATTTAACGGCAACGCGCACGTCATGCAGCCTTTTGCGCAGAAGTACTTGGTTACACAAGTTTGTATAGGTAATTATGTTGTAAATGCAATTGTCAAGCAGTTTGTGATGCATTTTGGAAACAGGAGATGAGCGCCTGATCTAATGCGCCACCTGGCCCGTTCTCGAAGACTTACTTTTAGTCATTATTTGGGTAGCACACATATTCTGAAAATGCCTTCAGCAGAATTCAAATTAGCCATTTTAATCTAGATTAATTCCAAGATTTAATCTAGATTAATCTAGATTAAAATGATTTATCTATGCCCACCCCTAGTTTATTTTTTAGGAAAACATTTCCGGAATTATCTCCATTCAGTGGACTTCAATGGTGCCCCGAAGTTTGAATTTCCAAAATGCAGAGTAATCGCAGCATCAAGGGCTCTAAACGATCCCAGCCGAAGAAGAAGGGTCTTATCTAGCGAAACGATTGGTTATTTTCTAAACAAGTTGACAATTTATATACTTTTTAACCTGAAATGCTTGTCTGACCCAGTGTTTACAGAGTGAACATACAAAGAAGATCAAACGCCCTTTACAAAAAAAAGGTAAAACTGTTGTAGGACCATTTTGAAATTGAAGATGAAAATGAGGTGGGAGTTTTTCGACATACCCTAACTGTACTGACCCGGATTACACAGACTAGACAAGACAAGCGAAAATAACCGATCGATTCACTAGATAAGACCCTTCCTTCTTCCTCGGCTGGTATCGTTTAGATCCTGCGTTTAAACTGCATTTATGAAATTCAAACTTTGGGGCACCATTGAAGTCCACTATATGGAGATAATTACTGAAATGTTTTCCTCAAAAAACATAAGTTTTCTTCAACTGAAGAAAGAAAGACATGAACATGTCCAAGGGACTCATAGAACTTTTGAATCTGAATCCGCTCAGGTTTTAGGTCGGACCACGTGTTTTCAGATCCAAGTGGATCCGTGAAGCCCTCTAGTTCAAGGCCCAGAAAAATAGTCAGTAATGTTGAATAAAGTCGTTTTTTTTTTTTTTTTTTTTGCGCACAAAAAGTATTCTCATGGCTTCATAACATTAAGGTTGAACCACTGATGTCACATGGAATATTTTAATGATGTCCTTACTATCTTTCTGGGTCTTGAATGTGGTAGTTGTGTAGCTGTCCATGCAGAGTCAGAAAGCTCTTGGATTTCATAAAAAAATATATTAATTTGTGTTCCGAAGATGAACTAAGGTCTTACTGGTTTGGGTGAGTAATTAATGACAGAATTTTTATTTTTGAGGGAACTATCCCTTTAATCATTAGATTTTTACATCCACCCTTGCTCTCCATGGTGAGTTCATGAGAGTTTATTAGTAAAGTAGTGATATGTAATTTGTCTTTTCATTGAATCAATTGATACAATTCACAAGCTTGTCTAAATGAGAAGTTCTCAAGTTCAAAACAGTGACTTAAAATTTCAATAGCAGTGATTGCTCGGGTTACTTCCTTGTTTGCCTGAGCATCACATGTTCAGCTTCTCACGCACATAAATTGTTTTACTTCATCACACCTCAATATATCATTAGGAGCCATCAGTATACATTTTATGTTGTCTGATATGTTTTGCTTTTTTTTGCCTTTCAAAGTGACAGCAGCCATTGACTTGCATTTTATGAATCACCAAGGACCAGGGTTTCAGCTAAAAATCGTCTTTATTGTTCTACTTAATAAAAAAAGTCACCTACATCTTGGAGGGCCTGAGGATAAGTAAATTAACAGCAAATTTTCATTTATTAGCTGAACCATTCCTTTAAGAGCTCACTGGAGGGGAACATTTTCAGTTTCTTACCCAAAACTACTGCATGACTTCAGAAGACGAATGCTTTGTATCACTTTTATGGTACTTTTGCGTCCTTTTTAAAGCTTGAACGCTCCAGTGCCTTATCATTGTAATTGGATAAAAAAAACAAAAACAATGACCAGTAAATTCTCCCTTTTGTCTTCTTTGGAATGTGGGTTTTGTGTTAAAAAGAGTTTTCATTTTTGCATGAACACTACTTTTGGGAGCAAATGTACAATCTTTTTATTAAATATAAGCCTCAAGGTCTTCCAAAACTCAGGGTGAAATTAAGTAGCAGTGATGAAACCCTGTTTAAATTAGTGATGTGTGTCTGTGCGAGGGAAGCCGCGTGATCTGCCTTACCTTGCCACGTGTGGTGCTGCACAGTAGGCCAGTGTTCCGATTGGAGAAGCCACAGTCAAAGCCTTTTCTGTGCAGTATCAAAGCAGCTTGCTCGGATGGACCTCCCCCTTCCTCCTGCGAGAGAAGCGAGACAGAGCCTCAGGCCGCAGAAACACAACACTGTTTCTTCTCCACACGCACACACTGGGCCAATTATGGAGCGCTGCCTTTCACTCATCAGCTGCAGCTCAGCACCACAGTGAGAGTCTCTCCCATGGAACACCATGGAAAGAGCCTCTCCTCAAGACTTTGGAAAACAAAGGAACTTAAAGCTATCTTGCTAGTTCAAAATAACTTTAGATTTATTGATAGCCGGTGACAAGCTGCCGATTTCATGCTGAAAATAATTTAGTGTCCTACGGTTTGTAAAATCAAACAAAGATTGCATTGAATTCATTGTAGAATCTTTTGTAATGCACTTACAATGGATCGATGAGGCGAGGCATATGGGGGGTTCACTTGTTTTTTATGAAGCACACATCATATAGATCTTTCTTACAAAAATGTGTATTATTTGAGCTATATTTGGGTGTATTATTTCACAAACGTTTCAGTAGTCATAACATGAGTTCAAATACTGCAAATTTCAAAACTTCCCCGGCTTAAATTTTTGATTTCGCTAATATTTTTTGCTGAAGTAAGACATGTATAGCAATAAAAGCCAAAATATTAAATGTCATGGATGAATATTTACTGTGTAATCCACTATTTTGTAGAGGGGGGTCAAAATGGCAATTTTAATTTGAGATTCAAAGCCAAATTACATGGGGGTAAAAAGGATTTCAGAAAGATGGCAGATCTGGTAGGTCTCTTAAAAAATCTTGTAAAATCTGTTGACTTTAGCAATTTTTGTAGCATTATGTGCCAATGGTGACCATTCAAAAATGGGGAAACAGCACTTTTCAAGTTTTTTCTCTTAAAGGTTGTATCAGCGATTTCTAGCCTGAAACATAAAGTGTCAAATTCAGCTGAGCTTTCATCACGATCCGCTCGCTGCCTGCCCCATAAATTGTCTGTGAAAAAAACGCGTCTCTCTGGTCAGCCTAGGGTCCGAGATATGCCAAAAAAAACAATCGGCACAACCAACCTTTCCACACATAAACAAACAGTGTTCCAACCAATCAGCATCAGGGGTTTGGTGTTGTGGACTTTCGCTCCGCCTCCCTCACATCCCAGCACCAGTAGGAAACCCCTGACACTGATTGGTTGGAACACTGTTTGATTATCTGTGGAATAGTTGATAGCACAGATTGTTTTTCTGGCATATCTCGGACCCTAGGCTGACCAGAGAGACGCGTTTTTTTCACAGACAATTTATGGGGCAGGCAGCGAGACACTAATTGACACTTTATGTTTTAGGCTAGAAATCGCTGATAAAACCTTTAAGATAATGGGTCTTAACAAACTTTCCTTTTGGCATCTTTATTTTTAAGGCCCTATATGGTTTGGTTCTAAAATAGGTTTTAGGTATTAAAATTTTAATATAGCTCCAGGAGTAAATCGTTAAAATGCACATTTTCAGTGGTCAAAAACCAAATGTGGGTCATGTATCTCATTTTCTTTTATCAAGAAACAGCATTACACATACCTGAGTGCCATAAATATTACTTTTTCCAAAGTTTGTGCGCCTATAACTCAAGAAGTATTAAAGATACCACAATATGATTTTAGATTCTAGTGGTTAATAAACTTCTTTCGGAATCTGAATTTTCAAGGCCCTGTATCGTTCAGTCTCAGAGATATGGGGATCTCAATAAGGCTCCATGTTCGTAATTTTGCTTTGAATCTCAAGTGAAACTGGCCACTTTGACCCCCCTCTACCAAATAGTGGATTACTCAGTAAATATTCATCCGTGATGTTTAATATTTAGTTTTTCATCTCTATTCATGTCGATCTTTCTTTAGAAAAAATATTAGCAAAATAAAAAAAAAATTAATTAATCAAATTTAGTTTTATTTCAAATTGACAAATATTTGCTGTTTCTACTCCAGTTCGTTGTTAAAATATAAACAATTTAAACAGCTCTAATAAAATCTGTAAATTATTATTCATTTCTTTATGCATAAAACTTCTTAATTAGCTAAATTTATAAAGTGTAACTTTAAATCCTGTAGCTCATATGTCCATTCATTGCAAATGCATTTTTTTCCCCAAACTGAAGTGAGAGGAAACTATTTTCCATGATAGCATTTCTACTGAACCTCGGAACATTCCATCAACTCTTTTCTGTCATTAATCATAATAAAATTTGCACTTGAATCTGTACTTGCCCCTTCATGAACAGTGAAACAGGAAAATATTTATACACACACCTCTGCCCAGAACAATCTCTCATCACTGTAAACCCGGAGCACTAGATTAACAACAGAAATAGTAAATCATTCTGCACAGTCCATAAAGCACTCACAACTGAGAAAAAAATAATTAAATGTAATCAATGTCCTCCATGCTTGAAAAACACTTCTTTTCCATTTGCATATAGGGTGTCCTTGAGTGGATATTCTCACGACTCACAACAAAGGAAACTTCAGGTATTGTTTAATGACTTTATTCTATTTTAGCTATTAAGTGCACTAAAAGCTCTTCTGTACCTCAGCCAACTGTCTTGTCAATCATTTTTATTATTAATATGAATTCATTCTACCAATTCAGCAGTTTAAGGGAGTTTTTTTTTAGCTTTTTGATGGTCTGTCAATCATAATTCAAGCAAGAGACACTATCACTCATTTCTTTCAGAAAGCTCTTGGATTTCATCTAAAATATTTTGTGTTCCAAAAATGAACAAAGGTCTTATGGGCTTGGAACGACGAATAAGGGTAAGTAATTAACGAAACCCTTTAAATGGCCTTTTATCTCATTAATATTATATTGCAAGTACAGTTCTTTAACAGATATACTTTTAACGTTATGCACACTAGAAGTGTACTTTTCAGTTAATATGCTGCCTTAAACCGAGAACACACTACACGATTGTCATGTCAATTATGAATGGAATTTGGTCTTGACCACGGATCGTGCCTAGTCGGACACATTCTGTTTCAGTCTGGCTCAGTCGCTGTTTGCAATCGGCACAAAAAGTCGCATAATGTTTGGTGTCTAAAGATTATAATTCAAAAACCAGTCGTTGGCAGTCATTTTCACAAAGATTTTTTTAAACATGTTCAATATTTGTGACTGACACCATCGATTATATGCAGCTATGCAGATTTAGATTTAAACAGTTTCGTTTTCATACAAGGAAAGTATACCCTAAATTATGTCAATAATTCTCTCATTTTAAAGATGATCAAGAATTATTTGAATTCGATCTGCAGTGTAATAAAAGTTAAGAAAAAGATTAGCCTATAGTCTTATCAATAGACTACAGGCTAATTCCATTTATGTCATGACAACTCTCAGAAAAGTTTAGCATGGTAACGGATATGACAGTGTTAATGTATTTGGTCTTGGCGGAATAGATCTGCTACGCTACTGCTGCTGAATTGCTGCTGCTGTTGCTAATTGCTGTAGTTGTAGATTATTGCTGCTGCTGCTGCTGCAAGCAAGTACAGAACTTGCTACTGCCAAAGCATATGGCGATACTTTGAGTATTTAAGACATACTGCTGCTGCACAAATAACATAAAATAACCCGGAGTAGATCTATACAGGTGGAGCTGGGGAAAGTGGAGGGTTTCAGAGGAACTCTGAAAGTGTGCTGCGAAATGCCCAAGTGAATGCCACCAGCCATTTAAATAGCTGCAAGCTGCAAGCTCATTGGTTGCATTTGCAACATGAACCTATAAGGCTTGTGCCAACTCGTATAACTCTGTGATATTATCAGTTATGTTAACAACCCGTCAGCATGTGTCATCTAGAGTTTTATGGCAGAACTAGGTATTTTTCCTTAAATTTTAACAACTTAATTGTTATGAAGAATATTAAATCAACTTTAAGCCAGAATTTTCTTCATAATGAATATACAAACATAATGAATAGCCTAGCTATACTTCAAAACGAAGTTTACATAAATCACAGATATGACAAAATAAAATTAATATATATATATATATATATATATATATATATATATATATATATATATATAAATTATATAGCTATAGTTTAATCATATGGATAAGGAAATTATAGTACATTATTAAGTAATTTTTTATTTTTTTTGGTTCGATCTCGGGAAATGTAAAGAAAAAAATAGCCTACCGTTTTTACTTAGAGCCAATTCATTTTTAATCCCTGATTTTAGACAAGCATACATGAGATAATTTATGTATTATTGCTTGAATAAACGTTTAAAAATAGCGCTGGACATGTTAATTAAGTAAATTAAACATAGGCCTAGGCATTTGAAAAGACTAATTGTCTAATAATTCTAAAAAGAATCCAAGATGTAGGTGACTTTGTTTCTTTAGTCAATAGATTATTGCTGCTGCTGCTGCTGCAAGCAAAATCACAAACGAAGATTTTTAATCATGTTTTTTTTTTTTTTTACTTTTAAAGGTTTGATGCCCATCCACTTCCATTATATGCCTAACAGACTGCAACGGTTTGAGTTTAAAAAATCTTTGTTTGTGTTCTACTAAAGAAACAAAGTCACCTACATCTTGGATGCCCTGGGGCTAAGCAGATAAACACCAAATATTCATTTTTGGGTGAATTATCCCTTTAACGATTGGCGAGTCACGACTGGATAAATTCTGCCAAACCAAAAAACCAAAAAACAGCTTACAAAAACCGCAGCATCTACCCGCGATCTCCCGCCACACCAAATACAACACTGCGGACAACATCTGAGCTTATATTTGAAACCTGCTTTACCTATTGAAATATTAAGGTTTGTTTTAAGTTTGTTAATTTGTGTGTAATATAACAGAACAGTCATTAGGTTTGTGCTCCTTCAGGTCAATTTTAGAATGTTTTTGCTATTTCTGTAGTGTGTCCCCAGCTTTAGAAGGCCTACTAACAATGTTTATGTATGAAAACTCATAATTTTGTCATTATTTTGTTTGTGCTGACTTTTTAACTCTCCTATTCTTCTCCTTCCAACCCTGTATTATGTGATAGATTCATCAAACAATCCAAGCTGAAATGTCCTGCATAAACTTAAATTCAGACTGACATTGATATTGTTAAAAATACATTTCAGCTGGTCTCTCTGACAGTGGGATTCTTCAGAAAGACACTGCAGAGTGACAGTATTTGTTCTGGAGTTAAGAATAAGTATCCATATCCACTTATGAATACCAAACAGGCATCGCGGACATGTTAATGTAGGCAGAAATGTGTTTATATGTTTCAATAAACACTTACTTGGAAGGTTTTGAGTCCTTAAAGTTACAGTATGTTTTAATAATACAGTTACGTTTTTTATCTCAAAAGATTAAAAATAAATGTGATTCCTCATGATAAGACCCCTTTAAGCATCCTTTTATCCTTCAATGAAATCTCCCATAAGCCCTGTTCTGAGCACTTTAACCTTTATCCTGTCATCCGTTAAAATATTACCGTTCAGCTCTGGGAAATAGGACCCTGAAATATCAATTTGAAGGTCAATATACTTTATGGCCCTCTTAGAAACTGAGCCAGCAGTCCTGTGCTCCCCAATTATGGCCAAAACAGCTTGGAAGACACAAACACAACTGAGACATACCTTTGACTGGATAGCACGCAAGTTGACCAGATGCATGTCGCAGGGGAAGGAGGTGCTCAGAGGGCTGTAGGGAATCAAGGATGTGGCGTCCAAGTACTGACTGACTGCCATTGAGATGAGGGGATGGTTGAGGTACATGTACGTCATGTGACTCAACATAGATGGATAGCTATATGGTGCAGTCTCCTCACTGTGGGCCTAAGACATAAACGTGATACATGAGCAGAGAACATGAACACACTTGTTTCATTCTAAATGCAAACACTCCTTAAATTAGTCTTGTACTATGACTTTCATTCCAAAGAAAATCTAAGTTAAATTTTACCAACCCTGCAGAGGAAAAAACAGGTAAAGGTGGTCAAGCCGGTTAATACAACATTAGAAACCGAGAGCTGGTTTGTTGTTGGTCCTCAATGGTATACATGGTCCATAAATCAGCAGTTCAACTGTTTAACCCTTGAACTAAGCTTGAACCCACTTTATGTCATGCCAGGTAGGTACAACTTTAAGCTTATCTTTAGGGATGCTGATAACCATTTTCATGTTACAGCCATAAACAGCTATGCTATTTACAGTAGGTGGCCAAAATTATTAGAATACTGGTATTTTCACCAGCTAAAATGGTTTGAAGTCAGTTATTTTGATCTTTTGCTGTAGTGTGTCAGTAGGAAATATCAGTTTACATTTCCAAACATTCATTTTGCCATTAATTGTAATAATCCAGTGAGAATTTTGTTTGCACAAGGAGTCTGACAACAGCCAGTGCTCCACACACAGAGATCTGTAGGTCTGGAATGACATGAAGAAACAGAACAAACTGAGACGGACTAAATCCAGAAGAACTGTGGCAACGTCTCCAAGATGCTTCAAGAAACCTACCTGCAAAGCTACCAAAGAAAAACTGTTTTAAACGCCAATAAGGTCACACCAAATGTTGATTCAATTTAGTTAATAGAAGTTAACTGATAAAGAATAAAATTTATGACATTATTTTTGACAGCATCCTCATTTTACAGCATTTTTACACAAGTGCCTAAAACTTTTAACAGTACTTTAGCTTTGCAAGTAGGTTTCTTGAAGCATCTTGGAGATGTTCCCACAGTTCTTCTGGATTTAGTCTGTCTCAGTTTGTTCTGTTTCTTCAAGTCATTCCAGACAGACTGGATGATGATGAGATCAGATCTCTGTGTGGAGCACTGGCTGTTGTCAGACTCCTTGTGCAAACAAAACAAAAATCTCACTGGATTTTTACAGTTCATGGCAAAATGAATGCTTGGAAATGTAAACTGATATTTCCTACTGACACACTACAGCAAACGATAGAAATAACTGACTCAAACCATTTTTAGCTGGTGAAAATACTAGTGTTCTAATAATTTTGGCCACCACTGTATCTATAGACGTACACTACTGTTCAAAGGTTTGGGGTCTGCAAGATTTTCTTTAAAGAAATGAATACTCTTGTTCAGCAATGATGCATTAAATTGATCAAAAGTGACTGGAAAGGCATTTAAAATGTTTTGCAAAAAAATCAATTTAAAATACATTTTGTACTTTTGAACATCAAAAATCATTAAAAAAAAATTACACAACTGTTTTTCAAAACTGATAATATTCAGAAATGTTTCTTGAGCAAATCAGCATATCAGAATGGTTTCTGAAAGATCATGTGGCCCTGAAAACTAGAGTAATGATGCTGACAATTTAGCTGTTATCACAGGAATAAATTGGAACAAAATGGAACAAAAAACTTTAAATAATATTTCACAATATGACAGTTTTACTGTAAACCTTTTGATCAAAAATGCAGCCTTAATCAGCATAAATTATGTCTTAAAAAACATTTTTAAAATCATACCGACCACAAACTTTTTTAACAGTAGCATTAACACTTTTTTGTTTCAAATCATTAAAAACTAAAAGCAGTACCTTTAAATTCTACATATGAATTAGGCATCACAATATTATGATGTACAGTATGGATTGCTAAGAAAGACATTTAACAGTGTTAATAAACTGTGTTTTTAAATATTACCTTTAAAGGGATAGTTCACCCAAATATGAAAATTCTGTCATTAGTTACCCTCATGTCGCTCCAAACCCATAATACCTTCGTTCATCTTCAGAACACAAATTGACATATTTTTGATGAAATCCGAGAGCTTTCTGACCCTGCATAGAGAGCAGCGCAACTACTACATTCAAGACCAGAACGTCAGAACGCTGCCACCACACGCATGCAACATGAAACTCTCATGAACGTGCATTGAAGACTGACACGAAAGAGAAGAAATTGTTAAATAAAGTATTTATTTTTGTTTTCTTTCTGGACAAAAAGTATTCTTATAGCTTCATAAAATTAAAGTTGAAACACTGATGTCACATAGACTATTTTATCAATGTCCTTACTACCTTTCTGGGCCTTGAAAGCTCAGAAAGCTCTCAGATTTCATCAAAAATATCCTAATTTGTGTTCTGAAGATAAACGGAGGTCTTATAGATTTGGAACGACATGAGGGTAAGGGTAATTTTTGGCTTAACTATCCCTTTAATGGCAAATGTAATCTAAACGAACATGCACAAATAAATATGCAATATTATGAGAGGATGATAATCTAAATGATAACAAGCCTTTCTGTAGCTTGAACAGTAGAACACAGTGCTAGTAACGCCAAGGTCATAGGTTTTAATTCCCAGGGAATGCAAAAACTGATTAAAAAAATGTATAACTTGAATACAAGGTAAGTCACTGTGGATAAAAACGCCTGCCAGATGCATAAATGTACATGTAAATTATATCTAATATGAGCTAATAAAAATCTTAATTGAGTTTCAGCATTGAACTTCCAAAATTCCAAACATCCAGACACTGAGAGCAAGTGGTCAGCAGTCAGACTGTGGTCATTAATGGATGCATTAGCTCAATTATTTCTCCATCCTGATTACCTCCTCCGCAGAGCTCCTCTTCTCCAGCAGTAGGTGGAAGGAGTTGGCAGTGATCTTATTGTCCAGCACACCCTGACCTAAACCTCGATTATCATCCTGATTGAGCCTGCGGTCCATAATCACCTCCAGCTGACCTGTGGAATCCACACCAATGAGCTTCATTAGGATGTCACACATACTTCACCACAACACCCACTGGTGCCTCCAACAGACATGCATAAATCATGTGTTCATACACCACGAGACCATAGAGCCTGCTGTCTGAGCACCAAACAAATACATCTTTTTTTTATAAAACAACCTGACAAAACCACACTTGACAAATTGTATTATGGGCAAAAGCACTTTCCGTTCAATTGTGAGTGTTTTTCACCACCAATTCACCTACGCCTGTAGACATGCCAGAGTGGAGTAAAGCCACAGCTATTCAAACTAAAATCTGACAATAGCGGTTCTAAATGATGTGTCTAAATAGTAGGCTGTCATATGATGCAGTTTCTTGTTTTCCTTTGTCTTTGGAGTGTTACAAGCTGTTTGTGCATAGATAAGATCCGTTAAGTCTCAAACCAAAAGTGATATATATTTTAAAAGTTAAGACTTTACCCACGTTCCCTTAAACAGCTCGTTCAAACAAGCGCCCACACCCACCACCCATATGTATATGGAAAGAAAGCGTAACTTTTAATGGCTGTAGTATTGTTGCAGCCGCCATGTTGTGGAGACACAGTGTGTTTCATTGCGAAAGTACTTTGTTTAGCCTTCCAAATGAGGACACAACTAGAAATCAGTGTTCAAGTTAAATTTACAACACTGTTCCGGAACAGTACAATGCAAATATTCAAGTGGGTGATGCGCGTTTCACAGACAACAGAACCTGAACCTGGGAGAGCAGCTTACAATGCCAGCTGTACACAAAGGGTTAAGGCTATAAAGTGGGGCAATTCCAACGTTGCAAGGACAGTCTGCAAATCTGACTGATGGCCTGTAAGTACATTTTCATATTTAAAGAGTTTGCTACTGACTATTCAAACACAAGTTTTGAGCAGTGTAGAGTAGTGCTTACTGTTTCTAGTTCTACGATCGAAAATGCAGACATGATTTTGCGGCGCGAAGCGTAAAAAAACGTCATTATAATCAGTAGTTATGTCCCCACTGGATGCAACAAATGCCTCGTTCATAATGGGTTTTATTGTTTCTGTTAGGGCTGTAACATTTCCGTCACACACTTGAGGTATTCGGCCATTCACAACGCACCGGATAGCTGGCCAATCAGAGAACACCTCGCTTTTCATCAACGATTTCAGAAAGGTTTCAGAAAGGCAACAATAATGTACAGTATGTGGAAAATAATATGTTTTTTGAAACTCAATCCGCATAAACACATCGCATTATACCAAATACACAAAATAATGCTCTTTTTAGCCAAATTCATATGACCCCTTTAAAGTTAACCCCTTAACTGTCACCTGTTCCCTCAAACAAATCATCATCTAATTATGACAAACTATATATCGTTGGAAAGGTCTAAGGCTCCTAAATAGAAATTTTACAATTTTTTGTTACAAATTATGTAGGAAAGTAATAGATCAATTTATGACAAAAGTGCACCTCAAAAATTTACTTCATAACATAAGTTCTCCCCTTTGTCAAGACTTCCTTGTTGCCCTTTTCCCTATCACGCTTTAGAAATCAAGAAATTATATTTCAGTTGATCACTTAAAATCTCAGAATTCATCCTTTGAACACCATTTTAAAATCAGACATTGCATTAACATGGAAAATGTACATTAAAATCATATTACAAAATGTTTACATCCATGAGTTATAAAAAAGTAAGTTTGAATACTGCATTTTCACATCTGTGTTAAAAAATGGGAGTGAGCGTTCAAAAGGTTGGGGTCAGTAAAAGATTGGTTTTTAAAAGAAGTATCTTATGCTCACCAAGGCTGCATTTGTTTGATCAAAAAGTACAGTAAAAACACAGTAATATTGTGAAATATTTTTACAATTTACAATAACTGTTTTCTATTTCAATATATTGTAAAATGTAATTTATTCCTGTGATGCAAAGCTGAATTTTCAGCATCATTACTCCAGTCATCAGTGTTATGCTGTGATATGCTGATTTGCTCCTCAAGAAACATTTCTTGTTATTATCAATGTTAAAAACAGCTTAATATTTTTAGTTTTTTTTCAGGATTCAGAAAGTTCAAATAACAGCATTTATTCGAAATATAAATCTTTTATAATATTACAAATGTGTTTACTGTCACTTCTGATTAATTTAATGCATCCTTGATCAATTTAAAAAAAAAAAAAAAAAAAAAAAACTTTTTTCAACCCCAAATTTTGTACGGTGGTATACAGCTTAAAATGTGGACTTCTGTTAATACTTGAGAACTTGAGAATGTGAAATCTGTAATGTTTAATAATGCATTATTATTTCAACTGAATGCAGAATCTCTAATGTTTCTTATTAATTTTAGATAATAACTTTAAATTCTTAACAGCAGGTTTCAATCAATCCCACATTCAAGACTTAAAGCACTCAGAAGTGAGTTAAAAACTGACCGCTCTTGAGGCTGGCTGCTCCGAGTGACTGTGCGGTGAGCAGAGAGAGTCTGGCGCTGGAGTCCTGCAGGTAGACCATGCTGGACATGGGGTAGAAGTTTGCCTGCAGGGGGAGCTTAGCCATGGTTTTCCTCGGCTGCACCTGTAAAAACAGCCCAAGGCATTTTAAGCACTGCAGGGAGGAAAAAACTCCAAATTCCCTCTGTTCAGAGCCTTGCAAACACTGAGTGTGGGCATGTGGAGACACTTAACTGAAGGAAAAAACACTGTAAATTGATGAGCTTCGATGTGTGTGCGCATGTGACTTAGAGGAAAAATGGATTGGATATTCCACTGTTTTTATTCATGAGGCTTTTGTTTTGTGAAGTCAGTTAATTAGTTTGGACCGAAGAAAAGCACTTAATCCTGGCCAGGGCCAGAGAGACATCATCAGCTAATTAAATGCCACGCTAATACTCCAACATGTCAAAAAAACCATGACAGAGTGATTTAAACTGACACTTGTTTGTTTTGGTCAGCCCTACAGCACACTCGTAAGTCTTTTTTGATTAATTATTTGTCAAAAGAAATAGAAAACAAACTGACATTTTCATTACGCCATCCAAAAACAACTAGGCATTTTGACACTATCAGCCGAAATCAAACAAGACTGTTAAAACAATCACTTCAAATAAATTAACGAATTTCTGATGACTCCTTTGTTGATTAGTGTTTATTGTCAGCAAACAGATTTAGTCCAGCTAGCTGTCTATATCTGCAGCAACAACATGCTTTTCATCATTAAATGAAACTTTGGTTTCTTCACACTTGATGCGTGTGACCAGGCCATAATAGCAGCTTCTGTTCATATTCATGTGTTTTGAAGGATAAAACATAATCGTTATTTCATGATACGTGTATGTATATAGACTACGAGTCAACTTGGTGTACAGTAAGATTTTTAATAAGCCTCTTCTGCTCACCAAGCCTGCATTTATTTGATTCAAAGTACAACAAAAACAGTACAATTGTGAAATATTTTTACTATTTAAAATAACTGCTTTCTTTTCAAATACATTTTAAAATGTAATTTATTCCTCTGATTTCAAAGCTGCAACTTTAGCATCATTACTCAAGTCACATAATCCTTCAGAAATCATTCTAATATTCAGATTTGCTGCTCAAAAAAATTCTTATTCTTATTATTATTATGTTAAAACAGATAAGTAGTTTATCTGTCAGGTTTCTTTGATGAACAGAAAGTTCAGAAAAACAGCATTTATCTGAAATAGAAATCTTTTGTAACATTAGGAATAACTTTATCATCACTTTTGATCAGTTTAAAGTATCCTTGCTAAATAAAAGTATTAATTTCTATTAATTTTATGCTAATCTTTGGATCGTTGTATTTATCAAAGAATCCTGAAAAATGTACTCAACTGTTTTAAATATTGATAATAATTATAGTAATAATAATAAAAAATCTTAAACAGCAAAGCAGCATATTAGAATGATTTTTAGAGGATCATGTGACACTAAAGACTGGAGTAATGATGTTGAAAATGTAGGTTTGCTCACAGGAATACATTACATGTTAAAATATATTCAATTAGAAAATTATTTTAAATAGTACAAATATTTCCAAAAACTTGACTGGTAGTGTAAAAATATAAAACACTACTTCTTTGAACATTAAAATGTCTTTATTGTCACTCAACTTAATTTAACACTCAATAAAACTATTAATTTCTTAATTTTATATATATCTCTCTGTTCCCAAACTTTTAAACAGTCACATTTACTATGCTTTCTTCAAACTCTTTATTCAAATTTAAATTAAATATTTAAATGATATAGATAATATATTATATTATATATATTATAATATTATCAAACTAAAATAAATGAATAAATAATCCAACACCTCACTAAACTCTAAATTATCAAATTATTAATTATCATTATTTTATTATACTGACTGCTCAAATTTTCTTTAAAACTTCTGACTATAACATCAAAACCATAAGTTGATGGAATGAAGAGGCTGAAATTTGTGAGCCGATTTAGTAACATAGTCTGGTTTATAATGTAAAGCAGGGGTGCCCAGTCCTGTTCCTGGAGATCTACCTGCAAACTTTAAAGGAGTAGTTCACTTTCAGAACAAAAATTTACAGATAATGTACTCACCCCCTTGTCATCCAAGATGTTCATGTCTTTCTTTCTTCAGTTGTAAGGAAATTGTGTTTTTTGAGGAAAACATTTCAGGATTTCTCTCCATATAATGGACTTCTATGGTGCCCCCGAGTTTTAATTCCTAAAATGCAGCTTCAAAGGGCTCTAAACGATCACAGCCGAGGAAAGAATCTAGCAAAATCGGTTATTTTCTAAAAAAAAAAAAAAACATTACAATTTATATACTTTTTAACCTCAAATGCTCATCTTGTCTAGCTCTGTGTGTACTCTGTGTAGAGATTAAAAAGTATATAAATTGTTTTTGTTTTTTTTGTTAGAAAATAACCGATTGTCTCGCTAGATAAGACTGTTCTTCCTCGGCTGGGATCGTTTAGAGCCCTTAGAAGCTGCATTTTAAATTGCATTTTGGAATTTCAAACTCGGGGGCACCATAGAAGTCCATTATATGGAGAGAAATCCTGAAATGTTTTCCTCAAAAAACATAATTTCTTTACGACTGAAGAAAGAAAGACATGAACATCTGGGATGACAAGGGGGTGAGTACATTATCTGTACATTTTTGATCTGAAAGTGAACTACTCCTTTAAGGTACGTTCACGCCATATCAGAATTCCCGTAATTACGAGATTCCAACTTGTAAAAAGCTTTCATGACCTTAAATAACTTGTAATTAAAACTTGTGAACTGGGAGTCTTTTGAGAGCTACGACTTGTACCACATGACCGCTGTACCACTTGACCAACGTAGGCTCTGTTTAGGCGTTGATAGTGTTGCCATTGAAAAAGCATAATTCCGAGTCTGATGCTGCCTTCATGTGCTATCGTAATTACGGTAAATGCCAAAATCCGACATCGAAATTGCACATGAACACCCACTCACGTTGTAATTTCCACTGGAAAGCTTGAAATTTTTTATGATACCCGAGCTGCCGAGATGGGATAAACTTTGACCTTTCAACATGGCGGACAGCAACGAAACTATACTGAATGGTAAGCATTGCATGATGTTAAAAGTTCTCTGCTGTTTAGTTGGTTAGTTAGTTGGTTAGTTTGTAGCCCCCATAATGATGGGGCATAAAGAATTTTAATAACGTCGCTATTTAAACGTAGTGTTGTCTTTAAAAATACCGTTAAGAGAAGATGCTAGCTCGTCCTGTAGCAGATGCATTAGGGAGTTTATAACCGTTTTACCCAAGTAGCATGTGAGGACAAATTCCGAGTCCGCCATGTTTCTCTTCACTACGACAACAAAAGCACCTGAACACGACACACTGGTAATTTCCACTTCACAAGTGGAAAGCATCATCTTTCCCATATCACATGAAGGCAGCATGAGAACGTCACGTGTTGTCATCTCGAAATTACGGTAATTACGATATGGCGTGAACGCAGCATTAATTCCAGCCCTGCTCCAAAACACCCGTCTGTAATTATCAAATGCTACCTAAAAGATTAATTAGCTGGTTCAGGTGTGTTTGATCAGGGTTTGTAGGATGGTAGATCTCCAGGAATAGGGTTGGGCACCCCTGGTTCAGTTAGAGATCCAAAGACTAACAGGCCACCAACTCCCGCACCATATACTGCATTGTCTTTTTAATGCACACTTGCATATAAACAGTGTAAACTTAATTGTGTATGTAAGTGTCAGGGAAAGAGAATAGAAAGAATATACTGATGTCCTACCTGGTAGCCATTGAGGTCAGTATAGAATCGATCCTTGCTGTTCAGATCTGAGGTTATCCTCATTGCAATTTCACGGTTGGTTTCGCCTCTTATATCTACAGTGTTACAGATCTCAACAGACTGACCCTCCACACCTATGAGAAAGAGAGAAAGAGAGGGGTCAAAATGGCCAAATGAGCATAGGCAACAGAAAAAGGACTGGATATCTGTCAACACTCACATAACATCAACTGAAAGGAATATTTCACAAAAATATCATCTTTATGTTGTTTAGAGCCCATATACTGTTATTGTTTCTGTGGAAAACTTATTTATAAGGAATTCTGTTTGTATACTGATTTACTAAAGTCCACTTCATTGTAGACCAATAAGTATCAATTGGCCTTATAATGCACAAAACAACATCTCAATTATTGTTTGGCGCATAATCATAGACAAACTGCCAAAATACCACAAATTGTACATCTGCCAACAGCAAATGACTGCTTTCCTTTTTTAACTTTAATAACTTGTTTGCCTGTTCCTGGCTTAAGCTGAATTTGAGCAATTAGATTTTCTGAGCACGGTGAAAATAAGTGAACATTCCTTCATGCTAAATGTACATTTTGAATTGGACTAATTGAGCCTTTGGGAATAAAACAGCGCAAGAAACAAATATGTTCCGTTTCCTTTAATTAAAATAAAACCCCTTAAAGGTGCTCGATATAGCAGCACAACCACAAAAACAAGGTTGTTTTTATAGAGTATGAGAGCTTGGAAATTTTTCAACATGAGTGTGTCCTCATTAGCTCATATTGAGATGGTAGCCTGACACACTTAAAATGATACTATTGCTTATACTTTGAGTTACTGATTTGAACAAACACCTACAAACAAATACATATTACATTTTGTTTGTCCTACAGTCATAAATGATATCTCTAACGGTGTGGCTTAATATTACTTTCTGATTTAGGTGGGAACGTTTTAGATTTACACTAAAGAAAGACCTGAAACATCTCTAGAGACCAGAATATCATAGACACTTGGGCTCTTTTGACTTGAGTGACAACATAATCACTCATAACACCCTAGCAACCACACAGAAAGAAAAACAAAAAGCTACTCCAAACACCTCAGCAATCAGATAAAACACCATTGCAGCCACCTGAAACAGTTTTCTAAAAAAAAAAAAAAAAAGAAAGAAATTCTGTCATTATTTACACTATTGTTCAAAGGTTTGGATTTGAAGTAATTACTTATAAAATAAATACTTTTATTTATTGTAGACACATTGATCAAAATTCAAAGACAGTCAAAATAAATGCAGTTTTTTTTTTACGTCCTGTTTATCAAAGTATTATTTCACAATACACTCTTAAAGGAACACTCCACTTTTTTTGGAAATAGGCTCATTCTCCAACTCCCCCCGAGTTAATAAGTTGAGTTTTACCGTTTTGAAATCCATTCAGCTGTTCTCCTGTTCTGGCGATATCACTTTTAGCATAGCTTAGCATAGATCATTGAATCCTATTAGACCAATAGCATCGCGTTCAAAAATGATCAACGAGTTTCCATATTTGTCCTATTTATAACTTGACTCTTCTGTAGTTATATCGTGTACTAAGACCGGTGGAAATGCAAAGCTGCGAGTTTCTAGGCTGATAAGATTAAGAACTACTCTTCCATTCCGGCGTAATAGTCAAGGAAGTTTGCTGCCGTAATATGGCCGAAGCAGGCGGAGTATTATCAGAAATTAGTTCCCAGCTAGTTTAGCATTTGCACATGTGCTGCGTGGTATTACTGCTCCTGCTTTGCATTTCCACCGGTCTTAGTACACGATATAACTACAGAAGAGTCAAGTTTTAAATAGGACAAATATGGAAACTCGAATGAACGTGATGCTATTGGTCTAATAGGATTCAATGATCTATGCTAAGCTATGCTAAAAGTGATATCGCCAGAACAGGAGAACAGCTGAATGGATTTCAAAACGGTAAAAATCAACTTATTAACTTGAGGGGAGTTGGAGAATGAGCCTATTTCCAAAAAAAGTGGAGTGTTCCTTTAAACTCATTATGAAATCAAAAATGAAGTATTTTGTTTTAAGTATGAATGTTAGCGTTAAGGTTGTCTATAAGCTAGTGTGCTCCAAAACAATGACAAAATTCGCATTTAGAAGAAACAAGCATTCAAATTGTACAGTCTTCTGTCAAAATGGATCAACGATTTCTTCAGCTTCTCATGAAACTTTGTCCGATCAAATGCGCTCTAGGATTCAAAGCGTCTCGCCCCCTACATTATAAATGGCCGCAAATGCATTTGCGCCATTTGTGCGCCCAAGAACAAATCCCTCTGTAAAAACCTTCAGGATATAGACAAGAATAAAAATGTGAAGTTTGGTGTGTGTAAGTGCTACTGAAGTGGAAATTTATGGCTCAGTGTAGGAGAAAAAAAAACAGCCTTTAAAAATATGTATTGCAATTGAAATCTATTGGCACAAATAGATAAAATGCTATAAAAGAAACACTTAATGGTGTCTTTTGGATGTTTTCTTTCCACTAGTCTGGAAAAACACTTTATGAAAAACCAAAAAGCCAGAAATCTCAAACTTGACAGGTGCATGAAAAAACATTTTTGTGTATTTTTGCCTGCAGTGTCTCCCCTCAAGAGAATAGGGACAACCCTTTTAGACCATGTGCCGGGCCCATTTTTCCCGTCCTTAAACTAGCAAAAGTGGATTCGGACACACTGTAAGTGCACCTGCGTTGTGCGCTTTAGAACATGCGCTTACACCGTTAAAACAGAGCCCCACATCTTTCAAGGCACTTTAAGTGGATCTTTAAAAAAAAAAAAAAAGTTCTGTATTGGTATCTAAGTTTCCATTAAGAGCATTTAACATTTACAAAAACGTACCATTGTACATAAAAGAATCTTTTTCAACTATAAAGAACCTTAAGAACTGTTCACTTTTAGGAACCCAAAATAGGTCTTCAATGGCATCACTGTGGAAATCCCTTTTAGTAACATTACTTTTAAGTGTATTACTGTTTTTACAGTATTTTTTAACAAATAAATACAGTCTTGGAGAGTATAAAAGACTTTCCGAACTTTCAACACAAACCTGACAAAGTGAATGAAGACTGAGTCTTTCAAGCCCAAAAAAATGACAAAAAGCAGCACTACAAAATTATGATAGTAGTCCATTCAACTTCATGAATGAATCATTGTCTTGTTTTGAATCTATTATATAAATCAGCATACTGTTTACAAAATCAGTCTGAATGATTTATTCACATAAGGCGCTTTCGCACCGCATAGTTCTAAGCATGGTGGTTCCTAAAGAACCAATTTCCCCCTCAGGCCGTTTTGCTGGTTGCATTTGCACTGGCAGCAGGTGTTTTTGTTGTGTGTCGTGGGTTTCATGATAATGGAGATGGAATGTAAACACACAATTTATGCGATTGAAAGAGCACGAAAACCTGACTAAATCTCCCTAACTTGCAGACAACAGGTAGCCAAATGCTGTTATTATCACTGTTTTTCATGTTCGTGGAGTAAATATTTTTACACAGCTTTTTAAAATGCAACATGCAAAAAAGCTCAAACTTCCACCAATAGTTTCAGGAACTATGAAAACGTTCCTCTGGTGCGAAAGCCACTACATCAAACTGATCAGGTCCTCAGATTCAACCTAATGATATGGTTGCAACAGTCAACAGTCCACAGGAGGTGGAGATTATCAGTGAATAACGGATTAAATAAGGCAATTGTATGAACACTTGAAATGAAAGCCAAATGCACATCATTTCTACTACTTTCTAATCTTTTTTTGTGTCATTGTTGAAGCTTGAAATCTTCAGTTGCCATTTGGGACCGGGACATGTTTAAAAAATTCAGTTTTTCTTAAGTCTTTTAGAATGAGACGAGGTGAGTACATAATGACAGAGAACTATTTTGCGTGCGAGATGAAAGTCCCCATTTAAGTTTTGCACACTAAACCTCTTGAACTCTCAAGAGGTTTCACAACATACTATTCTTTTTTTGGACAAAAACAAACATCACTAGGGTAAAGGTCCCTAAGGCTATGAGGCGATGGCTCATGTGACTGCTCTGCTCTTTCAAAAACACTCATGTACATTATCTCACCCACCCAGAAGGGGTCACAAACAGACCGTTCAACCCCCTGGCGCTCTTGATAAGAAAGCCATGAAATCCTTCCGAACACGTTTCATTCTTTGACAAAATGATCCCACTTTTAGCACACTATTAAACTTTTGTTGGACTGTCTTTTATCTGGTATCAAACTTCCTTGTAACTGAATAGTGTCCACTGCCTTTTTTTAGCCTTGACGATTGCATGGTTCAAATGATCCATTATAGCTTGAGGAACACTCAAAAGCTTGCCTTTAAAATACAAAGATTTATATTGCAATAACTGAGCTAGCGAAAAGCTTTGGACAGCATCCAATAAAAAGAACCTCTTGTACTAAACAAGCTGCTATAGTAATGTGAATAAAAGGTTCTTTTAATAAAGATTACTTGGAAGAGAAAAGGACGTCATGTAGCAGCACTTCAAGGATGTGGAAATTCTAGAGGGCTTTATTCCAGGGGTCAATCAACTAGAGGTTTTCTGAGGTTAATTTTACAATACTTCCTTCAGACTATTTGAACTAACTATTCAAGTCATTTTGCAAATCCCTGGTGTAAATATTTGATTTACATATTGTAATTAGTGGTGACTGCAAGCGTAACTGAGAAGTGCAGGTGTTGAGTGTTTGCTGTCCTCTCTTACCCTGGATGTTGTAGAGCCGGAGAGTGTGTGTGATGTGCTGGAAGGTAGTAGTGACTTCAGAAAACAGTGGCCCTTTAGTGACTCGAACCATTGGCGGTTGAGAGGGAGAGTAAATCTGTGTGAGAGAGAAAGAAAATCAATGGGAATCAAATCACACTCATAAAGTCCCCTCAGAGCAGAGCTACCAAAGACACTGCATGACAAAACTGCCTAATGTCCTGATGAAAGAGAGAGTTTAGCTCTTATGAGGTTTCCCAGTGTTGAGGTGGATAGCAGATAAAGCTGTGAGCAGTGACCAAACTGCCGTTACATTTACAACTCCAATCAGCTGGATGACACACTTTGATGTTATCAGTTTGAATGAAACTTTACAAATAATACATTTGTTTGCCACAAATTAACCATGAGCCTGCTCCAAATAAACAGTTTTAAAGGGAGTGGGCGATATGTAACTCAGTTTTACCTGCACCGATATTCAGCATTGGCACCAATAATGGCTAAATAAAGGGGGTTCAAGCGTGTAGTGCTACTGTAATTACTGTAATTGTTAGAATGGCCAAGGATCAGCAATCTCCACATAAAACTGATCGTGCAGACCAAACCGTAATTCGTAGAGACTTGAAACTTGGAGGGATTGTAGTATTCACACTGCCGACAACATCACCAATGCTCGATCAAAAGTATGAAATCGCTCGTAGCTCCTAAACCATCAGTTGCAAGCCTAAGTGTCATATGTCATTGGACTCTTTGGCTCACACAAAATTTGGGGGTATTTTGGATTAAAAAAAAAAATCTTAGGTTTTCCACCTGATCAGAACCAAACTGGTGCAGGAAGATTCTCTGAAGAGTAAAATTCAATAAACATCAAAAAAAGTTAAACTTTTGAAAGAAGTGGGGCCACTTTCAGTAAAATGCCTAAAACTAGAACGGAATGAGATATCTTCGTCAACTCAAAACACTTATGTAAGAGGTCACAGAAAAAAAAAATTGTTGGCACTACAAGAAGGAAAAAACATAAAAATGGCTTTAACTACGCAACCATTTGTCCAATCAATATGAAAATTGTTGTGCACGGTCTTGGTCCAAAGTATCTCAAAAAAACATGGCCGCCCTTATCGGATGAAGTTTTAGCACCTATTAGACAAGGTTAACGAAAGCCGATTGTAACAAAACTCATGGGCCCGTTTAACTATGGCTTCAAAAGTCTGTGAGAAATGTAGGAAGAAATCAGCCACTGAGGGGCGATATCACATTTTTCAAGGCCGTAAACAATTGTACATTCTGTTTTTTTTTTTCACATAAACGCGACATTCGTATCATATGGTAGAACTCCTCATTCCGGACAACTTTGCCTCTAGAACTACTGCTGTCAATCAATTTGTTTGTTAAATGATCACAAAGATGTGAGCATCTGGAAAAAAACACAGCAGTACAATTCTCTGGACTCTCTAGGTCAATAATTATCAAAAAAAGGTTGGGAAGTTATAACGGGGTCGTTTAGAAAAGAAGGCTATCCAAATATATCCAAATTCCTATAAAGCCTAAAGGAAAATTCAAAACTTCACAAAACCTGCTGAGCACATGTGACAGGTGATTCTAAGTTTTAAGGAGATCGGACCACAGCTGGCACTGTAGCAAAAACATTAAAAGACATAATATTTCTATTGTAAATTATCTGGATGTGCCAAAAATGTTTTTTTTTAATCATTAATTTGGTGGTTAGAGGTTTGCTAAATGATATGTAATGTCTTTTTTTAAATGTGCTTAAATGCCTTAAAGAGCTTGAACCCCGGTAATCGCTGCTTGCAGCTATATTTATATTTGTTTATGTAAAAAAAGTTTAATGCAAATAAGGTTTAGGTATTATAATCACTATTTTAATGACTTTAATGCTAATATTCCTTGAATAACAAAAACATTAGTTGTTATTTTATTATGTGAAAATCTTGTCATTATATACTTTAACTTCACAATTTAAATCACAATGTAAACCAGTAAGGTTAATGACTTTATAATATAAATCAGTATTTCCTGTACCATCATCATAGGGGAAATGCTAAAGTTGTGGTGCTCATGGGAAACTTGGGTTTGACCCTAGACATAATTATGATTTCAACCCTATCCACCTTCCCTTGATTTCCTTTTTTCTACTAATATATCTCCAAATAAAATGTAGGAAAACAATCAGTTAAAAAAACTATTAGGCAAGATATGGAAAATCAGAGAATCAAAGAAAAAAAAAAATAAGATAATCAAAAATATTTTTACTGTTGCTTCTTTGTCAGGCAGGAACAGGTAGGCACCGCTCTTGTCTTTTCTGCTGGTGGTGCCATACCAAACAAACCCCATCTTGACCAGGTGCTCAGAGTCATCCTCCTTCAGCTTCATTTTCTGTAAACAAGAAATGTTTTCTTAACATTTCAGAGTCATGCCTAAATTAATGATCTTACAACAAACCCAAAGAGCAGCAGTCTATGGACTAGGGATGTCAAAAGTACCAACGTCGGTACCACGACTGTACTGAAAATTAACAAATTTCAGTGCTTACACAGATACACAAGGGACCGTTTGAAAGCAGACATCTATCAGTGGCTCCATCCATGAGCAGATATATTAGGAATCCACTGATAGACATGGTTTTCCAACACTCACATGTGTATCAGTGTAAGCTCTCTGTGAAGAGTTTGAAAGATGTGTATTTACAACATGTTTTTGAAGCGATGATCGTTGTAGCCATATCATGTGAACACAATGGCCAATCAAAGGTGTTTAAAAATCTGCTCAACAGTGGAGGAAATGCTGGTATTGTACCATCTGAAAAATTCAGTCAGTACTTTTGACAGCCCTACTATGGACAAACCTCTAAAAGACCAGTAGATGTAGAGATGGAGAGTTTCAGGTAAGGATTTTCAATGTGCACAGGATCTCCATCTTGTTGGTAGAACTGTCGAAAATGCTCCATTTTATTGCCTGGAATCTGCTTGCCATTCTGAAGAAACATGTACTTAACAGCTTCTGTCCTTGGCTCCATTCCTTCCATCAGCTGGTACACGCTCAGACCCAACGGAGCAGCTTGAGCCACAAACGACAACTGTTGAGGAATAAACAAACATGTTTAAAGACGGCATGAAATGGTTAGAAGGGCTTTCTAATGTCTTCAGACTAACAGACATGGACAAGTCTGAAGAATCCACAATCTTCACACTGATACACAATAAACTAATGTTGTGATACAATGCATCAAAGTATCAATTCTCACCTGGAAGACGTCGTCAGCAGCATGACTGGCATCATTCCACACTGCGCTGACTTGAGCACGGACCACCTGACCACGAGTATTGAGTATGCGCACTTTAGGAGTACTCACATATACTGTAACCATGGATGTTCTGGCTTGCTCTGTGGGGTTGCAAACCACCAACAACCTGGGAACAGCAAATTTAAGCATTAAGCATTTTATGCCACACAGATTCTGCTGTCTTTTGTCATCCACTTTATCTAGTTCAACTACTTCAACACATGTACCATGAGGCCATTTTTAAAGCACAACAGCAGGGTTCCAAAAGTAAAATGTTTTCTTGTTTCTTCTACCGAGAAAAACATTTTTACGAATATTTATTTTAGAAATTGAAGGAATTGTTGATTCACCTTGGTTTTTCATGAACGTCAATAATTACTTTGCGAGGTAAGGCATCTTGGGATGGCTGAACATCGTCCTGTAATACAGAACCAGCAAAAATGTAACTAGCGCATGGCAATTACCAAATTCCAATGGCAATGGCTGGCAATTACCAGCATGTTTTGGATGTACAATACGAGCACTTACCATCTTAAGAAAGGGACTTGAAGGATCATGGTAGTATGTTTGTTTGTCCTTGAGCACCAACCAGTGAGCAGAGCTCACAATCACTCGCCTCACATTCAGAACAGAGTGAAACAACCTTTGAAATGACAAAGATCATGATGTTTATAAAGTGCAAATGTGCACGCCAACATACTTGTGTAAACTGAACATTTTAATAATGAAATTCAGTAGGGTTGCATGTTATCTTAGTAACCATAAAGGTTCATATTTGGTCTGTTTTACCTAACAATGTCAGATAATAAAGCTGTGTTCACACTGCGTCATAACTCCGAGAGGACAACACGTGACATTCTACTTGAGCTGAATTACGTGTTTCTCTGGCAAAACTATCAACGCCAAAGCCTGTACGTTCTCCTGAACTCATAATTACAACTTGTAAACTCGGAATGTTCTGAGAGTTACGACTTGGACCAGTGACAGCTGTACCATGGGACCGCTGCCAGGTTCATTTTGGTGCTACTTAAGCGCCACCTTAAAGTGTTAGATATTTTTTAAAGTAAGGCAAGTTTATGTAAACTAATTTTATAGTGGTTTCTTATTATTATCCATGTTGAAAACAGTTGTGCTGTTGTACACTCTTTAGAATTCTTTGATTAATCCAAGTTCAAAAGAACACAATTTATTAAATTATAAATATTAGAGAAAAAAAACACTAGCATTCAAGTTTTTTTATTAAAAAAATATTTTAATTCAGTAGGGATACATTACTTCATTCAAAAGTGAGATTAAATACTCGCTAGCTTCTAATATTTCTATTTAAAATAAATTCTGTCATGGATTTATCAATGAATCCTGAAAAATGTAAATATTAAGCAGCACAACATTGATAAAAATAAGTTAAAAAATTTGTAATTTCACAATATTGCCGTTTTCCAAATACAGTAAATGTTTTCACTGAAATATTAAAAATTTTGCAGCTAGACCGTATGCAATATTTTTTTCAGTAAAAGTTATTCTTTAAAGGAGGAGTTCACTTACAGAACAAAAAATTACAGATAATGTACTCACCCCTTTGTCATCCAAGATGTTCATGTCGTAAAGAAATTATGATTTTTGAGGAAAACATTTCATGATCTTTCTCCATATAGTGTACTTCTATGGTGCAAACTTGAAGAACTATGAAGCAGTGTTGTTTTCGTCAACGATGACGATGACGCCACTTTTTTCCATGACGAAAACGAGACGATGACGAGATAAAAATGGCTCGTTGATGACTAAAACATGACGAGACGTGTGTGTGTGTTTTCGTTGACGAGACGAGAATAGACGAAAATGTTAGTGGGTGGTCCGTCAGACGTTTAAAATGCATGACATTTCTGCTTATTGTGCATGCCAATTAAAACCGAAAAAAGTACCTGCCGCTATGGCAAGCCGTTTTAGCATTAAATGCTCTTTGCCATACTAGTATGGCAAGCCGTTTTAGCATTCCATCCTTGTTTGTCTTTTATGTTCTAAAACATTCCTTCATTATTGTAATTATTGGTGAAAATAGTCGATCCGGAAGCTCACATTGTGTTGAACTATAGATCTGCTATTTTCACAACTTATAAGTGACACTACCCAACAGCAAAATACTTACTGACCTACATTAATTTGTTAAAAGACTACTTTTTCCCCTTTTTTTGACTAAAACTAGACTAAAACCTTTTTGACTTTTCGTCGACTAAAACTAGACTAAAACCTTCTTGACTTTTCGTCGACTAAAATTGGACTAAAACTATCACATATAGAAGTGACTAAAATTTGACTAAAACTAATAACCATTTTAGTCCAAAAGACTAAGACTAAGACTAAATCTAAGATGGTTGTCAAAAACAACACTGCTATGAAGTTCAAACTTCCAAAATCCAGTTTAAAAACAATCCCAAATGCTTTTGTAAATGATCCTAGCTGAGTGAGAATCTAGCATCTACATTTTTTTATTACAATTTATATACTTTTTAACCTCAAGCACTCATCTTGTCTAGCTCTGTCTGAACTTTTTTCCAGTTCAGTACAGTTAGGGTATGTCGATAAACTCCCATCTCATTTTCTTAACTTCAAAATCGTCCTACATTGCTGTTTTACCTTTTTTGGTTAAGGGTGTTTGATCTTTTCATGTTCACTTTGGGTCGGTACTTCTGCAGTGATGTATGACGATTTTGAAATGATTTTTGAGAAAATGAGACAGGAGTTTTTTACGACATATCCTAACTGTCTTGAACCGGAAAAAAAACAGTTCAGGCAAAGCATAACAAGACGAGCGCTGTAGGTTAAAAAGTATATAAATTGTAATAAATAAAAACAGGATAGTTTCACTAGATAAGACCCTTTTTCCTTGGCTGGGGGTCGTTACAACCACGTTTGGGATCAAAACTGCATTTTGGAAGTTCAAACTCGGGGCACCATAGAAGTCCACTATATGGAGAAAAATCCTGAAATGTTTTCCTCAAAAAACATAATTTCTTGACAACTTAAGAAAGAAAGACATGGACATCTTGGATGACAAGGGGGTGAGTACATTATCTTCTCCTTTAAACAGTATTTCTGATTTTTTTTTTTTTGCCTGATAGTTGTTTTGATAATTTATAAATATTCATTTAGTTTGATTATCTCTACAAAATTTGCTATGTTTTTTCTTTTTCTTCTGTTTTGTGGATATATTCATACATTGATTATTTAGGCATTTTACTATGGTTATTAAAGGCCAGAACACACTACATATTTTTGCCCCTATTTTCCACAGATTTAATGTTTGGAGAAGTTGATGCTAGTTACCGAAAGTCAGATCAGATTTGAGTTGAGAGACTACATATAAAATCGCGTAGTGTATGATGGTCACAGATTCCGATTTTTTAGCTTCAGATAATGATTTCATCCAGTCGGAGGATATCAAACGTTTTAGATTTTAGAACACATACTGTTTTCATTCAACACGCATTTGTTGTAATCGGAATGACTTGAAAGTCTGGTAGCGTATAATCCTCAGATGCCCAGTATTTTAAGATGTTCAGTTTTTAAAAGTCATGTAGTAGTTGTGTATTCCAGCCTTATGCAGATGGTAACAACTACTTTATGAGCAGTTTGAACTTTCTATGAAACTGATACTTTGGGGCGAAATGCAACAAACATATGCAAATACTGGTGATAGTAAAAAGGTGGCTTAAGTCTTCTACAAATCTCACAGAAGTATACGCTACCTGGTTCCATAATCCACAACCACCCAGTCTTTGCCCGTGCCCGTGATGGCATCATGATGCTGGAAGAGACCGAGATTGCGTCTGGCTTCTGTCAGTAACTTGTAATTATCCACTGCAGGGTAATCTCTGGGCTGGCCATACTTCTGCATGTTGGCCAAGGTCAGAGAGTAGAGGACCTCAGCTGCCCTGCGGACAAACATAAAGTGACATATGAAACTCCCTCCCTCGCAAGATCAAAAGTTCCCACAAATCCACACTGAATAAATCCACAGTGTTACAAGAATCCGTCCGGCATCAAAATACCTCCTGAACCCGGCTAATATTCACATCCCAGGAAAAGAAAGACAACAGTCTTGTACGGTCCCTTTTGTATTGGGAGTGTCCAAGTGAGAACAACAATAATACCAGAATCTCTCCATATTATAGCAACAATACAGGTGTCATCTCTCTGAATAATGACCTTCTCAAATTTTCAGCAGGAGATGAAAATCTATAGCTGGGTAAACCTCACAAAACCTGTTGAACATGAGTTATAATTCACCTCTTGAGAAACCAAACAAAACAAAACAAAATTATATTTTTCTCTAAGGCAGTGGTTCTCAACCAGGGGCATGTTTACCAAATATACCAGGTTTATTTTAGTTAGTTTGACTTATCGTCAATTGATTTTGTTTAAAGTCAGACTAACTCAAATAAGCCTGGCTTATTTGATAAGCTTGTTTTATGAAACAGGTCCCTGGGGGCAGAATAACTAAATACACCGTAACTATCAATAACTAATAACTAAAAATCAGTAACTATTGGTATCCATCTGAAATCACGAAATGAATTATGGTTAATTTATTTAAAACATAAGTACTCTTACTTTCTTTAAAAAGTCTGAAAACAAGCAGTTTTGTCATAGTTACACCAGAAATACAGAAACATGTTTAACCTACATTTGATGGGTCTTCAAGTCAAAAAGGTTGAAAACTCCTGCTTTAAGAAAATTAAGCATTTTTTAGCACTGGGCAACGATTAATCGTGATTAATCACGATTAATCGCATCCAAAATAAAAGTTTTTGCGTACAAAACATATGTGTGTGTACTGTGTATATTTATATATTATATATTTAAATGCACACACCTGCATGTATACATTTAAGAAAAATGTTTTGTTTATATTAGTGGTGGGCCGTTATCGGCGTTAACGTGCTGCGTTAACGTGAAACTCTTATCGCGCGATAAAAAATATATCGCCGTTAATCTATTCTCAAATTTGGGTTGGGAGCTGGGTCTAAACTACGCAAGCTATGATGACTTTCACCTTGATAGTTTAACGCGGATGTATACCGAAGACTATAGAATATCGCGCGTTTAAGTCTCCTCCGCCAAAACACAGACGGGATCGCGTCGTCCTCCATTCATAAAAACCGAATCTACTATAGCGAAATGCCACGTAAATTCGTCGTTTTTTGGATTCATAAATCAAATGTTGGTCAGTCACTTAATTCAAATCGCGATATGGACTAGTGTATGTGAAAACTGAAATGCAAAAAGACCGTTTTAATATGAATCCGATATGTTCCGTTTGCCTAGCTGTATGTATGCATTGCGGAGACGAGCTTTTACTACACGCATACTGAAACACACGTGACGCTCCCGGTAATTTTTGGCATTTTCATCTCACATGAACAGAAAAACTCAATCTCCCAAACTGCTGTGAGTGTCACTTTTACCGTTTCATTTGAGAAAACTAGCATCATATCATACTGTATGACACAGAAACTTCACGGCAACCTGTCAAAATAAAAGTATGGTGTAACATGTAATGGGCTGGGTAGGTGTTGACGTTAAAAAAAACACAATCTAATAGGGAGAAAAAATAATTTCATTGTTAGTTAGTTAGTAAACACAAGTACATCTAATTGAACATAATTTATTTTCATCAACAAATTATCATAGAACAGCTTTATGAGCTTTATGATCCATTCTCAAAGACTTTAAGTCATTATTTGGGTAGCACACATATTCTGAATGCCTTCAGCAGAATTCAAATTAGCCATTTTAATCTAGATTAATCTAGATTAATTCCAAGATTTAATCTAGATTAATCTAGATTTAAAAAATTAATCTATGCCCACCCCTAGTTTATATATATATTAAATATATTTATATATAATAAAAAAGTATATGAATATAAATATATATATGTAAATATTTAAAAAATATATACTGTATGTGTGTGTCTTTATATATACATAATAAATATACACAGTACACACACATATATTATGTACACAATAACTTTTATTCTGGATGTGATTAATCGTGATTAATCGTTGCCCAGCACTAATTTTTTTGCATGTACAAAAAAATGTAAAAATATGTAAATTAATACAAAATAAATATAAGTGTAAAACTTACAGTATTTATACATGATGGTAGTATTTATTTTAACGGCTTTATTTCATGCTGATTTAATAAATAATTGTATTACCGCAATCTAATAAGGATGAAAATTATTTTTTAAAATGTGAGTAACCCATTTTATTTTCTTTATAGAAATATAATTTCTTTACTTTTTGGTGGGTGAAATGTGACATGGACACATTTTCTTGATATTAACCCACATACATGTTTACAATGCACCAGTTTTAACCTGAGTACATCAGTAAACTGGAAGGACAAAATTATCCATAGTTTAAATGCATTTTCCCCCCAAATAGATCTTTGAAGTGAGTTGATAAAGCAAGACTAAGCAGTTTCAGCAGATCAAGCATTTCAACATTTCTATATATGGTTCACAGGCAGCAGTTATAAAATAAAAACGCAGTACATGTGACCTACATACTTCACATCAAACATACATCTGCTTTCTGCTCCTGCAAGAGCAGCCAAACACTGACTTTAATAATTAATTAAACATGAAATGACCTTGGACTGAATATCTCTAATCAATCTACTGTGTGTGAGAGAGAGAGAAACTGAGCAGAGCTGAACAAAGTCCTATTTGCTGTGTGAAAGAGGCCATCGTGTAGAACGGGGAATAGTTTAACAACTGCATACTGATGAAAACTGTCTCCTGCCTACATTTAGACACCCATCAAAATGCAAATACTGTGTTAAATAGAGTTCTCCGCATCCGCGAGCTGAAGGTGTACCCAATCTATTCACTTGTGTGATCAAGTACGGCCGCCTTTGAGAGGACAGGGTATAGACGTACAATACAGGCACTAAATGAGGGAAATTCACATCCTTATCACGTATCGCACTAAACAATGAAAAGCAGGGCAGCTACTGACATACACAAACAAACACACACATACATACAGGATGCATAGAATACGTAATATCGAAAAATTCAACGAGCATCATAACATGGTATTTAAAGGATACTTCATAGTACTTCAAAAAAATACTATGGAATTACTATAGTACTGCCTAATCTATACCACATTATCTCCATAAAACATGATTAAACCACGAGACATGACCTTAAACCATTGTACTACAATAAGAGGGTTTTAAAGGGATAGTTCACCCAAAAATGAAAATTCTGTTATTAATTACTCACACTCATGTTGTTCAAAACCTGTAAGACATTCGTTCATCTTTAGAACACAAATTAAGATGTTTTTGATTAAATCGGAGAGCTTTCTGACCCTACATAGTCAGCAACACAACTACCACGTTCAAGGCCCAGAAAGGTAGTAAGGACATCATTAAAATTGTCCATGTGACATCAGTCGTTTTGCGAAACTACGAGAATACTTTTTGCACACAAAGAAAACAAAAATAACAACTTCATTCAACAATTCTTTCACTCCAATTGAGTAATTCATGACAGAATTACTGAATTATTTTTGGGTAAACTATCCCTTTAAGTTAGAGCTATATCACAGTGTTATTTTAGTATTATTTAAATATTTTAAATGAGCTTTTTTGGATTTTAATTTTAGTTTGTTTTAGCTTTTTTATGTGCTTTTGTCATTTTTAGTAGTTTTTAGTCATTTTTAGTCATATTATTATTTAGTATTTATTTCAGTTAGTTCTTCAGTTAATATGAGTTTAGTTTATAAAGCATTTTATTTTATTTTATTTTATTTTAGCTTTACCAAAAGCCATTTTTACAGTTTTACTTTACAAAAACAACACTGCTCTACTGATACATGTAAAAAAAAAAAAAAAGGTCTGTAGAGGGGCATGTAGAAAAATCGATGTGGAAAATCAATATGTACCACTGTAACGTCTCATTATTTAGAACCAAGCCAATTAATGGGAGCTGCGAAGACATTTCAACAGTTTCCTGCTGTAAAAAATAAAATAATAAATAAATAACAAGGAGTTATTTCTTTGACATTCCACATATTAGCGATAATTACTTTATAAAGGGCATTTTCTAAATAAGATCAATTTTTACCTTTTTAGGGCCAATATCATGTTAGAGAGGAATCAAGGAAGAAAGGTTGTAAAGCACACACAGATGAGAAGGTGGCACAGTCAATGGCCACGGTCAAATAAATACTGAAGCCACTGAGTTTCTGGCTCAAAA
This sequence comes from Garra rufa, assembly GCF_049309525.1. Taxonomy (NCBI): domain Eukaryota; kingdom Metazoa; phylum Chordata; class Actinopteri; order Cypriniformes; family Cyprinidae; genus Garra; species Garra rufa. The sequence goes on from NC_133365.1 coordinate 23,915,382, forward strand.
CTGGCTGTTTTAATTTGCTCTAAACTTGTCACAGGGCTTCAGTCTTATCGTGACAACACAGACATGTGACCTTCAGCTTTGTGTTAGTTAGCAGCATACAGCACTGCATGGAAAAAGAGGGTAAGGTCTGTTATCACAAAGCTCTATTTCCTGTAGACAGACTCTTACAGCCATGATCGGTTCAGGGGCTGCTTCGACAAGTCTTAAAACTTAGTCGTCTAATTTTTTCTGGTCATAACTTTTTAAAATCAGTTGCACAAAAAAGTAGATTGGTCTAATTGAAATCTAAAAAGTAAGGCTGATTACCACTTGATTAATTGCTAGTTAGTCTATGTAGTTCTTAAGAGACAGTCTTAACATATTGACTATGTTAATGCAACCGTGTATATGCATAAGACTGAAAATGAAATAAAAAACACTATTTTTATAGCTTTATTGCATGTGTTTTAGGTAAGCTGTATGCTAGTCCACTAAATGCTAGTCCAAAACATTCTGATGACCAAACAGACAAAAAATATTTGGGTCTCTAAACTCTGAATATTTAGACACTGCAAAAAAAAAAAAAAAAAATGCTTTTCTTTTTTTTTGTCTTGTTTCCAGCCAAAATATAAAAAAAAATTTAAATCAAGAAGGATTTTCTAGACAAGCAAAAATTATGGTCTTGTTTTCAGAAAAAAATAAGTCAAAAGGAAGTGAGTTTTTGCTTAGAACAAGCCAAATAGTCTGCCAATGGGGTAAGCAAAATAGTCTTATTTCAAAGACAGCTAGATTGTTTTGCTTACCCCATTGGCTGATTATTTTGCTTGTTCTAAACAAAAACTCACTTAATTTTGATTTCAAGAAGAAAATCAAGAACAAGAAGAAAATCCTCCTTGATTTAAGAATTTTTAGATATTTTGGCTGGAAACAAGACAAAAAATCTAAGTAAGAAAAGCACTTTTTGCAGTGGATCAGGCTTTGAAAAAGCTATGAATTGCAAATTTTATTGCACATGTTAGCATAATTATGGTTCATAATTAACTTTATGTTAATTTTGAACTCACGGTTTCAAAGGCAAATCATGTCCAGCCATATGGAAATCGTATTTTTTATTGTTTCAATTTTTGGACATTGAGATCTCGACCAAAAATATTTATGCAGTGCATTTATGCACATTAATGCAGTGCATTTCGATTTTGTTCTTCATGTTTTCTCTGTGCAATAAATGACATTTTTGGTTTTTCAAAGCAAAAGAAACTGTTGTTGATCATATTCCAATGTGGTAAAACTTGTCATTGATCTTTTCTTTCATAGACTGATTTAGCAATGAGTATAAGGCTTTCGTTCAGTTGTACACATTAAGATTTAAATTGTTTAAAGCAACGTCATTGCACAGATGTAGTGCATTTGGATTTGGTAAAGGCTTACCGGAGGTGTGATTCCAGCACTCTGTCCAGGCGTTTATAAAATGGCCGTGAGGTGAAGTATCCGCTCCAGTAGTGATCATCTCGATCTGCGTAAGTGAAGAAGTCTCCACCTACCACAGGCAAAGCCAAATGGCCGCTGCTCATGCCAACCGGATCCATGCCAGTGCTTTTACGCAAGGCATCGAAATAATCTGAAATAGTTCCAAATTGGGCCTACAAAAAGAAACAAAAGAGATGCATAGGAAAATACATCCAATTATGGCTGAAAACATGCCAAGATTTCAAGGTGTGGCCAATTGAAGTGACTTAAGGGTGCTAGACCTGGACATGAAGCTCAGGGTGAGAATTCATGTAGTCAAAGAGTTTCTGGTAGTTTTCAAACTGTTGGTCATATTCGACAGCTTCGGTGTAACGGAAATCATCTCCAAGTGGAGCCAGAAGCACACTGGTCCGAAAAAGTTTGGATTTCTTCCTGTACTGGTCCAGCAGAGTCTGAGCTCTAAACACGGAAAGATTAAACTAAGTGGAGGGAAATCTAAAACTAATCAGAATTGAGGGAGCACAAATGCACAAAAATTGTTATTTATTGGAATAGACTTTTTCAAAACATAGTTAGAAACATCATTGTTGTTTCTAGGTCACCACAAGCAAATAATATAGTTCCTAATGTCTGTGACTGTGTGTATAGTTGTACCTCTCCTGTACGTTGTTATCTGTGATAGCCTGAGGAGGAATTCTCCACGGACAGCTGACTCTTCCTCCCGGCAGCCTTTTAAAGTCAAACTGGCAGCATATTTTTGGGTCAGGACCACATGTATGGGGAACATCGTAGCTGTAGAATGGCATCATGTGACACAAAATGTCTGAACTCGAGTCCTGCTCTGTTGGAATCAAAAACAAATGCAAAGTTAAGTAAAAAGGTCCACTGTCTACTGTCAAATAATATAGCAACAGATGAAATCATTTTAAAATCAAGTAACTGTCAATCAGTCAACACTGCAAATAAGACTTGAACCCGGTGCGAACTCTTCCATAAAAAGTGTGCATTCCATTTGAAATGACTGGATTTTGCCCAGGAAAATTCACAGAAAAATGGTAAATGTGACAGGACCTAAAGTTTGTCATATTTCAATTTTACAGTTAGTATTGTTTTGTTAGTGGAAAATTTTTTTTTTTTTGCAATCTTTCATTACATTGTACAACTCGGTTGACCTCTGAATAGGGGTGTGCGATACTGACAAAAAATAATATTTCGATATTTTCTAGGATTTTACTGATAACGATAATAAGATATAATTTGCTGGGTGTGTTATTGTGCTTAAGGACTACCGTGCTCACTCCTAAAGTTTTTGATATTCACACAGAATATGAGGAATAGAAATTATTCTTTTCCAATAAGTTTAAATATATTTTTACCTTTTATGGCCATTTTTACCTTTATAAAGGCATTTTTTCTAAAAGTGTGCATCATCCTTTGAGTCAAATTCTTACATTTAAAGCAAGACACTGCAAGTGAATAGAAGGGTAAAAAAAAAACAACTAATAGTTATTACCTTACTTACACAGTTGATTGATTACAATGATAATTGCAAACATTTTTTGTACAAGTTTTCTAAAATGTTAAGTTTAAATATGCAAATGAGGAATTATTTAATGAAATATGTGCTAATTTGCATACATTCATGGTACAAAAAATCTAAACACTGGATGAAGTCAGTTTCAAAATTCTTGTTTAATTTTTTTGACATATTAGAGTCAAAGGTTTTTACAGAGGGAATTTGGGGTATCTAATTTCGTCACGCCATAATTCAGAAAAAAGGTAGAACATACAGGAAACACTATGTTTTTTTTTTACATTTTTGGAGGAATAAAATGTTGTTAAAAGTCCAGCAAATTATACATAAATAAATCCCTCTGTAAAAGCTTTCAGGATATAGACAGGAATAAAAATGTTCAATTTGGTGTGTGTAAGTGTTATAAACTCATTTTGAGAAAACGGCTTTTAAAAATATGCACTGTAATTAAAAATCTATTGACACAAATAGATAAAGTGCTATAAAAGAAACACTTAACAGTGTTTTTGGATGTTTTTTTTCCACTAGTCTGAGAAAAACACTTTATGAAAAACCAAAAAGCTCAGTCAATTATATTAATAATACATTAAGGCTGTTACCAAACAAATTAAATCAGTATCAACAAAATTTTCTTTGCAGAAGGTGCATATGAAGTGGCATTTAGATGTATTTACCCGTTATATTTGAAATTATTTTTAAAGTGAAAAGATACTTTGAATGTGAAATATATCCTGAATTATGTGATCATTCTAAATGCATTTTAATAAACTGAATCATGTAGTGAAAGAATACACTGTAAATGCGTACTAACTAGACTTCATCAGGTAATGTAGCGTTATGCTTAGCGTTCACTCTGTATGTGTGTTTTGTTTGTTTTTTGCAATATACTCCATAATGTCAAAACGCACATTGTTAAAACAACAATTACGATATTATCGCAGACGATATATATCGCACACCCCTACTTCTGAAACTACTTCTCTTTTCTGCTGATGTCACCTTGCCGTTTCATTTTTGCACTTTTCCTGAAAATAAGTACATAACACGCACTTTTCATGCTACAACCAATTGCTTAGAGATAAATTAGTTCCTATTTTTCCCTGTTACTCACTGAAAACATTTAGTTTACACATAACTCAAAACAACTGCGAGTCCAGGGCTTCAAATCATGAAATGATCCACTAATGTCAACATCGAATCATATTTTATTTGCAATAAAAATATTCAATTACCCATTCGGCACAGCATGTGCACCACAGTGACCTTCATAAAAGCTGTGCGAATAAATAATGCAAGATTTTCCTTTAAACAAGGGACCAGATGTGAAGCACAGAGTAGTCTGGCTGTCTGTTAAATGGTGATATATGGAATTACATTGAGTAGAAAGCTAATTCAGCTTGGCATAGAGTGCACGCTGTTGCAGCCAAATGAACTGTAATCATATTTGTTCAGCACCGGCTACAGTCAGAGATCTAAGTTAGGACTCCGTTTTTCCAGGCTTTTTTAACACTAGGTCTGGGGAAAAGCAGCATATCCCAAACAGATGCACGACGCTGAACAGGCAGACAACGGAAAACAATAGATGGGATGTGGGAGGATATTTCCTCTGACTTCTCTTTTGTTTGCTGTTTTGAGAAAAGCTGGCTCCAATTCAGCCCTGGTTATGTTTTACTCATTTCCCTCAGCTCTTATTTTTCATTCAAATCATTAAAAAAACAAACACCCATGGAGCAACAGACAGCAGCAAAAACATGAGAACATACTTTAATCCGTTTTGCTCAAGTTTACATTTGTGACCAAGGACCACAAAACCAGTCATAGGGGTTAATTTTTGAAATTGAGATTTATAAATGCTTTCCATTGATGTATGGTTTGTTAGGATATGACCATATTTAGCCGAGATACAACCATTTGAAAATCTGAGGGTGCAAAAATCTAAATATTGAGAAAATCAACTTTAAAGTTCTTAGCAATGCAAATTACTTATGTTTCACAAAATGTCTTCATGGAATATGATCTTCACTAGAAATACTGCAATATTTTGGTCTAAAAGAAAAATCGATAATTTTGACCCATACAATGTATTTTTGGCTATTGCTACAAATATACCTGTGCTACTTAAAGGAACACTCCACTTTTTTTGGAAATAGGCTCATTCTCCAACTTTCCCCGAGTTAATAAGCTGATTTTTACCGTTTTGAAATCCATTCAGCCGTTCTCCTGTTCTGGCGATATAACTTTTAGCATAGCTTAGCATAGATCATTGAATCCTATTAGACCAATAGCATCGCGTTCAAAAATGACCAACGAGTTTCCATATTTGTTGTATTTAAAACTTGACTCTTCTGTAGTTATATCGTGTACTAAGACCGGTGGAAATGCAAAGCTGCGAGTTTCTAGGCTGATAAGATTGGGAACTACACTTCCATTCCGGCGTAATAGTCAAGGAAGTTTGCTGCCGTAATATGGCCGAAGCAGGCGGAGTATTATCAGAAATGAGTTCCCAGCTAGTTTAGCATTTGCACGTGCTGCGTGGTATTACTGCTCCTGCTTCAGCCTTATTACGGCAGCAAACTTCCTTGACTATTACGCCGGAATGGGAGTGTAGTTCCTAATCTTATCAGCCTAGAAACTCGCAGCTTTGCATTTCCACCGGTCTTAGTACACGATATAACTACAGAAGAGTCAAGTTTTAAATAGGACAAATATCGAAACTCGTTGGTCATTTTTGAACGTGATGCTATTGGTCTAATAGGATTCAATGATCTATGCTAAGCTATGCTAAAAGTGATATCGCCAGAACAGGAGAACGGCTGAATGGATTTCAAAACGGTAAAACTCAACTTATTAACTCGGGGGGAGTTGGAGAATGAGCCTATTTCCAAAAAAAGTGGAGTGTTCCTTTAAGACTGGTTTTGTGGTCCAGGGTCACATTTTTTGCAGAATAACCACAGGTGTAGTTTATCATTACCTATGGCCACTTACTTATGGATTGAGAAACTTAGCTGTGCATAGTAAGAGATTTGGACAGTTAAAGGTTGTATCAGCGATTTCTAGCCTGAAACATAAAGTGTCAAATTCAGCTGAGCTTTCTTCACGATCCGCTCGCTGCCTGCCCCATAAATTGTCTGTGAAAAAAAACGCGTCTCTCTGGTCAGCCTAGGGTCCGAGATATGCCAAAAAAACAATCGGCGCTACCAACCTTTCCACAGATAAACAAACAGTGTTCCAACCAATCAGCGTCAGGGGTTTGGTGTTGTGGACTTTCGCTCCGCCTCCCTCACATCCCTGCACCAGTAGGAAAGTCCACAACATCAACCCCCTGACGCTGATTGGTTGGAACACTGTTTGTTTATCTGTGGAATAGTTGATAGCGCCGATTGTTTTTTTGGCATATCTCGGACCCTAGGCTGACCAGAGAGATGCGGTTTTTTCACAGACAATTTATGGGGCAGGCAGCGAGCGGATCGTGATGAAAGGTCAGCTGAATTTGACACTTTATGTTTTAGGCTAGAAATCGCTGATACAGCCTTTAAAGGCTGTGGGGCTTAGTTTCTTTCTAAATACACACAGGCTGATGCTAATTAAAGTTAGTTGTAGGTTATACTTAACATGAAATATTTACACCTGATTTTGTCTCACTAATAAACACTTTAATAATGCAAACTAAAAGAAATGCTTAAGAATTTTTGAAGTTTCTTTTAAATGCTTCATGTTTTTTTTTTTTTTTTTTTTACTGTTTCGTTTATTTTAATAATTATTTTAATATTTAATATATAGCCTATTTGTTGAATTCATAAAACAGAAAGAGATTAGTTTGGTAGTTCAGCAGTAGCAATAAACAAATGTACTTAGCGGGTTCAATTAAAGGGACAGTTCATCCAAAAATTGAAATGACCCCATTATTTACTCACCCTAAAGCCATCCTATGTGTATATGACTTTCTTCTTTCAGACGAATACAATGCTTTTATAACGGCAGTGAATGGACGTTGAGATTTTGTATTGTAAAATCTTTTGTATTGTATTGTATTTTTTCTGAAAGAAGAAAGCCATATACACCTAGGATGGTTTGAGGGTGAGTAAAGCATGGGGTAATTTTGATTTTTGGGTGCACTATCCCTTTAATAAACAAATGAAAAGTCATTAGGTAAGCTTCTGTATTACACCTTTGTTTCTTTTATCTCCTTCATTAGAATAACAAAGCAAGCAAATTTACATTATAATAAGACCAAAAATAACCAGTTACAAAAACAAAGGCTTTAAAGTGTTAACCTTTAAATCCTTTGTATTTGTAACTAGTTATTTTTAGGTTTTAAGAAGTTCATAATAATTTATATTATTTTTACGAAACCACAGATAAAATACTGCCATTTAGTGCCAAGGTTTTGCAGCTTTTTAAAGGCACCCTTGAAGTAGTTCTTATAATCAGTTCTGGTTTGAAACAACTCTACAACATGCCTTCTGTTTATTAATTCATTATTTTCTTTTTGCATTTTAATTTCTATTCATTAATTTATTATTGATTTAGTCTGCTAATGCTTCATAACCAAAAAGTGTCCAAAATGCATCAATATGAAAAGTACATGTATTGTTTTATTATTTAAGACCTATTAATAATCTTTCCATGCATTTATTTTGCTTGAAAAATACTCAGTTTGCTAGTCTGTACTCTGACATTCATGCATTTTTAAGTATAGCACAAATGAATCTAGATTTAAACTCAGCACAATTTACTTTTTGTAACAGCCCAAGAAATAAGAGCTTTTTCTTATTAATGATACAACATTTAGCATGAGGTGTTCGACTGAACACTATTGACATGTAGCTACATGCGGATGTTACCAAACAATAATTATCCAGCCATAAATAATGAAATTCTAAGTAAAAGCATCTGGGGTGTGTAATGCACGGTCACTGCACCATTATTATCATTAATTTAACCAAGCTTCCTGTGTGGTTTCTGACCTCCTGAGGTGTTTGTGAAACTCAATCAACCTAAAAACTAGGCTTAATCCTGAGCAGAAAGTTTTCATGCATAAAAAACATGCTGGACAAGCCACATCAACCCATTGCAGACCCACAACATCCACTGTACAATGCTAAAGATAGCTTCAAGCGCTTTTTGGTGAGGTTGATCATTACAGCTCCTGTCAAAATCTCAGTTTGGGTCTGAATGACCTCCAGTAATGGAGATGTATCTGGAATGGGAGATGAGCTTTTTGGTAGGCACAGACTTTGTTAGTTCTGTAACCAACTGCTCCAGGGTCAGCAGCTGCAGATGCTTAACTAAAAACTGGATTTATCTCACTTCGACCTCCATTTCTAAATCATGAGGCTAAATGTAGCAAGCTCCCCCACCTACCCAGGTTTTAATCAACGTAATCGCTAAATAAAAGATGGATTCAATCAATGGGAAGCGTGAATGGCACCGCCGAGCAGCTCATGTGATTAGAACAGGCTCCTACAGAGATTTCCAATCAAATGTGTGAGGCCACTCTGACACACCGTCAGTTCTGAGCCTTAAAGGGACAGCTCATCCAAAAAATGAACTGCAAAATGATTCTGCAAAACATCTATGGAAGATAAAAGCTGTATGGGTTGGAATGACATGGTGGTGACTTTCATTTTTCTTTTTTTAGAGGTCCCTTTAACACAGATTTTGCCACTTGAGTCAAACTGAAATGTATTAGTTCATTTAGTTAATTTATTAGTTCACTTCTACAATGAAAATTTCCTGATAATTTATATTATCAGGATATATTGTTCCTGATATTTACTTATCCCCATGCCATCGAAAAGAAATTAAGGTTTTTGAGGAAAACATTCCAGGATTTTTCTCCATATAGTGGACTTCAATGGTGGCCAATGGGTTAGAGGTCCAAATTGCAGTTTCAGTGCAGCATCAAAAGGCTCTACTCAATCCCAGCCGAGGAATAAGAGTCTTATCTAGCAAAACGATCAGCCATTTTCTAAAAAAAAAAAAAACAAAGTACACAGATGAAGAACTAATCGCACATGACCTTTCCAACGTGATTACGTATTGCGTGAAGTTGTATATGTGCATCGCAGAGCTAGTGTAAGACAAGCATGTGGTTAAAATTCTCTTTTTTTTAGAAAATGACCAATTGTTTTGCTAGATAAGACTCTTATTCCTTGGTTGGGATTGTGTAGAGCCCTTTGAAGCTCCATTGAAACTGCAATTTGGACCTTCATCCTGTTGGGTCCCATTGAAGTCCACTACACAGTGAGAATTTTTTTTTTGATCCCCTGCTGATTTTGTACATTTGCCCACTGACAAAGAAATGATCAGCCTTTAATTTTAACGATAGGTGCATTTTAACAGTGAGACAAAGAAAAACAAAGAAATCCAGAAAAACACATTTCAAAAAAACCTTTATAAAAGACAACCGTCCAAAGAAGCAATCAATCAATCAGATTCCAAACTCTCCACCATGGCCAAGACCAAAGAGCTGTCTAAGGATGTCAGAGACAAGATTGTAGACCTACACAAGGCTGGAATCGGCCATCGCCATGCAGCTTGGTGAGAAGGTAATCATAATCATTGTGGAGTTTCAATGATTATGAGAACGGTGTAGCCTGGGTGTCCCCATGCTGCCTTCCGCGCAGCGCGATTTTATTCACGCTGGAAGGTAGCATGGAAACCATGGACCAAATTTTCACCTCAGATAGGGAACCAATCACAGAACGGGGAGGGAGCAGCAAGACGATGACGCCTTCTATGCGTCGCGACTCACCAAAGCAGTTTGTTTATAACTATGGATCCAGCATGGCAGCATGTTATCATTCGATGCAGCCGTTCACATGTCGCGCCTAAAAACGCGTGGAAAACGCTAGGCGCGTCGCTTTCTCCTTTCCAAACCGCTCTGTAGCTTGCGCATGGAAAACGCGAGCGCGTCGCAACCGCGTCGCTTCCATTATGCGCGCGCATACCGCGCGTCTACATTTGAAATAACGAACTTTCGCGCGCAAAGACGCGACATGTGAACGGCCCCTTAGATAGTGTTCTAAGTAGTTTAGAACGCAAGTTTATTTTGAAAAAAGAGCAACTTTTGGCGTTAAACCATCGCTCTGTATACGTCATCCGGTATGATTGAAACGATTGGCTATGAGCGACGCACAGGCGCATTTGATAGACATTCGTAGCACCCAATAAACGGCTCTGGGCATTCGTAAACCACGCCTCAAATACGAGAAAATGAACATGTGGTTCCCAGACCACGAATCATGACGAAGTCATAACGTGGTCTGGCGTTAGCCAGGCTAAGAACGGTGAGGAATCAGCCCAGAACTACACAGGAGGATCTTGTCAATGATCTTAAGGCAGCTGGGACCATAGTCACCAAGAAAACAATTGGTAACACACTACGCCGTGAAGAAATGAAATCCTACAGTGCCCGCAAGGTCGCATGTGCTCAAGAAAGCACATGTATAGGCCCGTCAGAATGATTCAGAGGAGAACTAAGTGAAAGTGTTGTGGTCAGATGAGACCAAAATCAAGCTCTTTGGCATCAACTCAACTCGCCGTGTTTGGAGGAGGAGGAATGCTGCCTATGACCCCAAGAACACCATCCCCACCGTCAAACATGGAGGTGGAAACATGCTTTGGGGTGTTTTCCTGCTAAGGGGACAGGACAACTGCATTGCATCAAAGGGACAATGGATGGGGCCATGTAACATCAGGGCCAGGGCATTGAAGCCAGGTTGGGTGGATGGGTATGACCCAAAACACACGACCAAGGCAACAAAGGAGTGGCTCAAGAAGACGCACAATAAGGTCCTGGCGTGACCTAGCCAGTCTCCAGATTTTAATCCCATAGAAAAGCTGTGGAGGGAGCTGAAGGTCGAATTGCCAAATGTCAACCTTAATGACTTGGAGTGGATCTCCAAAGAGGAGTGGGACAAAACCTCTTCCGATATGTGTGCAAACCTGGTGGCCAACTACAAGAAACATCTGACCTCTATGTCTGCCAACAAGGGTGTTGCTAAGTCGTGTTTTGCGAAGGGGTCAAATACTTATTTCACTCATTAACATGCAAATTAATTTACAACTTTTTTGAAATGTGTTTTTCTGGATTTTTTTGTTGTTATTCTGTCTCTCACTATTTAAATAAACCTACCATTAAAATTATAGATTGAGCATTTCTTTGTCAGTGAGCAAACGTACAAAATCAGCAGGGGATCAAATACTTTTTTCCTTAGTGTATAGAGAAAAATCTTTGGAATGTTTTCCTCAAAAACCTCAATTTCTTTTCGACTGAAGAAAGAAAGACATAAACATCTTGGATGACATGGGGGTGAGTAAACTATCAGGATTTTTTTATTCTGCAAGTGAACTAATCCTTTAAAGTAATACAGAAAATCATCATTAATATTAAAGCACTGCATAAAGGAAATATAAAAAGTAATCTTCCATAAAAACAGTAATTTCTGATCTATCAAGATCAGTTGCTCACCCCAGTTCTGTCTCCAGAAGAACTCCAGGGTCTTCTGAGAGGAAAAGTGTTTCTTCACTGAGTAGTGTACTCTCTGGATAAGCATGTTAGATAGACCGGCCTGTCTGAGCAGGTAAGCCTGGGTAGGACTGTGGCCGAACGGATCCACAGCCCAGCCAGTCTTGGGTTTCACTCCTAAAAAAAAAGAGAAGAAATAAGACACACAGTATTACGCACTAAACACACTAAAGGGGTGTAGTATTATAAGTGATTTTCACCGCTACATTTAGTTGAAACATAATATATTGTCTTGCGTGATCACTCAAAAATGTTCACAGAAGTTTTAGTATATATAAAAAAATAAGTTCTTCATATTAATATAATTGCTTATTAGGTCTACTTAATGTAATGCATTGCTAATGCACTGATACTGATAGCATTCTTCTTTAGTGTTCATTTAATGAAAAACAGAATGTAAAACATGTCATGATTATTTAAAGGTATAGTTTACCCTAAAAGGAAATTTCTGTTATTAATTACTCACCCACATGACGTTCCAAAACCTGTAAGACCTTTGTTTATATTCATAGACAGCATCTTCATAGACCTCAACGCAACTACCACATTCAAGCCCCAGAAAGGTAGTAAAGACATCATTAAAATGGTCATGTCACCATTAGTGGTTCAACTGAATTTTATGAAGCTACAAGAATACTTTTTGTGTGCAACTGGTCTATTTTAACAATGTCCTTATTACCTTTCTGAGTCTTGAATGTGTCAGTTGTGTTGCTGTCTATGCAGGCTCAGAAAGCTCAGATTTCATCCAAAATATCTTACTTTGAGTTACTAAGATGAACAGTGGTCTTACAGGTTTGGAACAACATGAGGGTGAGTTATTAATGACAGCATTGTCATTGTTGGTTGAACTATCCCTTCAGCTGATTATTCAAGATTTAAACTGTTTAAATTTTTAAGATTGTATTTTACTGCATTGACTGAAAGCCATCAGAACATAGAAATATTAGGATACACAACCATTCAAAGATTTAGGGTCGGTAAGTTTTTCTTTTGGAAAGACATTTATAAGGTTACAAATGATTAAATTAACTTTCTATTTATTAAAAAAAATGATCACTTTTAAATTGTATTTCTTTTAAATTAAATGCAGCTTTGGTGAGCATAAGATACTTCTTTTAAATACATTTACCTTTTACCTTTTGACCAGTAGTGTATTTTGAATTGCAATAATATTTCACAATATTACAGCTTTTATTGCATTTTTGGTCAGATAAATGCCTTTTTAGTGAGTTTAAGAGACCTCATTCAAACACATTAAAAACTCTTACTAACCACCAACTTCTGAACAGTATAGAATTCATTATCTCTAGCTTCCATCCCTAGTCACAGTTTTAAAAACAGCAAGGTCACATATTTATGGTGGATAAAGAAAACCTGGGAATGGATTCAGCAGAGCATTTACAACAGCTTCAAATGTAAAGGGAGCCGATTCTCAAAAGGAACTCGACAGAGTGAAACACAGGAGATGCAGGAAATCTTGAAGGGCACACATACTCTAAAGAGACTCATGTCTATATTCATGAGCCAACCTTAACATAGAGCAGCACAGCAAAACAAGTGTTGTTTTTGAAAGCCAAAGACTCACTGTAGTATCAGTCTCTCCAATCAATCAATATTTGAGAACAGGTCCACAGACAGCTGAGATATCAGGAGAGCAGATGGTAGAGTGGATGTGTAGTAATGAGAGCCAGGGCTTTGCTCCATGTTTTAATACAGTAATAATGAACTTCGAAAAAAATTCTCCCAGAGGTCTTTGAGCCAATATAGGAAGCATAAATATGTAGAAGAGCTCAAATTCCTTATAGTATTGCAGTATATTCACAACCCACATCTTGAGCCGAGGCTGACTCAGAATTTAAATGGGTCTCAAACAAGATATTATCACCCAGTTTAACCTAGGACCACCCACAGTCCCTTCAAACTGGAGACTTCTTTCTTGATTTCGCAAGTTCTAATCTAATTGACTGGCTTTACATAACTTCTACATCAGCCCGCCTGGAAACAAAGTTGAATTCATCTATTTTTCCGCACCATTACATTTTTTAAACATATTATGCAGTTATGAAGCATACTTGACGCATTTTTGCTGTTTCTGTGACTTGATGTGGAGATATTAACTTTAGAGTAACCAAATGAAAGAATAGGGAAGTAAAGGGGCAACATGTTATACATTTACATACCCAAATTTCTCTCTAACCACTGGTGACCTTCCACTAACTGATCTATCAATGCAAAGTAGTGAGTGTTGGCTTCGTCAGGCATCACCCAGCCTCCTGTAGCCACCTCCAGCTGACCGTTCTTTATCAGCCTGCGTTAGAGAAAGAGAGACGGTGAATGAAAGAGAAAAAAAGGACAATCTTCTTTACTCTACCAAGTCAACATGAAAGTGCATTCACAACTTACTGTAAATTACACATTTCACAAGAAAAAGCCAAGGTGCGACTTGCAGGGTTATTTTCTTTACTGAAACTAAAATTGCGTCAAAAATAACTGATATCTACAGAGAGGAAATGTAGGTATTAAGGCCAGGACACTACCAGAAAGAAGGTTCTAAACAGCAAGATTTTTTTTTATAGAAGTCTCCTCTGCTCACCAAGCCTGCATTTATTTGATCCAAAGTACAGCAAAAACTGTAACATTTTAAATATTTTTAGTATTGAAAATAACTGCTTTCTATTTAAATGCAATTTAAAATGTAACTCATTCCTGTGATTTAAAAGCTCAGTTTTTAGCATCATTACTCCAGTCACATGATTGTAATATTCTTATTTGCCGCTCAAAAAACATTTATTATTAATAATATTATTATGATGAAAGCAGCTGAGTATCATTTTTTCAGGTTTATTTGATGAATAGAAAGTTCAGAAGAACAGCGTTTATCTGAAATAGAAATCTTCTGTGACATTATAAATATCTTTATCGTCACTTATGAACAATTTAGGGCATCTCTGCTAAATAAAAACATCAATTTTTATAAAACAAAAAAACTGACTCCAAGCTTTTGAATGGTACAAAAGCATTTATTTTAGATAAATGCTGATGTTTGGATCTTTCTTTTCATCAAAGAATCCTAAAGAAATTACTCAACTGTTTTAAATATTGATAATGTTTTTTGAACAGCAAATCAGCATATTAGAATGATTTCTGAAGGATCATGTGACACTAAAGACGGTGAAAATTTAGCTTTGATCACAGGAATAAATGAGATTTTAAAATATATTCAAATAGAAAGCAGCTATTTTAAATAGTAAAAATATTTCACAATGTTACAGCTTTTGCTGTACTTTAGATCAAATAAATGCAGGCTTGGTGAGCAGAAGAGCCTTCTTTAAAAAAACATTACAAATCTTACAGTTCAAAAACTTTTGACTGGTAGTGTAAGAATTCACACACATGACTTAGTTCTTTGTAAGTCTGGGCATTTTTTTTTAGATTTTATTGATATATTGTTTTTTTTAATCGAGGAATCTTGGTTTTAAATAAAAAATATTAGCAAATGTTACAATTAGACACAATACACCAACGTTAACAGTTAAAAGCAAAAAATGACCCAATCACATGATGCTGCACATGGTCAAACACGTCCATCAAACGTGTTTACATACAGAAAACAATGGAAAAGCAGTGTAGGGAATTCAAAAAATTGTAAAGAACAACTACTGTATGTTTGATATTACTTTTGGATTTCATTTGTATGATGGTGACAGGCTCAAAGGTGGTGGTATTTATTTATTTTGGCTTTTACAAAATATTTGCTGGTAATAATAGTCTTCTACTGGTGTTTCACTTTCAGTCAATCTGATTTTAAATGGCCTTGACTCTTTGAGTGCTGACAGATTTACTTTCTAGTATTAGTTCAATCGATGCTGCTTACAGCATGATCATGACATAACTAAAACAATGGAGTGAATTAGTATGAAGTGGCCTCGAAAGAACAAATTAGTACAAACAAAATAGTACAACATGGCCACGATTGAACTAAAACTAACGAATTAGTACAGAGTGGCCTGACTCCTTCCCAAGTTTTAGTTAAATTGTAGCCAGGTTGTTCTTAGTGTTTAAAAAACTGAAAAAAAAAGCGTTAAACTGTTAAAGGAACACTCCACTTTTTTGGAAAGAGGCTCATTTTCCAACTCCCCCCCCCCCCGAGTTAATTAGTTGAGTTTTTCCTGTTCTGGGGATATCACTTTTAGCACAGCTTAGCATAGATCATTGAATCCTATTAGACTAATAGCATTGCGTTCAAAAATGACCAACGAGTTTCTGTATTTTTCCTATTTAAAACTTGACTCTTCTGTAGTTATATCGTGTACTAAGACCGGCGGAAAATGTAAAGCTGCGATTTTCTAGGCCGATAAGATTAGAAACTACACTCCCATTCCGGCGTAATAGTCAAGGAAGTTTGCTGCCATGATATGGACGCAGCAGGCGGAGTAATATCACGCAGCGCCTGAAATTAGTTCCCAGCTAGGTTAGCATTTGCACATGTGCTGCGTGGTATTACTGCGCCTGCTTCGGCCATGTTATGGCAGCAAACTTCCTTGACTATTTTGCCGGAATGGGAGTGTAGTTCCTAATCTTACCAGCCTAGAAAATCGCATCTTTACATTTTCCATCGGTCTTAGTACACGATATAACTGCAGAAGAGTCAAGTTTTAAATAGGACAAATATCGAAACTCTGTCATTTTTTGAACGCGATGCTATTGGTCTAATAGGCTTCAATGATCTATGCTATGCTAAAAGTGATATCGCCAGAACAGGAGAACGGCTGAATGGATTTCAAAACGGTAAAACTCAACTTATTAACTCGGGGGGAGTTGGAGAATGAGCCTATTTCCAAAAAAAGTGGAGTGTTCCTTTAAAGTGTTAAATCTAGGGATGCACCGAAATGAAAATTCTTAGCCGAAGCCGAAGCCAACCAAAATTGCACACTGGGACGAAGGCCAATTACCATTTTTTTGTGTTTTCCCCCCCATGTACAAATAAATGCAGCCTTGCTGAGCAAAGAATAATGTTATAATAAATGTATTAATAGAGCTGTTGTAATGTTTGTTATCATTATGTTTGTCTTACTTTTTTATTTTATTTTACAGAACAACTGTAAAATTACAATGCTAACATTTATGAATGATGACCTTTATTTTGGTGGAAACCCGCAAGAAGACCTCAGCACTACTTTTTGCTGACAGCAGCAGATTTATGAATGATTCTCATCATGCAGATTTTCCTTGCGCTTTGGACTTTAAACCCTGGCTAACGAACTTGTGCAGCGCTGTCAGAATAAATACAATTTTTGCGTGTATTAGACAACATAACGCTCTGTAGTTTATTTACTAATGGTTTAAGGCCATTTCACAATTTCAGTCATCATACAGTAACCAGCAACAACTCACCCCTCTCTCTTCTCATGGAAGTCATGCGATGCGATACTAAACAGACTCTCGCTGTCAGTACTTGTAATGATTGTTGCGTCTTTCTCTGACAGTTTTAAATGCTTCCACACTGCCGACATGTTTGCTGCATTAGTGCGCGCCTCTATTTGATTGACTCACGCCATTGTTCGGTATCATTTATTCTGCTTTTTTTTTGCAATTTTTGAGTCACCACTTGATGTCAAATGTAAAACCTGGATCCAAAGGCAAAATCAGATGAGAACCACTGATTCAAGAGATGATGAGTTAGACCGGTTTGTCTGTCTGGAAGAAGACATCCCTTCTTATTAATATCGTTTGATTAAATTTCTTGAGATTTTTTTACTTTTTAAAACCAGAAATGTATAAAGTATACAAAGCAATATAAAGTCATTTTTTATGACTTTAAACTTAGGCAAAGCTTTGAAGAGGACAGGGGAACTGCAAATGTTGCACCACTGCAACACCATAGGCAGCTTTTCTTCAGGGTTTTCACTACAAAGCACTTTCTCCACATACGCAGCTTTTTACCCAGTAACTAAAATTTTTTTATTCTTCAGATTTATTGAGTTTTGCAGCTGCAAACTAATTATTTTCTTGAACAGACAGCAGACACCTTGGGTAATGGCCCCCCTTATTAGAAGTAGCGTTCTCCAGGCCTGATTGCCAGTCAGCAGCTTTTCTCTGTAATGCTGAATATTTCAGCTGCGAATCGTATAGCGTGGCCCTCTGGAGGCCAGTAATAAGAGTGGCGCTAGCAAAACCGAGAGCACTAGCTCAGCACGTAACTGACAGAATCTTTCAAAATTACTTTGAAAAATCGTCTGTTATTCTTGAATCAATCACAGGCTAAGAAAATGACCCACTGGGCAGAAGTGATTAGACGCTTCATTAAAGTCAACGTGAAATCAAAAACCACCCTTTTCACTTTCTTCACACATGTTCCTGGGCTTATTGTGCACAATTTATCAATGCATGTTATTTGAAAAATTAAAAAGTGTATTAGCTTGACTCAAGACATACCAAGTAAAATGGATTACGCAAATCATTATATGTTGACTTTGGCCCTACTATGAACTTTTTCGCCATCATCTAAGACATATTTGCTTCATGTTACAGTGAAACTGCAATTTAGACCATGGAATATAAGCTTAGAAAGTGAAAACTGAGACTAAATGCTTCCTATATTAAATTAAATGTTGGTACGGCATGAAATTGAGGTTCAGGTGAGGTTAGACCAATCTGAAAATATGTTGACATGCTCTTTGATTAATACATGAAATATTTGAAAAGTCTCATTTCCGATACTGAAAATTAAATATATATATGCCAGCACAGATTGGGATTTATGGACTTATCTGCAGTTCCCATTTTCCGTAACGCACTAGGCACACTCCCGAGCTCAGACAACTTGATTTATTCTGAAGATACACCTCCATGTATGTGGCAGTAAAAGAAATTGAATCATTATGCTAGACCTTGATTCGGCTGATATAAAATGAAATAAAACCTGCTCATGCCTGCCAAAAATCTTGATTTGGAGTCAGTCAAGGCCATCTTGGAAATAAAGGGGGGTGGGCTGGGGAGGGGGGTAAATGTTCAAAAAGAATAGAGCTTGTTTGCTTCAAACTCTTTCTGTGCATCAAATCAATAGTGAATAAATATCGGCGTTGGATTTTTCATTTGGCTTCAGCCTTCACCTCAGGCCGTTCTGAAAGATGCTCTAATTGGAATTCAAACCCACAGCAGAAATGTTTATTGCATTTCCACATGGCATTTGTGTCTTTTCCCAAGGCTAGCTCAGCAGTGAACACCACCAATTCCGTATATTTGACATGCTTTTATAGCCCATCCTCTCTTGCGACAGGGTTGACTTTGTAATCATATGCAAATATGTACTGATGACATATTTAAACGAATAACATTGATTAACTATGGTTTAAAATGGATTACATTATCATATTTTTGAAAAAAAGAGAATGGTTATGAAGATAGAAACTACATTTCATGTACGACAGCATTTTAGTGCCAAGTAAAAAAAAAAAAAAAAAATCTATAATTACGTGATTAAAGTTGTAATATTTTAAGAATGAAGTTAAAATTACGAGAATAAAGTCAAAAAGTTTTGAGAATAAAGTCAAAATGTTTCTAGAATGAAATTGAAATTACGAGAATAAAGTCAAAAGGTTTTTACGAATAGTTGAAATGTTTCGAGAATAAAGTAAAAATTACAAGGATAAAGTCAATTTGGTTCAAAAATACAGTCAAAATTAAGAAAATAAAATCAAACTGACAAGCATTAAGTCAAAAATGTTCAGAGAACAAGGTCGAAATTAGGAGGATAAAGCCTAAACGGTTCAAAAATAAAGTTGAAATTACGAAAATAAAGTCAAACTGTTTTTAGAATAAAGTATAAATGATGAGAATAAAGTTGAAAATGTTGAGAATAAAGTCAAAATGTTTCACGAATAAAGTCAAAATTTCCAGAATAAAGGCGAAGATGTTTAGAGAATAAATGTGAAATGTTTCGAGAATAAGTTCGAAATTATAAGAATAAAGTCAAAATGGTTCAAGAATAAAGTCAAAATTATGAAAATAAAGTCAAACTGTTTTTATAATAAAGTATAAATGATGAGAATTAAGTTATAAATGTTTAGAGAATAAAGTTGAAATTTTAAGGATAAAGGCAAAGATGTTTTGAGAATAAATTTGAAATGTTTTGAGAATAAGGTTGAAAATATGAGGATCTCATAATTTTGACTTTATTCTCGAAACATTTCGACTTTATTCTCGAAACAATTCGACTTTATTCTCGAAACAATT
This sequence comes from Garra rufa, assembly GCF_049309525.1. Lineage (NCBI taxonomy): Eukaryota > Metazoa > Chordata > Actinopteri > Cypriniformes > Cyprinidae > Garra > Garra rufa. The sequence continues at coordinate 23,935,130 of NC_133365.1, forward strand.
CGACTTTATTCTCGAAACAATTCGACTTTATTCTCGAAACAATTCGACTTTATTCTCGAAACAATTCGACTTTATTCTCGAAACAATTCGACTTTATTCTCGAAACAATTCGACTTTATTCTCGAAACAATACGACTTTATTCTCGAAACAATTCGACTTTATTCTCGAAACAATTCGACTTTATTCTCGAAGTAATTCAACTTTATTCTGGAAACAATTCGACTTTATTCTCGAAGTAATTCAACTTTATTCTCTAAGTAATTCAACTTTATTCTGGAAACAATTCGACTTTATTCTCCAAGTAATTCAACTTTATTCTGGAAACAATTCGACTTTATTCTCGAAGTAATTCAACTTTATTCTGGAAACAATTCGACTTTATTCTCGAAACAATTCAACTTTATTCTCGAAATAATTCAACTTTATTCTCGAAATAATTCAACTTTATTCTGGAAACAATTCTACTTTATTCTCGAAGTAATTCAACTTTATTCTGGAAACAATTCTACTTTATTCTCGAAACAATTAAACTTTATTCTCGAAACAATTCTACTTTATTCTCAAAATAATTCGGCTTCATTCTCAAAACATTTCAACTTTATTCTCGAAATAATTTGACTTTATTCTCGAAGTAATTCAACTTTATTCTCAAAATAATTTGACTTTACTCTCAAAATAATTCGACTATATTCTCGAAATAATTCGACTTTATTCTCAAAATATTTCAACAACTTTATTCTTAAAGGGGTCATCCGGTGCCACATGCACTTTTACAAGCTGTTTGAACTGAAATGTGTGTTAGGAGTGTGTGTACACAACCACCCTAGAATGACAAAGATCCGCCCAGTAGTTTTCTTTTAATTTAGTAAAATAATTTGCCCCTTCTCGTATCGAGCCGTTCTCAGATGCCTGTTCTTGTGGCGTAACACCGACAGAGGCCGCTCCTGCAATAGTTGATAGACAGTAGTGATTTAGCATAGACCCGCCCCGAGTGTAAACTGACAGCACTGAGGGAATGTGACTGTCGATCTACCTAAATGGGTTAATGTTTACACGAATCATTTCTCACCATAATGCTTTATAAACGAGGGTCAGTATAAAGCTTAGCTTTGTAACGCTAGATGGTTTAAAACGGTGTCTGTTAATGATTAAGATGTAACGTTAACGCAATACCTGCAAACGTGTTTACAGCCCGCAACTGCATATGAGTAAAGACTATAACACTCACATTTATGTATTTCAATATAAGGACAGAGTAAGTTATATTAACCGATCACTTTTTTGCTCTCGTTCAATCAGCTAGGCCTCAGTAAACACACCGCGTTCGTCTCTTTACCACAGTAAACACAACGCGTTCGTCTCTTTACCACAGTAAATACAGTAAACACACAGCGTTCGTCTCTTTACCACAGTAAACACACCGCGTTCGTCTCTTTACCACAGTAAATACAGTAAACACACAGCGTTCGTCTCTTTACCACAGTAAACACACCGCGTTCGTCTCTTTACCACAGTAAATACAGTAAACACACAGCGTTCGTCTCTTTACCACAGTAAACACACCGCGTTCGTCTCTTTACCACAGTAAATACAGTAAACACACAGCGTTCGTCTCTTTACCACAGTAAACACACCGCGTTCGTCTCTTTACCACAGTAAATACAGTAAACACACAGCGTTCGTCTCTTTACCACAGTAAACACACCGCGTTCGTCTCTTTACCACAGTAAATACAGTAAACACACAGCGTTCGTCTCTTTACCACAGTAAACACACCGCGTTCGTCTCTTTACCACAGTAAATACAGTAAACACACAGCGTTCGTCTCTTTACCACAGTAAACACACCACGTTCGTCTCTTTACCACAGTAAATACAGTAAACACACCGCGTTCGTCTCTTTACCACAGTAAACACGAACTGAGGGGCGGGGTGAGCAGAGGTTCATAAAATTTAAAGGGCCAGGTACTGATATCGCTTGCTGAGAACAGAGGCATTTTTTACCAGGTAAAATTAGTTTTTTTTTACACTACCATAAAGAATTTTTAATTAAAGTACATTACAAACTTTTCATTAGGACCCTAAAGCATCATATTAACTTGTGGAAAATGGGCATTGGATGACCCCTTTAAAATTATTTGAATTTATTCTCAAAATATTTCCACTTTATTCTCAAAATATTTGAGTTTTATTCTCAAAATATTACGACTTTAATCTCATAATCTTAGATTTTTTTTTTTTTACCATGGCACTAAAATGCCATCATATTTCATGTCATTATCACTGTTAAAACAGCGTGTTTGCATAGCACCTAGACTTAATTTTGTTGTTGTTTTATTTTTGCACATAAACTGTCACCTGAGAGCTAGGCAATAAAGTACAAACATTGAGCTTAATTAAAATGGGACCAAAAGCACAATGGAGTCCTCCTCCACTCCTCAACATCTCCCAGCCTTGCTTACACCAGACCTGTGTGTGAACGCTGCAATTAATGAATCCATAAATTACACTGACGCATGAGGATGAATGGATATTAACATCAGAGAAAAGCCTCACCTCCTGACAGCATCTCGTTTCTGATCGTCGATGCCGTCCCACCATTTCGCAAAATACGAGATCTCAGACCAGATCATTTTTCGCCGACTGTCTTCGTGCAATTTCACCACCATGTTGTTGAGAATGTGTTGCGTCTGGTCTTTATAGTAGTCATCGAACGTCTTCAGCCAGCCTGAGCAGAACAACACACAAAGCTATCACAAAGGTTGCTGAGACGAAACTCAAAAATAAAAATTCTGTCTTGTTTATTCACTCTCATGCTATTCCAAAAGAATTTTTCTTCTGTGGGGCACAAAAGGAGATGTTTAACAGAATGTCCAAGCTATTAAATGTAGATCAGGAATAGTGGTAGTCACTATTAAATTACCATTAATGGTTAAAACATGGAGGCTTAATACAGGTACACTAGGAAACGTGAATGTGGTGGCTCAGAATAAATCAGAAATTAAATAAAATATGGAGAGTAATGACTAATGGAGGAGTACATCCTCCGATAGTATGGGATGCAGCCAAGATGGTTTTATGTGATGAGATCATTTGCATTACTACAGCCTATAAGAAGGCAAAAGAACTAAATCTTGAAGACAAATTACAGCATCTAACAAAACAACATACAATTAGTCAGTGATGCTCGGATTCTGAAGCAAATTAAAGATATAAAAAATAAGATGGATGATGTATACAAAGAGGAGATTAAAGAGGCATTTGAATTGTATTATCTCAATATTCTCAAAAGAATACAGGTAAATTGTGCATTAAACCTTTTTTTAGATTCTCGTGACATTCCTTCTATTGAACAGAAGCAAAATAATCTCTTAACAAAAGAAATTACACAGGAAGAGCTTTAAAATAATCTTAAGAATAACAAAATGCCTGGAACTGATGGTTTACGGTTCAAAACATTTCGAAAAGAGATTTCACCTCTTCTTATCTCATCATTTAATTGGACTCTGAATAAGGCAGTTATTTCTCCTCTTGGAGAGAAGCAATCATTTCAGATAAACCTAAAGAGAATAGGGTTACAACCCTATGTAGTTCATTTAGACCTGTATCATGGTTAAACGTAGACTACAAATTGTTCACCACTATTTTAGCAAAACGATTTAATAAAGTTAGATAAAAACAGGACGACAGACTCAGGATTATATTGGACGAATACTTACATGCAATTACACGTAATACAACAAACTAGAAAACGATTTTGTTAAAGCAACATCGATTGTGTGAATTAGGAATAGTTCATTCATAGTTATCTCAGAAAACTCAGAAGCTTGCAGTATTTTAATCCAGAGACTAGGATTCAAATAAATGCTTGCCTTACAATAAATATATAATTAATAGGGAGGATGACTATCAAAACAGCGCTAGATAAACTTGCATTATATGCTGATGATTTATATTCTTTGGAACTCTGGAACTCAAATTTAGGCATTTGGTTTCAACCCAACAAAAAAGCTCAAGCATGAGTTGAATATTAATCGGAAACTAAATTTACTTCAATATCTGTGAGTATGCAGCATGGTTTAAAACAAATTTGTGTAAGAAGAACTATAACATAATCAGTAACAAAAAAATAAAGATTTTAAACAGTGGTCCTCCCGGATTGGATTTTAGCTCAGAAATGGAAAGAAATAAATGCACTTTCAAGACTCCCCATGGATTAAGCAGTTTCATGAATGGGATAAACACATTTCTAGATTTATTTGGATGAGACAAGCCAAGAATTAGATTTAAAACATTGCAACTGGGGAAAAGTAAAGGAGGTAAGTCTGAAAGAGGATGCTAGTTTAGGCTTTAATAGGTAAAACTGAAAATCTAACTTCCAAAAGTAGATGCATTACAATCTTTAAGTTCATGCAAGGGCAATTCAAGGGAAGTGCATTGTGGAGAACACATTCCAAAGACTATGTAGTGAACTATGTAGTACTGAATTGTGTAGTTTTTCGCGTTAGCATCAGTGGTTCGCCTGCTCAATCAAAGTTACTGTCATTACCGTTATTCACTGCAGCCTACAGTTTGCTAGCTAGCTATGCCTTCGTCACATAAATGCATATTACCTGGTTGCGATAATTTACAAAACAGGCCAGTCTCCTTATTTAAACTTATTTGACAGTTGAGAGAGGTGGCAGCTTTTCCGTGAATGCCGACAGCGGACACACCTGAAGAGCTTGAGACCAGAAAATACTGCTCATTTTTTTGGTAATTCAATTTTTACTTGGCTTTTTTTATTATTTAAAATTTTCTGTGGTGTGAACACATATTGCTTTACACACAGTTACTAACTCAATTTACTTTGAATATCTGCTTTACAGGAACTTAATTTGAAGAAGCAAATTCAGATTTTCAAATGGGTGGCACACAATCCTGATTAACAGGGACAATGGATCATAAGTTTAAATAATGGGTTTATTTAGGAATTTCCTCCATTTGCACAATTACCAAAAGCTTCCGAACTTCCAAAGAAAAAGTTTGACCTTCCAAACCAAGACCTATTTAAAGAAGTTCACTTCCAGAACAAAAATTTACAGATAATGTACTCACCCCGTTGTCATTCAAGATGTTCATGTCTTTCTTTCTTCAGTCGCAGATAAATTATGTTTTTTGAGGAAAACATTTCAGCATTTTTCTCCATATAATGGACTTCTATGGTGCCCTGAGTTTAAACTTCCAAAATGCAGTTTAAATATGGCTTCGAAGGATCCCAAATGTGGCTGTAAACGGTCCCAGCCGAGGAAGAAGGGTATTATCTAGTGTAACAGTCAGTTATTTCATAAAAAAAATACAATTTAAATACTTTTTAACCTCAAATGCTTGTCTTGTCTTGCTCTCCCTGAACTCTGTGTATTCTGGGTTAAGACAGTTAGGGTACGTCGAAAAACTCTCATCGTATTTTGTCTCTCAACTTCAAAAATCATTTTAAAATCATCCTACATCGCTACAGAAATACCAACCCAGTCTTTTCAAAGTTAACATGCAAAGAAAATCAAAAACCGTTTACAAAAAAGCTAAAACTGCGATTTAGGACAATTTTGAAGTTGAGGGAGAACATGAGATGGGAGTTTTTCGACATACCTTAACTGTCTTGAACCAGAAAAAAAACAAGAGTTCAGGGAAAGCAAGACAAGATGAGCGTTTGACATTAAAAAGTATATAAATTGAATTTTTAAAAAATGAAAAAAAAAAAAAAAAAAATCATTTCGCTAAAACCTTTCTTCCTCGGCTGGGATCATCTGAAGCCGCATTTAAACTGCATTTTGGAAGTTCAAACTCAGGGCACCATTAAAGTCTACTATATGAAGAAAAATCCTGAAATGTCTTCCTCAAAAAACATAATTTCTTTACGACTGAAGAAAGAAAGACATGAATAAGGGGTGAGTATATTATCTGTAATTTTTTGTTCTGGAAGTGAACTTCTCCTTCAAATACTTCAAATAGATAAAGGACAATACTTAGATTAATCATAACACTATCACAATCATTATACAAGGATACAGGAAATTTACAAATAGGACAGTATCCGGATTACATAAAGGGATAAATAATTCTAGAAGACATTCAACAGAATATCTAAGATGAAAATGGGAAAAAGAAGTAGGCATCACCTTGACTCCAGACCAGTGGAATAAAATATGTACTACCCCACATACCTCAGCAAGCTCAAAAATGTGCCATGAGCTCTGTTGGAAGAACTTAACAGGATTTTTTTTATCACGCCGAGACTTAAGGCATCACAGACGGAGGCTCCCCACCCATGCTGGAGGACCAGTGGGGCAGATGAGGCACTTCATGCACGTACAGTATACAGTATTTTGGCAATGTCCAAAGATGAATAGTTTCTGGGAAGTCATATGATCTACTATTAATAGTATTTTTGCACTGTCCGTATTCCTAAGTCATTCTGTGTTTGATGAGTTTTCATGTTCCAGATGAGTTTGAAAAGAATGACAGATACTTGTTTAAGATATTACGGATAACAAGTAAAAAGGCTGTAACCTAGAAATGGTTCAAAGAGGATACATCTACAAGAGGAGAGTGGTTTCAAATAATAACAGATGTCAAAGAAATGGAAAGACTCATATATATACTCTGGCTGCAAAAGCAAATCTTTGAGAACAAATGGAGAAAGCTTTCTCCTCTGCTGAATAGATGAATGTATTTGAAAGCTTACATGAGTGTATAATGATTTCATGTACTGTTGAGCTGGCTGATCGACTATACAAAATGTATGGCAACTTTTATTGCTATTTTTGTTGCATGGCTTTCTTTTTCTATAAGTTTCTCTTCTGTTACCAAAAAAGTGTCAAATCAAAGTAAACTAGTATTACCGCATGTACCACTACTGGCTTTTTGTAGAAAAAAAAAATGTGGCATGTCTGGTTTAACAGGAAGCAGGAAGAACTGTTATGCTTTAGCGGTATGCATGTGTTTACAATACATACAGGAGTCTTCTGTTCATCAAGCCTGTATTTATTTGATCCAAAGTACAACAAAAACAGTGAAATTTTGAAATATTTTTACTATTTAAAATAACTGTTTTCTATTTAAATCTATTTTAAAATGTAATTTTTGCCTGTGATTTCAAAGCTGAATTTTTGCATAATTACTCCAGTCACACGATCCTTCAGAAATCATTCTAATATTCTGATTTGCTGCTTAAAAATATTTATTATTATTATTATTATTATTATGTTGAAAACAACAGAGTAGATTTTTTTTAGGTTTCTTTGATGAATAGAAAGTTCAGAAGAACAGCATTTATCTGAAATAGAAAAATTTTGTAATATTATAAATGACTTTATCATCACTTTTGATCAATTTAAAGCACCCTTTGTAAATAGAAGTATTCATTTCAATTTAAAAATGTATACTGACTTCAAGCTTTTGAATGGTATAGTGTATAATGTTACAAATGCTTTTTATTCAGATAAATGCTAATCTTTGGATCTTTCTATTAATCAAAGAATCCTGAAAAAAAAGTACTCAACTGTTTCAGTTTCTGTTTTCTAAAAGATCATGTGACACTAAAAACTAGAGTAATGATGCTGAAAATGTAGCTTTGATCACAAGAATAAATTACATTTTAAAATATATTCAGATAGAAAGTTTTTTTTTAAATGGTAAAATATTTTACAGTATTACTGCTTTTGCTGTATTTAAGATCAACTAAACGCAGGGATTCTTTAAAAACAATAAAAACTGTCTAAAACCTTCTGTTTCACAAAAGGTTCTTTGGGGCAAAAGAAGGTTCTTAAGATTGTAAAAAGGTAAGAAAGAGATGGTTCTTTAAAGAACCTTTGACTAAATGGTTCTTTGTGGAACCCAAAATGGTTCTTAAATGGCATCACTGTGAAGAACCTTTTAAAGCACCTTTATTTTTAAGAGTGGAGTATCGCCTCATTGTTTCTCAATTTGAAAAGCTCTCAAAGCAATCAAATTTAAAGTTCAAATGAACCTGGCAAATATTAAAACGTGAATATGTCATTTCTGTGCCACAATTAGTACCAAATGAAACTGCAAACAAAATGAGGTTTCGCAAAAACAGTCCCACAGTCTTCAACTATTTATACACATAACAAACTTACACTCTCCAAACAGAAACTCCCACATTCATCATAATTACTGATATCTGAACCCTGCATGAAATGTTCATGAAAATGAAATGTCAGTCACCATATTTTAATAACTGCAACTCAAACACTGAGAAAGCTCATCCTAATAAATATAAAGAGGTACGACAGCTGTCTAAACACATTAAATGGTACTTTAGTATTCTAACATCTAACAAAATGATAAAGGTGACAGCATAAGCAACATACCATAACTGACACAGCTAGGGTTGTGCCGATAGACGATAGTATCGTGTATCGACGATAGTCAGAGATATCGCATGTTGCTGATGCCTTTGACGATAGTTAGACGATTATTATTATTATCCGTCAACAAAGAACTTAACTTTAGCAATGCAGCACAGAGAGTCTGTTCTAGGATGCTTCAGAAACTTGCCGCGGTATAAACACACGCATAGAGAGGCCACAGCGCCTTAACACACCGCGTGCAGTGAGAATGGGAGATTTTCATCATACAGTACGGTGGTAGATTCACTGATTCTAAAGGGAGTGTTATATTATATTTGCATTGCAGTCATTAGGATAACAGAGGTAGTAAAACCTGGTTCAGGCTGAATTAATTACGATGTATCATAATCAGTCTGTATATAGTAAACATAAACATTCATCTCAGTAACGTCTATAGGCGTTAATTAGAATTACGATGCGATCAGATGGCGCTAAATATACGCACGTGAATTACACGCGCATCACTTCTCCGCATTCAATATGAACTGAACTACAACATCACCCTCATGATAACGGTCAGACATACAGCGGTAACATTATAGCAATATGACGGGTAAAGAAAGATTCATTCATTTACATTCTGGCACGCACATTTACAACTCACTCACTGACGATTGCAGAGAATGAAACCGAAAGTAACTTGAACAATTCCGGCAGATCTACAGTGAGAGCTCTGTACACGCACAACTTAATCATATGCCAATAGAAAGTCTACCTTTACAAAACGAATAAGGAATTTAGTCCATAGATAATTAATTAAATTAGCACGATAGTATCGTGTATCGGCGATCTCTCAGGCTGACGATAGGGCGATATGAAAATTGAGCATATCGCCCAACACTAGACACAGCCTGTTGCTACACATCCTTTACCATAAAACATTACATAATGTGATTCTTAGATTGTGGGCACTTTTATGTTCTTTGGTCATTTTTTTAAAAATACATATAATTTTGGACAAATTCCTCTTCCTTTGTCAAGCTAACAATAAAACCACCCTAAAAACTTTTTACTACCTTTCTATTAGGATTTTTTCATACTTTTCAACCTCCTTATAGGTCTCAAAATCACTGTTTTCTCCTTGTCGCACACCCAGACTTTTAAACTTCAACAATGAAAATACAGTTTAAAAATATGACTTAACTGGTAACTAATAATGCATCTGAATTAAGCACTAGTAAAATAATTAAAATACATTATAGTATTTAATGTGAGACCTCTATCAATATTACTTTTTATACAAAACCTACAGTGCCCTCTGCTAATATTGGCACCCTTAGTAAATATGAGCAAAGGTGACTGTGAAAATAAATCTGCATTGTTTATCCTTTAGATCTTTTATTCAAAAAATTCACAAAATTCTAACCTTTCATTGAAGTAAAACGATGGAAAATGGGAGGGAAATCTCATTATGAAATAAATGTTTTTCTCTAGTTGGCCACAATTATTGGCACACCTAGACATTTGTCTATGTAAAATATCTCTGAAGTATATTCCAATTAATATTATATTTTTTATTAGCACACCAGGGTGGCTAGGAGTATAAAATTGTCCAGCCATAACTTTCTGTTCCACAGGATTATAAATATGAGGAACACAAAAGCCAAATTCCCTTAATCATCCATCACAAGAAGTAAAACCAAAGAATGTAGTTGCAGAACAAGTTTGCTGAGCTTCACAAACTAGAAAGTGGCTGTAAGAAAAGAGCTAAAGCATTGAAAATCTCCATTCCCACCATCAGGGCAATAATTAAGCAGTTCCAATCAACTACAGATGTTACAAATCTGCCTAGAAGAGGATGTGTGTCTATATCATCCTAATGCACGATAAGGAGGAGAGTTTGAGTGGCCAAAACCTCTCCAAGGATCACAGTTGGAGAATTGCAGAGAATTGTTGAGTCTTGGAGTCAGAAAGCCTAAAATAAAATGATCAAACAGCCCCTACATCACCACATGTTGTTTCAGAGGTTTTCAAGAAAAAATCCTCCTGGCTCACCCAAAAACAAACTCCAGCATATTCAGTTGTCAGACATGATTGGAACTTCAAACAGGACTGGCTTCTATGGTCAGATGAAACTAAAAATTTGCTTTTTGGCAGCTAACCCTCCAGATGGTTTTGGTGCAGACAGGGATAAAAAAGTACCCCATGCCCATGGTTAAAAATACTGCTGGGTCTTTAATGTTGTGGACCTATTTTTCTGCCGGAGGTCCTGGACATCTTGTTTAGATACATGGCTTCATGGATTCTATCAAATAGCAGCAGATAAAAAAAATCAAAACCTTACTGTCTCTGTTAGAAATCTTATAATGGACCATGGTTGCATCTTCCAGCAGCACGATGATCCAAAACAAACATCAAAATCAACACAAAATTGTGTCACTGAGCACAGAATGAAGCTTCTACCATGGCCGTCCTAGTTCCCTGACCTGAACCCTGAATAGAAACTGAAGAGAAGAAGCACCAACATGAAGCTGGTAAGAGAGAGATTCTGGAGAATCTAGAGAGATTCTGTTTGAAGGAATGGCCTCTGATCTCTTGTCAGGTGTTCTCCAAACTCATTAGACATTGTTGGAGAATCAGAACTGTTATCTTGGGAAAAGGACGTTGCAATAATCGGGTGCCAATAATTGTGGCCAACGTGAACTAGAGAAAAACATTTATTTCATAATGAGATTTCACCTCAGGTTCTATTGTTTTACTTCAATGGCAGGTTAGAATTTTGTGAATTTTTTGAATGAAAGATCAAAAGGATAAATTATACAGATTTATTTTCACATCCACCTTTGCTCATATTTACCAAGGGTGTCAATATTAGTGGAGGGCACTGTATCTGTCATTTCCACCACAACACTGTAATGTATCTTTAAAAAGTTTGTGTGAAAGATTTTTTAGGTGGTTTCTATCTAAATGTTCAGTGACATCAGAGCACATGCTGGACATGGAGGGAATTGAAATTTTCATCAACAACAGTAAATATTGCTTGATCAGTTAATATATTCATTCTGCGTCATTTCCACCACATGCTGTACCTTCAAGGATGTTATTAAAAAGCAAAAAATTGTACGTTAAATAAGAGCATTTTACATACATGAAATGCTAAGTATTAATTCAAAGCCAATCAGTGATGCTATCTTCCACTTTTTCACAAAAAAACTACAGAAATGTCATTTCCACCACACTTCCCTCTGTGTTGGAAATGACATGTATGGTTACAAAGTAGAATTGATATGGATTGCAAGCAGTGTTGTTTTTGACAACCATCTTAGATTTAGTCTTAGTCTTAGTCTTTTGGACTAAAATGCTTCTTAGTTTTAGTCAAATTTTAGTCACTTCTATATGTGATAGTTTTAGTCCAATTTTAGTCGACGAAAAGTCAAAAAGGTTTTAGTCTAGTTTTAGTCGACGAAAAGTCAAAAAGGTTTTAGTCTAGTTTTAGTCAAAAAAAGGGAAAAAGGTAGTCTTTTAACAAATTAATGTAGGTCAGTAAGTATTTTGCTGTTGGGTAGTGTCACTTATAAGTTCTGAAAATAGCAGATCTATAGTTCAACACAATGTGAGCTTCCGGATCGACAATTTTCACCAATAATTACAATAATGAAGGTATGTTTTAGAACATAAAAGACAAACAAGGATGGAATGCTAAAATGGCTTGCCATACTAGTATAGCAAAGAGTATTTAATGCTAAAACGGCTTGCCATAGCGTCAGATACTTTTTAAGTTTTAATTGGCATGCACAATAAGCGGAAATGTCATGCATTTTAAACGTCTGACGGACCACCCACTAACATTTTCGTCTATTCTCGTCTCGTCAACGAAAACTCACACACGTCTCGTCATGTTTTAGTCATCAACGAGCCATTTTTATCTCGTCATCGTCTCGTTATCGTCATGAAAAAAAGTGGCGTCAACTAAATGATTTCGTCATCGTCATCGTTGACGAAAACAACACTGATTGCAAGAGTAGATTTGCATAACTGCAAATGTTTCAATCCAGAAACAGTCATGTTCCAGCATTGGGATGAAGCTTCCCTACATTTACGTTTATTCCTTGTCATTTCCACAACACCCTGTCATTTCTGTGATATTTCTGTAGTTTTTTGTGAAAAAAATGGGAGATAGCTTCACTGATTGGCTTTGAATTAATACTTAAAAAGCTCTTACCCAAACCAATATTTAATTTTAGAGTGTGACAGGTGTACAGTTCAGCATTTGGACCTTAGGGCAGTTAATTTATCTCATTGACAATGTATAATTATTGTACATTGTGGATAATCTGGTAAAACTAGTTACAAAAATGATCTTAGACAATTCTTGAGTGGCATAAGTTATTCTGTTTTTAAACAACAGCTGTATATTGTGATATGGCGGAAATGACATTTGTTCATTGCAGGTTGGAAAACAATTTCTCTTGTAATCTAAGTTTGTCCTCTTACAGACCTTAAAACTAGACAAATTATTTAAACTTATAAGACTGTGTTAAGTGACTTTTGAACATTTTTTTCTTCAACTTTACAAGGCTAAAAGTGCCCCTAGTTGAAGAAACGTCCAACAGAACAATAAAAACAACACAGAACCAGTTTTCCAACTTAAACTATGTACTGTATAGGCAACTAACTCACTGCTCACCAACTAAACACTAATAAACAGTGAATTTTGTTCTATGATAAATGTGATTTAACAGTTATTATAAATTAAATTTAGGTTTGTTCATGCACACTTTTTGTTTCACATTCTAAGTCAACGTTTTGACAAGAAACTAATAAAACAAAAGCGATGCGTGAATGAAATGCTGACACAGAATAAAAACAGAACAGATCCGGTTACCACACACACCAACAATGCAGTCAAACAGCAAACGGCTCGGGCTACTGAGTCGCTTTACCTGTGTGTGTGTGTGAGAACAGTGCATGTTAATTCACCTGGTAATGTTTGCTTAAAATAACTGAAATGGGTTCTGGATGGAACACTGGTTATCCATCAACAGTCTAGTCACGCATAAGTGAGTAATTCGAATAATATTATCTTTGCTAATTTTTTTTTGTTTTATTAAATAATATTTAAAGTTTTTAGTTTACCATTGGTTTTTAGTAGGGATGCACGATATGTATCGGTCGATAACTTGCGCGTTTTGTCAGTAAAGCCGGTTCTGTAATCAGCGGTAAATGCCATCAGGTGCGTGATTTCACGTTGAGCCGTATATACTACACACAGCCGTTGTTTACAGACGAGCTGCGCACATTCACACTGATAATGAACATTGCTATGCGCAGCTCGTCGGTAAACAACGGCTGTGTGTAGTATATACGGCTCAACGTGAAATCACGCACCTGATGGCATTTACCGCTGATTACAGAACCGGCTTTACTGACAAAACGCGCAAGCTTTATCGACCGATTGGTATCGGTGCATCCCTAGTTTTTAGCATCTTGTGCCATGAACATTGCTTTATTACTGCAGTGTTTTAAGCTAAAAGTGTCTTTTGAGTCCTGAGTACATCAAGCTGAACACAGAAAAATCACATGTGACTGGGATGAGGTGACTACAGAGCTTCTCTCTGTCATTTCCTGTTTTAAGCAACATAATAACAAAATGGCTTCCTGCATGGATTAATTTTAATGTTAGTATTATTTTTACCAAAAAGCTAATAAACAAACATTTTTCTTCCCTTTAAGGATAGATAAACCACCAGATATTTTTTACTTTTCACTCTACAAATACATCAAAATGAACTGCAATTTGAAATAGAAAACATGTTTATCACTGAAGAAGCGTATAAATGTTTTCTTTGTGTTCTCAAAGACAGGACTGACCTTGTAAATGCAGACAGCTTAGATATGGTCTCAGATTTATTTGTAATTAAATGTATAAACAAAATCCTACAATCAAAGTATGAGAAAATCAGGTAATATCCATCATATTAAACACATTTTTAGTGAGTTAAGTACAGACTGCTGTGTATCTGACAATAATTTCCTTTCTGTCCTTTCTCACATGTAATGTAAAAGATGAAGTGCACACTTGGTAATACACACGGAAGGGTCAAGTAATAAACTTCCTGTTTTTGTATGCTATTTCATTGTTAGCTCTTTTGCGCTGAGTGAGACGGCTGTTAAGAGGAAGAGTACATCAATTCTCATCTATCACAGCTATTAAAATACTAAAAACCACAGAATGGCAAGCCTATTCAGTTAGCCTATTTAAAGGAATATTCAGAGCTCAATACAAGTTTAGCTTTCAAGAGCACTTGTCCATCACCACAGAAAGGCATTTCTACTACTACTTAGCTACAGTTCAGGTCAAAAGTTTACATCCCCCTTTCAGAATCTGCAAAATGTTAAGTATTTTACCAAAATAAGAGGGATCGTTTAGAACCATTTGAAGCTGCATTGAAACAGCATTTTGGAAGGGCACCATTGAAGTCCACTATATGGAGATAATTCCTGAAATGTTTTCCTCAAGAAACATAATTTCTTTACGAAATGACGAAAGACATGAATATCTTGTATGACAAAGGGGTGAGTAAATAATCCGTAATTTTTTGTTCTGAAAGTGAACTAATCCTTTAAGAACCAAGTGGATGTAAACTTTTGAATGGGGTCACTTTTATAAATTCAACTATTATTTTCTCTTGTGGACTATATGTAAACATCTTTTATGTGAAACATCTTATTTAGGTCAGTACTAAATAAACAACAACATGCATTTTGTATGATCCCTCTTACTTTGGGAAAATAATTAACATTTTGCAGATTCTTAAAGAGGGATGTAAACTTTTGACTTCAACTGTATTTTTAAGCTAAAACTCACAATTTTAGTATGCCAGTTTACAATGCACAAAATACATACTGTTTTTGTAACCATGTAAATATTACACCTTTTTTGTGTAAAATTATATTGTCTCTTTGAACCTTGTTGTCATGGCGACTTTTACACAATAAGCACAACAATACCAGAAATGGAACTGACGTAACTATGACCCTGTTTAGACCTGTATAAATATCTGTCTCAGGTGATCTGATCACACGTAGTCAAACAGGGTCTAAAATGCTTCTGAACACTAAAACCAACTCAGAAGTGCATGTGACCACATTATTTCTGTGCTTTCCTTTCGAATGTTATGCTAAATCAACACACTGTAACAGTATAATGGTGATGATAAGTGATAGTTGTAAAACCAGAGACCTTCACTTGAAACCTGATCCGAGTGGTCAAAAGAGATTTGAGAGACTACCAGGTGTAAATAGCAATCTGTCTTATCTGGCTAGTTGTGATGAGCTCAACTGAGACTGATCTTTATTTCAAGTGCAAATCAAAGACAAAGCACAAATATCATTAGGATTTACTCCAATGATGAGGATAATGACGTTATTCATAGACTAAAATAAATATTAAAGTATATATATGTAACAACACGATCCTCCAATTACAAGCAAAATAAACCAGGTAATACTTGTACTAATAAACCAATTTTTAAGTTTTTAAAGACTGATTGAGAACTTAATTATGGATGTAAATCAGTTTTACACAATAAATTCCTCTTTTTAAAGTAACACAACAGATGTTCATCCACCTGGAAAACTATTCCTACCTCAAAAAGGTTTATTTAGTCAGACAATTTTTAGCCTATTTAAACTATAGCTCAAACAATAAAAGGTAGTAATGAATAATTCATGTAAGTGCTTTAACAAAAATTCAAGCTTCCCATATCTGCTTTTAAACCATCCGAAATACTGTCTCGCTTTATTTGCATGTGGAAGTGAATATACTAATAATAATCAACGTGTATGCGTCTGAAAGCACTTACCAATCTCACATCTCACAATAATATATATATATATATATATATATATAAATTTTAAACCAACAATGGGGAATAATGCATAATGCATGTTTGTTAGACCTCAATAATAAAAAAAGAAAATATAAAACTGGTGGGTTGGTTTCTGTGTTTTAGGATATATACATAAATTTATCTGGTGCCTAATAAAATTCTATTTCAATGCAAATAAATTACATTTAGAATACAAAACAATTTGTTTTGTCAAATAAGGTGTTACAGAACAAAACTTGTTTACAGTACAAACTAAAACATGGGTAAACATCTCGGTTTTATGATATTTCTTAAAATAATAAAAGAATATTACTTTCAGAAGTACACTTTACTATACAACAATATTTGTCATAATTTCTTCAAGTTAAACCAAACTTATATTTTGGCGTTTTGTATCTATGAACTTTGAGTTTGTGTTGTATTTAACAATTTAATGATAGCATTACTTTCTAGCAACAGATGTAGGATGTCTAGATTTTTTCCTTTTTATTTTTTTCCATTTTTTATTTTATTTTATTTTTTTCAGTTTTTATTTTTCTGGATTCCATTTTCACTACAGTTTTAATGGTTCAATTAAAAAATATATTAATCAAAATGTGGAATTAATTGAAATCATGAAATTATGCAATTTAACAGACAAGTATTAAAAGTTGAATAAAAATTTAATTTTATGGACCTATGAAATACGTTTTATTTTTTTCTCAGATTCATTTAAACATTTTTTTTTTTACCAAATTTTGTGTTTTTCATTAATTTCCAAGACTCATTTTTAATAGTTTCATGAAATTTTAATAATCAAGAGCATGTCTAAATAACTGATTTTATAAATAATTAATTTATTATTATTTTATTGATTTCAGAAATACTGTGTTGGTATTTACATTTTTCTTGTAAATAAATTCTGGTAAATAATTTTTATAGTAAATATTCCTTCAAAAACGTTTTAATTATAATTTTATTAGTAGTAATACTACTATCATTACATAAAGTAATTCATTTCAGTCACAGTTTCTTTAAGTTAAACCAAAATTTTATTTTGACAGGTTGCTGTAAAGACCTTTAAGTTTCTGTTTGTATGATATGACAATAGTTTTTCTCAAAAGAAACAATAAAATGCTCATGAAGTGACTCAGATCAGTTCTAGCGATTCTGTTTATGTGTTCGTTCATTCATACAAGTTTGTATTTAGTATTTTTGCAGCTTAATATTCACAGACACTAGTCAATAATGCGTTTTGATTTAAGCGTGCTGACCTACTTTTGATTTATTCATCCCAAATTGGGCAAATTCCGTGACATTTCACATTATACAGTAAATTTAATTTTTATGACTGTATTCCAAGATTCTGTCTGCGTTTTCCACATTGCAGAAATCATAGACCCCGACTAACTACTACTTTAATATCAATGTATTTTTTGGATTTAACCCAGGTCTGCAACTGATCAAATTTTAGCCATTAATCACAAAAGTTTGTTATATTCACCATGTACAAAAATCAAAGACAAACTCATGTCTACTAGATAAATGGTTATTCGCACTGACTACAAACACAAGACAATGGCCAACAAACATTAGTACTCACCGGGGTCATTATGTGAATGGGGCACAACAAAGACTTGGAGTGGCTCATTGTCCCATTCATTTTCCTGATAAGAGATATCAAAGCCTTGTTTCCATACTCCACCATCAGGGTTATCAAAGCTGAGTAAATCATAGACATCCAGCATCTGGAGGAAAGCAGGAGAGATCATCATTTTTTTGGACTATAACATACATACTTCCATAAATCAATTTATTTGCTTTGGCTAAATTCTATTTAAATCCAGATGAAACTCTTAAAATGTCTGGACCTAGTTAATTTCAGCTGTCAGTTTTCTGAAACAAACAAAAAAACTATATTTTCTTAAGCAATTCCTGCATGTAACCTCAAAGATGATGATTTGGACTGGAATTAAATTGAATTATTGACAAACACAGCACAACCCTAGTTTTTTTTTTTAAAACAGCAGGGATTTATTTCCTCAAGTGACAAATGGAAAAACACCAATATTTCCAGTTTGGATAGCAATAAATTACAACTTGCACTTGTAAATGCTGATTTTACATCACGTCGCCATGTAAAACAATTAAAGGCAGAACATGGCTAAGGAAAAAAGGCAAGCCATAGACAAACGCATATGCAAATATATGCAAAGATTAGTCTGCAAGAGTGACAATTCAAGCACTGAGGTATTTCTCAACCTCCACAGAACAGCCAGTGGGTCTCTGGAAAACAAGTCTCTCTGGCATTGATCTATCCATGTTTACTGTAACATTGTTGAGGAAAATAATCTTTTTCAAAAGTATGTTATGCATAATAAAATAGCAAAAGAGTTTCAAGGTGACTGAATTATTTTTCTCTGACTTTCTCTGTCACGCCAACCAAATGCTTATGGAATGATGAATCTCTTCCTGTTTCATTACAGTATCACAACATACATAACGTGACAGCTGTGAACATCCTAATAATATAGTTTAATCCTTCAGTTAAAGTCTACCTTCATTATATACAGTTGAAGTCAAAAGTTTACATACACCTTGCAAAATCAGCAAAATGTTTTTGTGTATTTCTGCAGCATTTTTGTGTATTTGAACTCTTTCCATTCATCTTTTCACACTGAGGACAACTGAGGGACTCATATGCAACTATTACAGAAGGTTCAAACACTCACTGATGCTTCAGAAGGAAAAACAATGCGGGCAAGAGCCAGAGGTGTAAACGTTTGAACAGAATGAGGATGTGTACATTTTTCTTATTTTGCCTAAATATCATATTTTTTTCATTTAGTACTGCCCTACAGAAGCTACAGAAGACACTTACATGTTCCCCAGAAAACAAAATAAGTTAAATTTACCCTGATCTTCTTCTAATGCATTGTTTTTCCTTCTGAAGCATCAGTGAGCATTTAAACCTTCTTTAATAGTTAAAATATGCAAAAATGCTGAGAAAAAAAAAAGAATTTGGGATTTTTCTAAAGAACAGCAGGCAGTTTAACTGTTCAGGCAAAAAAAAAAAGGGACTCAACTCTCACTAAACAAAAAACACAGCTGTGGATCAATCAGGTAACAACACAGTATTAAGTGTATGTAAACTTTTGAACAGAGTCTTTTTTTTAATTCAACAATTATTTTCTCTTGTGGACTACATTTAAACGTCTTACATGTGAAATATCTTAATCAGGTCAGTACTAAATAAAAAATAACATGCATTTTGTATGATCCCTCTTATTTTTGGTAAAATAATTAACATTTTGCAGATTCTGCAAGGTTTATGTAAACTTTTGAATTCAGCTGTAGTTGACCAGCATGCTAGTGCGGTCAATTGTGTACAAAAATGATGATATTGAGGTTTTAGTTTGGAGGAAGAATGAATATCAACTCCCTTTCCTGCCATGAATTAACTGGCATCTGAATGGATGAGCTCTATCACAGATGACTCATGCAAATGTTATTTACAGACTGTTAAAGCTGGCTTATTCCCAGCTATTGTTGCAAAAAAAGAAAAAGAAAGAAAAACTAATACATTTTTGTAAATTGGTGTAACTTAGTAACATCAAAGTTGCATTTATTTGATTAAAAATACAGGGAAAATAATAATATTCTGAAAAATAATTGCAATTTAAAATAACTGTTTTCTATTTGAATATATTTTTGAATTAATTCAGCATTTTGAATAACAAAAATCTAATAATATATACTGTATATATAGCTATTATTATATATTTATTATTATTACTATTGATTGTATTTGGATTATAATTATTCTAAATTATATTTACTATATTTATTATTTTATATCAAATATTGACAGGCCAGGTACCGAACAAAACTGGATCAGGCAAGCAAAAGAAATATTACTGTTGAGCCCTAACAATAATCAATTGGTCCACCTAGTCTTAACACTTCTTCTTTAGTACCTGTACTCCATCCGCTGCCTTGGAGTAGGTCCGTCCTGCAAACTGGCAGTCCTCTGAGTGGATGGGGAGCAGCGCAGGAGCAGGGGGCAGCAATTCAAAGTTCCCCTGACTCATGTTCCCTTCAGGAAACATTCTCCCATCTTTCACAGTTTCTCTCAGGTTAATTACTGAGTCCCTGATGTTAGAAATGATCTCATTGTTCTCTGCAAGCAGTCTTTCTAAGTGGTCTATTTTGTCCTGCAGAATACCAAGTTGGCCCTGCAGAATAGAGAAAAACGGTGAGTAACATTTTTAACACTGCCTTGGATAAGACCACCCAGCCCTTCAGTGCAAAATTCAGACAATGACGTAACTTACAACACAACACATCGAACACAGTGCATCTCAGACTTTGTTTACAAGCCTTTTGGGTTAAGAAAATATATTTTAACATCCAAATTAATTGATCAGGCGTGCAACTTCTCCAGATCAGACACACCGTGTCTAAAGGGGAGAGACTAAAATGTACATTCAATTCGAATTCTCTTACTTTCCACTCAAATGTCAAACATCATTCAAATGAGTTGTTTGAATATTTGCCATGCCAGATTGTAGTACTTCAATGTCAAAGAACATCAGTGCTCAATTTTGTAAAACTCTCAGGTGTTTCATATTAAATGCTGCCAGAGCAGGGGTGCCCAAACTCGGTCCTTTAGGGACGGTGTCCTGCAGAGTTTAGATCCAAAATGCCTCAACACATCTGCTGGGAAGTTTCTAGTACACCTAGTAAGAGCCTGATTAGCTGGTTCAGTTGTGTCTAATTGGGGTTGGAGCTAAACTCTGCAGGACACCGGCCCTCAAGGACCGAGTTTGGACACCCCGTGTGCCAGAGTGTTAAGCTTAGGTTTAGTCTGCTGCAGGGGTGCCCAACCCTGTTCCTGGAGATCTACCATCCTATAAAGTTCAGTTTCAACCCTGATCAAATACACCTGATCCAGCTAATCTCTTAGGTATCATTTGCTAATTACAGACAGCTGGGTTGGAGCAGGGCTGGAAGTCTGAAGGTAGGTAGATCTCCAGGAGCAGGGTTGGGCACCCCGGTCTACTGGATTTTAAATAAACACAGTGTATATGTACGCCGCGTGTGAATCCTGTAGAACTTGAATTTAGGGTTAGCAGACACAGCCCTAAACATCACTGGTTCTCGGCTGTCATTCTTTACCCTCTGCCAGTATGTGACAGTTTTCCAATAAAGCAACGTTTCTGAAAAATACAAAACATACATTTGAAGAAAAAAAAAAAAAAAAAAAAAAATCCAGACAGCTGGTAGTAAGGGAGTCAGTTCTTAAATTCAGAATTGGAGAAGTGACTCCTTTTCAATTTATGAGCTCATCTAATCTGGCCACACTATCAGGAAAACAAAACAAATGACTTACAGCACATTTGAGTAATGACATTGTATTTGAATCTGTTTTTAATCACAGATTTGAACAGTATTAAGTGAAAAAGTAAGGGACAATAAGATTAGCATTAAGGGAGCACGGGGCAAAATCTAACGCGGGGTTAGCTGTAACACGCATGCTTTAACTATTTCCACACGTGCTGGCATGACCAAATTTACTAGTTGCCATATAAACATTATATAGAGAAAAAATTGCACCAAAATCCAAAAGTCTTTTTAAGATATCACTGAATATTTATTTTACCATAGCTAAAGTACATTTCTGGCTTAAGAAAATTGTTCTTCAAGTTCTTAAGTATTCATTTAAAATAAGATCATTCTGCTATTATTTTAATCTCCAATCTGTTATTTATCCGGTTAGATAGTTCATAAATGCTTCGCTAACTAGAAGGCACTAACCAGTTTTAAATTCCTATAACACAGATGGGGTTGTAACAATGTGTTACAATGTGTCCCGCTACTATTAAACTATGCTATTATGCATTCATTGTCAGTCTTTATTTACATGTTTCTTGTGGTTTCTCAACCACAAGAAACAGGTGAATAAAGACTGACAATTAATGTTCATCAAAGCATTTTGGCTTGATTATGTGTCTCTTGTTCTATAAGAGCTGTGAGTGGAGGAAGGGGAGTGTATCTCTGTGTTTTTCTAAATGTTTGAACATGTTTCTTCAATTGCGCACATTGGTTTAAACTATACTTTATAGCTGTGTGTTGCAATCAGGGCCATCCCAAGCATGGTTGTGATGTGTTCATTGTCAAACTCCAAAATTAGCTTATTTTTAAATTTCTAAAGTTACATTAATTAGTTAAGTTAAAGTTAATAGTTTTATTTTATTGACAAAATATTTAAGTTTTCGACTCTAAAATACTGCCAAAAAAAGAAACTTAAAATAATTGTGTGTGTGTGTCTTGACATTGCAAGCTGCACGCAAAAGCAAACATCCCAGCTAACAATTTTTGGTTCCCAGAACGTTCTGGGAACGTTAGTTTTTTGTTCCCAGAACGTTCCCGGAACGTTCTCAAGAACGTTCCCTATTGGTTAGCCAGGAAAGTTTTCTTTACGTAACTAGAACGAAAAAAAAAAAAAAAGAAAAAGCATTTTTCTCAGGTACTGATAGAAGAGTCAACCGCTTTCACTCTCGTCTAAATAATAGTATAGCGTCAGAAAAAACAGAATTACGTTTGTTGTTTCTTTGACTGCACACTCCGCGACCCACTCAAAACGTTTTAGCGACCCACCAGTTGAGAAACACTGCTTTAATTAATGTTTTTTGATGACTTAAGGTTAACTAAAGAGCACGAGACGTCTTCCTGCTGGCCAGTAACGTTAACGTTATTTGGCACAGTAGCCTATTTCATTCTGTAACAAACAGATTTGTATTATGCTATTGTTTTTGATAGTGTTATAGCCTACATTTCTTTCAGATATTAACGATGACCACTGCGTTTGTCTTACCGATTGTGGTATCTTTCTGTCAGCAATTAAATTACAGATTGTCTATAAGCTTTTTTTATGAATGTACAATGTTGCCAGTTGCTACGAAAAACAAGCAATTACAAAAAGAAAGAAAACAATATCCGAAATAAGTTCAAAGTTTGTGTTTTGTAAATAAGATTAATATATCACTATCACTAACGTTCAACTTTCCACTTAATAAACGCCCCAAAGTGTCAGACTAAATTGGACAAACGAGTCAAAATACAGGTATAATAGGTGGATCTGGCAACAAACGGTGGCTGCACCCGCGCTCTCACTCAACGCGCTCTCAAGCCCCGTTCACTGCCGTTAACTTCTCGCAGCAACATGAATTGCAAACACTCATGTGATATGAGGTGGTTTAAACGGCTAAATAATCATTCAAAGAGCTTGACATTTTATTTTTGAATATAAAAAATGACCGAGGTCCGGACCGAGGTGACCTCATAGCTGGCTACGGCCATGGACATAATTGCACCTTAATGATACCTACATTAAAATACAATATGTTAATCAAAGAGTTTATACAGGTAAGACAATTAATGGGAGTCTGTAGCTATTTGAATGCAAAAGCAGAATTCAGTAGGAAACACACTGTGCTGTCAATGTAGGCAGCTCGCTGGGATTTTGAAACAACCTATGAACGCTGAGAGGAAATGACCTTTGTGATCAGTTCACTATCTGAAGCTAAACAGATTCTCTCTTTTAATTCGCATTCTTAACGTTACTTAGAACAGTATCACAATTCAAAGTTACTTAATAGTAAACACGCGACAAAGTATTTGAGAAAAAGGAAATGCAGGAAATGACTCTCTTTTCACAGCCATGTTTGTGTCGGACCGGTGTATTATTTTAATAGTATAATGTCACTTTGGAAGAAGCAAATTATCTTTTATCAACCACATCACAATCAAGTTAACATTCACCTGTAAGTTCACGGACCAGCAGTCCAAACGCAGAAAACACACATCGGCTGACAGCTCTCTATATCACACAGTTTTACTGATAAGACAGGGTAACACTTACGTTTTGAATTCTCTCTCCATTTGGGTTTTTGCTATGATCTATGTGATCCAACATCAGGTACAAGGAAAATACCACAACACAGAATATGGCACTGCCAAAAACTGTGAACTGTCTGCTGAGCTTCATTTCTCAGATAAGTCCTGTACATTCACATGAAAGGCAAACTTTTAAAGGCTTGTGGCTCGCGAGCGATGGTCCCGTAAGTGACAGAAGGCAGAAGTGAAAAAGAAGGGGCTTTTCGCCATGAAGAGTTACGCGGAAGGGGACACCTTCTCTGTCTGACGGCGGGGAAATGTCGCGGTGTGTATCCACGGACTGAAATCCACTGCGATCTGTCTTCAAAGTTTTGACGATGCGGAAGAGTTTGTGTGATTCAGCAAATTGTGATGGTCAAACAGGCAAAGGAAAAGCGCGAACCCTGCCCCCTTCCTGCGCTTACTGTGCTGCAGACAGAGGAAAAGTGAGCGTGGAGTTGCGCCGCCTATCGAGTGAATACATCACTCACTCACACGCACGCACACACACTCCCTCTCACACGCACACACTTCCTCACTCAGGTGAGCCCATACATTTTAGCCAGTTTTCTTTCTTCAATTCAGTTCAAAGCTTTTTTTGTCTGTGGTGTCCCAGAAATCTAAAATAATTTGTGTAAAAATATTGTATCTCCCCCCCCCCATTAAAAATATTTGACAGATAT
The DNA here is from genome assembly GCF_049309525.1 of Garra rufa. NCBI lineage: Eukaryota > Metazoa > Chordata > Actinopteri > Cypriniformes > Cyprinidae > Garra > Garra rufa. Next base: position 23,959,973 of record NC_133365.1, read on the forward strand.
CGATGATTAGTAGCCTGTAATATATCAATAGAAATTTAAAACTTTGGAATTTATTATAACTAAACGCTTATTCAGCGTTATTGTGTTACATGTCTTATAATAACATGTCTTATATTATCGATCGAGAGAGAGAGAGAAAGGAGAGAGAGGGATTGCATATTTTTTCAACATTTTTGTATTTTTATCACTCACTCACACAGACGCACATACTCAGGTGAGAACATACATTTTAGTCAATTTTTTTATTGAGGCTGTCTTTATCTGTGGTGTCCCAGAGGTAAAGAGATAAATATTTTTTTATTCCGCCCATAATAATAATAATAAATAAAAATAAAACATGATTATTGCATGCATGTACTGTAATGTATAAATATAAAAATGTAAATTTTATATGAAGTTTATTTAATGTTATTGTTCCATAACTTGTCATAATTCATACTAGTGGGAAGAAAACATCCAAAATACACATTTAAGAGTTAATTTTCTTACACTTTATCTATTTGCATACATACATATCTATCTTTAAAGGCAATATCTTCAATTTTTCTCAAAATGCACTGAACCAGAAATCTCAATTTCAGTAGTAGTACTTTCACCAAACCAAGAAGGGTTTATTCATATAACATCTGCCTAATTTGTATAACCTATATAAACTATTATAAGTGATATCAGCTCTTAATGCACTATTTTTCCTTGTGGAGCATCAATGAGAGTTTAAACCCTCTGTAATAGTTGAATATGTTCCTCAGTGTGAAAAGATGGATCTCAAAATCATACAGTCATTGTTGGAAAGGGTTCAAACACACAAAAATGCTGAAAAACCAAAGAATTTGTGGGACCTGAAGAATTTTTCTGAAGAACAGCAGGCAGTTTAACTGTTCAGGACAAACAAGGGACTCATAAACAACTATTACTTTTACTTTTTACTAAAAAAAACACAGCTGTGGATCATTCAGGTACACAGTATTAAGAATCAAGTGTATGTAAACTTTTGAACAGGGTAATTTTAACTATTATTTTATCTTGTGGACCATATGTAAACATATTTTATGTGAAATATCTTTTTCGGGTCAGTATTAAATAAAAAATAACATGAATTTTGTATGAACCCTTTTATTTTGGTAAAACAATTAACATTTTGCAGATTCTGCAAGGTGTATGTAAACTTTTGACCTCAGCTGTAGGCTACCTGTAGTGTCTCGCTTTAATAAATTATTAACTGATTAATGAATTGATTAATCAAGTGGAAATTATAATTATTTCTTTATTTTCTATTTTCTTTGTGCACCATTTTTCCTTCAATCATTAGGTTTCTAATGTGTGGTGTTCAGGGTTTGTTTGTTTAGCAGTGCTGATTTAACAGCCTGTGATAAATAAATAAATAAATAAATAAATAAAAACATAAAATTATTTCCTGGTCTACACACATTCACTTAATATTTAATGAAGCACCTAGCAAAATATCATAGGAAATCAATTCCTTTTTCAGTTTCACACAATTAACTAAACCTGAACTTGTATTTCCGGTGTCTGCCGAAACACTTGTTTATTTCCATTGTATCACCCTGTCTGATCCTATCCTACCCTGCCCTGTCCCGTCTTGTAACATTCCACCCCTTTTTATCCTATCCCCGCCTGCTTTCTGTTTTTCCAGGTGGGCTTTAAATTGCACACGTGGTGTTGCAGTTGGTTTACAGCTGCCTAGCTGCACCCGATTATAATACGGACAATGATACTTGCAGCTGATTGGCAAGCATGTGTCACGTGAATCTTAAGTTTCGTGGTGACGTTCGCAGAGTTAGTTGTGACACGGGAGACGTCCAGGAATACAGGTACTGTTGGTTACTAGATGACACATTTCCTAAACTAAAACATTGTTTGACTTTTCTACGTGAATTTAGCGGAATAAAGGCGTCGGCAGACATTATAATCAACACCCTGAAGCAGCAGCGCCTGTCGACAAACATGAGTTAGCTTGTTAGCTGCGCTAAACTTGTATCAGGGCCCGTATTCCACTAAATTGATGCAATTGAGCATGTGAGTCACGAGATTTGCGTGTTTCTTTAGATAAAAATCTGTTCTGAGGGCTGTATATTGCATTTGTTGTAATGATATATCTCCACGTAACGTGATAAGCGATAGCATATGTTAAGCAGCTTTAATGCGTATTGTTGACGGATGTGATGTGTTTGCTGCAAACTACGATGACAACAATAACATAACAGTGTTGGGTAATGATCAAGTAGTGTTAAAGAACTGTCGTGATCTTACTCTGATCAGCATTAATGTGATCTGTCATAGGTTAGAAAGCTTTAATTCTTCCTAATCCTGGTCTTGGAGTAGCACTGCATTGCACATTTGGGATAGTTCCTATATTTACCACCCATGATTCATTAGTAGAGGTTCCTTGACCTAAACTGGATGTTTAATAAAGGGATTGAACCTATACTTAAAAGACTGCTGCATTTATGCATCAAAGATGGAGAATTGGTAAGAATTGAATCTTCTTTGTTTCAGGCCTATGTAGCATAAAACACTGACTATGCAATATTTACATGTGTGGGTTAAGTGTGTACTTTGATGTATCAGGAGTCGCACCTCAGTGTATTTTCATTTACAGTGCTACTTTTGATCATTAAGCCAATGCTTTTATCCAAAGTGACAAATGAGGAACATCACAAGCAATTCATTGTACTCGAGTCAACAATATTCGCAGTACCACAAGGCTGAGGTGCTAGACTAAGTGCAGAAGTCAAAATGCAAAAAAGAGAACAAAAAGATCATGTATAATGGTTTCGCTACAGGAAATATTATAATTTAATTAATTTAACAATAATTCAATGATTAAAGTGCCTTTTGAACAATGAACTTAAGGGAGAAGTTCACTTTCAGAACAAACATTTACAGATAATTTACTCACCCCCTTCTCATCCAAGATGGTCATGGCTTTCTCTCTTCAGTCATAAAGAAAATATGTTTTTGAAGAACACATTTCAGGATTTCTCTCCATGTAGTGAACTTTTAATACCTCTAAAATGTAGTTTAAATGCAGCTTCAAAGGGCTCTAAACGATCCCAGTCGAGGAAGAAGGGTCTGGAAGTGAACTTCTTTACAAAGTGGAACTTTTATTGTTACAGTGTCAGTATATTTAAGTGAAAAAAATGTGCACTCTTTCTTTGTGTTACCTGCACCCATATCCCATTTATTTGTCATCAGAAGTCCACCAGATGAATCAAAACATTTCATCTGGCATTATCAACTCTAGGGCTTTTGTTAAAATTCTCGTATTCTCGCCCATGGAGAATTGGATCAACAGAAGAGCAGGGGCAAAGTCAAAAGTGAATTATGGGTGTTTTTGTCAAAAAAAAAAAAAGCACAACAGCTGTTTTTTTTCAGTTTTATGTTGTCCTAGAGCACCAATTAAAAAAAAAAAAAACTTTCTGTATACACTGCCAAGAATTATGAAAAGCCTGTCCTGTCAGCAGTGAATTAACCTTTTAAGGCCTGTCCACACCAAAGATGATAACTGTAATTCTAACTGTAACGTTATAATAATTGTTCTAATTAATTGTTCTAGTTCTATTTCAACTGATGACCAATAAAAACATTTAACAGGCAATCAGAGTCTATCTGACTTCAAAGAGCTGGAATATTTAGAGCAGACAACATAAATGCAGCACACACTTATAATAAACATCTTGCATTGATGTAGACAGCAGTATAGTTAAAAGTTCTCTTTGTATTTTCTGAATTTATACTTGTGTTTCCCATAGGAATGGGTCAGGAAGCAGGCAAGTCTGCGTGGCCCAAACCAGCAGGAGGATACCAGACCATCTCAGGCAGGAGGTACGGCCGGAGACACGCGTATATCAGTTTCCGTCCAGTTACAGATAAACAAAGGGTCGCATCCACTGTGGACTGTCAAAACATGGAGAGGATGAGTAGTCAGAAGAACCCAGCAGTGGGTACGTATCAGCCAGTGGCGGCTACTGGTCTGTCAAATAGGGGAAGCTCATTTTCGGCCTACATCATAAAATTGTCTATTTATTTAAAAGTAAATTCTGCCCTACGTTCCTTTTCAAGAAAATGGTCTGTGACCCTGTCGTACCAACTAGCCTACTATATGAATGAATGAATGAATGAACGATCTAAAAAAAAAAAGTAAAAGTGAAACAAGGAATGTGGTGTATAATTGTGTGAAATGTATGATGAAAATCAAGCAATTTCGCCAAGCAAATATAAAGAAATAGGTTGCAGCAGTTTTTATTTCGACTGAACTTGAGAAATCCACGATGGGACTGAGCGCGAATAGCTTCAGTGATTCCTTATAGTACAAAATCGCTGTCAGTCAAAAGGAGATGGAATCTTTCGACAGACCTTCCAATCATCACGCAGAAGCTCAGCGTCCAGGCCAGCCCACTCCTCATTCACCCCCAGAGACGCTGAGCGTCCGTGGGCGGGACATAATCGCAGCGTTTATCCAATGACCGTCTAGTTTCAAAGCACTGAAAAAAACGTTCAAAGCAGCCCCATTGAAGTCAATGGACGCTGGGCTTCAATGGGGAAATGCACTGTGACGCTACGGGAATGTATGAGAAGAAAATCAAGTCAGCCGACCTGCTATATCTAATTGATTCTGAACGAACTCGTCTTTGAGATGAACGTTTTCTAACGCATTTTTAGTCAATAAAATATTAATACAATAGTACGTAATTTGACCATTAATTTTGTGACATTATAGGGGAAGCTGAGCTTCCCTTGCAGTCTTAAAGAAATCGCCACTGGTATCAGCTGGTGATGAAAACCCTTAGTGGATGATGAAACTAAAGAGTTACTCAACATTAAAGCCCAAGCGTGTAATTTTCTCACCATGAATGTCTAAAACAGATTTGCAAAATTAATGACTGTTATTGGTTGAAAAACTGATAGTCCCACCCCAAAATCAGCCCAAACTAACAAGACAGTGTTTTGAAAGTGCCACTAGCTGCATTTCCATCACCCTTTAAATTGCGCGAATTGAAAATACGCCTAATGAAAATGCGTTATTTGCGCAAAAATTCCTATATATAGCAAAAAAAAAAAGTTTTTATGCTTGCATGAGGTTGTTTTTCAGGCAATTCGAAAAAGGAATATTTCGCAAAACAGCAATGGAAACGTTTATTTGCATTTGCAGGTCACGTTCGATTAAATCTAGCCAAAATCCCACAAAAATCCGTTACCATGACTTACTGCGAGAGCAAAAAATTGTTTCAGTCACATAACATTGGTTAACGGAAATGCCGTCATTTCGCAATACTTGCGCAAATAAAGTATTATAAAATTAAATAAAGTTTTTTTTTTTTGTTTTTTTTATAGATAATTCTGGAAATTACCTTAAATATGGCTTGCTTATAGTTGAATATTATATAAAAATATTGTATTCTAATAATCAGGTTTTGTACAAGGTCCTTAAAGTGGTTGAAATACTTGAATTTGACTTCTTGAAATTTAAGGCCTGGAAAATCCTTGAAAATAGCAATGTTCCCGAAGAGGTGCTTGGAAAAAGTGCTTGATTTATTGAAAATTTATCTATGAAATAAGTGTTTAATTTTTTAATAAGCACACATTTCCACAAAATTTACTCTATTTAAAAACATCATACCTTTTTCGCTATTTCAGATAATAACGTAAAACTAGCGAGCTAAGTCATTTACGTTGGAACCGCTCTGATTGATTCTGAAGTCGTGACTTCGATCATTCATTTCAAGTGATTCACTAGCAAAAAACATATAAAATTTAAAAGAGCCATTTATTCTTGAATTTCGACATGGCTTGTAATGATAAAAAAAAATTGAGCTTTTGAAACTGAATCAGTTAACCATTGCATCACAAAATTATTCACTGTTTTGAAGTGCTCCAATCAGATTGCATGTGATGAATCATTTGTTTTAGATCGGGACTTCAAAGTGGATTCAGAATCATTTAACTTGGGTCGGGACTTCACATCGCTTATCGTGAATCATTTGATTATGATTCACGATTCAATGATTCAATTCAAATAATTAGCGATACGCAATTTGAAGTCCCAATATAAATTAAATGATTTTACAATCTGTGCTCCGAGTCCTGGGGTTAGTTCCATAAACTTGGCCTCTATGTTAAGACAGTGTCTTAAGAACCAGTTTGACCAACTAGCAGTTAACTAAGGGGTAATCAGATTAGTTTAAGTTAAATTCAGAATATAAGACGTAAGTTGTTGTTGTTGTTTTTTTTTTTTTTATGTAACCGAAAGTAAAAAAAAGAAAAAAGAAAAAGAGGTCTGAAAAAAATAATAATAATGAGTTGACTAATTTTTAGACCTAGTCTAAACCTTTTGTGCAACCTGAAATGATGGTTTGCAAATCATTATTTAGTTCGGGACTTCAGAATGTGGATTGCAAATCATTGGATTCAGATTTGATTCAGTTTGGGACTTGCGATTTTTGCAAAAAATATATATGTATATATTTTTTCCCTTAAACAGTAAAAAAACATCAAAATATTAAGCCAGTTTTTTTTTTAAACGAAGAAAAAAGAAAGCAAGTTTTACTGGAGTTGTGGTACTCGGAATTTTTTCAAGTCTCGAGTACAATTTTTAGCGGACTCGGATGCATTTCGGACTCAGGAATTATTGCCGAGTCCAGAGACAGTTGACGAAAATTTCACTGACTTGATGCATTATTACGAAATGACATTCAGTATTCGCACGTGTTTAAAAGTCTTGCTAGTACTGTACTTGAAAGCCTGCGGGTTTCTGTGCAAACACACACCCAAAGCGTGCTCACTGAAAGCGCAGTCAGCTTGTGAATGCTGAATTAAAGGTTGTATCAGCGATTTCTAGCCTGAAACATAAAGTGTCAAATTCAGCTGACCTTTCTTCACAATCCGCTCGCTGCCTGCCCCATAAATTGTCTGTGAAAAAAAAACGCGTCTCTCTGGTCAGCCTAGGGTCCGAGATATGCCAAAAAAAAAAACAATCGGCACTACCAACCTTTCCACAGATAAACAAACAGTGTTCCAACCAATCAGCGTCAGGGGTTTGGTGTTGTGGACTTTCCTACTGGTGCTGGGATGTGAGGGAGGCGGAGCGAAAGTCCACAACACCAAACCCCTGACGCTGATTGGTTGGAACACTGTAGAAATCGCTGATACAACCTTTAAGTTCTCTTTTGCATGTTATTGCTACACACTTACACAAAAAGTAATGTAAAAATGCAGTTGGTTTTGTCAACTGTGAACTTTGTGAACTTGGAACAGTTTGGAGAAATACAGATGTGTCAAAATATATCTGTGCGTCCGGTCTTAAAGTGACAGCAGCGTAAACCTGCTGCCGCAGACTGCGTCATAATCAAACAACAAAAGAAAAAGAGAAAATCACTCGCTGCTCTTGATTGAAGCAGTTTAATAACTTTAATAAGAATCGTCCATATATAATGTATACAGTGAAGATTGAGTGTTTTATTTTTGCATTTATTGCTTGTTTGTAGTAGGCTATTTCTGTGGTAGCCTTTACTATATGAAAAACGTATAAAACTATTTGATTTGTGTTTTGATTAATTTATTTTTTTTATTCTTTTGCTTGTAATTACTTATTAGACTGTTTATTTTCCGTCATGAGGATGTTTTACTTACTCTCACAATTCTGATGTTTTTTTTTTTATATATGTTGTATTTTGGACTTTATAACTCAATTTAACTCAATAATAGCGAGTTTGTCAGTTCTGAGGGGGAAAAAGCCAGAAGTGTGGAATATAAACTCATGATTTTGAGCTGAGGGGAAAAGGGAGAATGTCTTTTCTTGCCCGAATAAGAATATAATCTCGGAATTGTGAAAATAAATTCAGAATTTTGAAATATAAACTGAAATTTACCTTTTTTTTTTATTCTTTATTCCATGGCTTCCATAGACTGCTACTTGAAAACTGTCATTAATCCTCACAGCCTCATTTTCATCCAAAAAAAAAATGGAAAATGCCATCTACCCTGTCTAAGGTCTAACCATTCGCCATATAAAACCCAAAACACACACAGCCACAATCAGAGATAAGAGGTGCGTTTTCTTCTGCTCAGGTCTCATTCACTGAGCTTCCTACCCATCCAATTGAATTTATACATTTACTATATAACAAAAAATAAAGTCAAGTCCTGTCCTATAATTTTTCACATTCTCAGCAAACCTAAGTCTGTTACATGACTTTAGGTTTGCTGAGCAGGACACTAATTATGAGATGGTGTGAAATCAAAATGGCAATGTGCAATAGATGTTTGGTTTTGTCACATTTAAATTGTCATTGCCTTATTCTAGTTGTAAATGTTAGAACAAGGTTAAGATACTGACAAACAGTAGTGTTTAGTTGGACTCGGACTTGACCCATTTGGACTCGGACTTGAGTCCGACTCGTCCCATTTTGGACTCTGACTCGACTTGGACTCAGTTGGTTAAAGACTCAGACTCAGCTTTGGTGGACTCGAACCCAACACTAAGTTTTACTATAGTAAAAGTGTAGTATACTTTGTAATACTTTAGTAGTGACACTTTGCATGTGCTTCACTTAATTTTTTTCCATTTTTGATTATTAGCATATATTTTTATTTATTTAAGACATTGTTTGATAAGTGAGATCTCTGATTAAAGTCCTTTAGAATCTAAAAGAAATGCTTGAAAGTCCTGGAAATTCATTTAGCAATATCTGTATGTGTTTAATGTATTAAAATTACAAACTTCAGCAAACACGTCCTGTAAATCTGTGAGCAACAGAAGTGGAGGAATGGATTTTAAGATTTTGAGATTGAGGTTCTCATGGTGAATAAACAGCTTTGAAATATTGGGAATGTAACAGGGATTTTCAAGAGCTGAAATATGCGCGTGTGGGTTGTTCTGCTTTAGAGTGAAGCATTCATCACCTTTAAAAGGTGTAGATGAAAACCCTGTAGGAGACCTTCTGACTTTATTATGCAAATATCTGAGGATGGTGAGGGTGGGTAGAAAGTAGTTTAAAATGGTTTTTGGTTTCTTCTGTTTTTATAGAGTGACTTGTCAAAAAATGCCCAGGTCATATTTCACCCCAAAACCAAATATAAAAAAACTATTGTATATCTTTCATAAAGAAAATGAAGCCTGTTGTGTTAGAACCAGTAAGATTTTTTTTTTCATGGCAATTAAGCACATGTAAACTGTGTCTTACTCAAAATTTACATTTTAATTAACTTCAGTGAGGAATTTTATTTTTTTTCTCTCATAAAAATAAATTGTTTGCATTGTGCCATATGTTTAATTGTACTTCACAATAGCATTTATTGCACTTCCTTTAATTTGCCATTTTTAAAAGTATTTTTAAGGTAATTTATTAAATAATTATAATTAATAAAATATTTTCTGGACAAATTGATTTTTTCATAAGTAGCACAGGTATATTTGTAGTAATAGCTAACAATACCATTGTATAGATGAAAATTATTGGTTTTTCTTTAGATATTTTGTAAATTTCCTACTATAGACATATCAAAACTTAATTTTTTTTAGTAATATGCATAGCTAAGAACTGCAGTTAGACAACTTTAAAGGCATTTTTTTCTTTCCCTTAATATTTAGATATTTTTTTTTTTTTTTTTTATTCAGCTTTGAAATTATGTATAAATCTCAATTTAAAACAAAATAACCCTTATGACTGGTTTTGTGGTCCAAGGTCACTTTTTTTTATTACAGTAATGATAATTTTGGGTAAATGTAATTGTCATAAACAATGCAAAGAATTTTAATGTTTCTAAAAATAGTTTTTATTTTATATTTATTATATTATTTTATTATTTGTTCACATTCATTCTATAGCGCATATACACTTAATTTTTATATACAAAATAATTATCTTGCATCCAGTGATGGAGAACGAGTAATAACTAAAATATGTTTCCTCTAGCTTCAAAGGGCAAGATTTCTTCAGTGCTTCAGACTATCCTCCCGACAGCATGCACAAATTCAGTGCGCCCTCAGTTAAACGCACCATCAAATCAGGAGGGCCACAGCAGCAGGCAGTCATCATTGTGTAGAGTCACAAAAGCACCCTCGAACCATTTTAAGAGACCAAAGAGTGACCAGGTTGTGCCACATGACAGAAAATATTATTCTGGTATGGAAAAAAGTGAACAGGCTAGAGTGTGGCCTATCAGTGAAGACCCCAAGCCCATCCCGGAAGCTCTGAGTTACATCAACATTGATGCTTATGAGCCTGACAGTAGTGGCGCTGAGGAGGACGACTTGAGTTTGAATCCTTCTCAAGCTGCTCAGAAGAGACTTGATGGTATTTGTGAATTGGGTGGAAATTCGCTTGATGATTCGCATCCTAATGTATTTTCAAAAATAAGTAAACGTTCAGTGCAAATAGCACCCTCTAAAAGCTCAACAGACCTTTGCTGTGCGGTACCAGATTTTGAAAGAACTGTAAAAGCAAAAAGCAAAGTTAGGCCATTGTTGGTTGACGAAGACCAAGCTCCAAAATGTCACGAGGTTACGGCCAGCTCTGCACCCGCTTCCTATGAAAGCACAGGAAAAACCAACCCTGAAGAAACATTTCAGTCCGAAATGGTCGTGAGGCCAAAGATCCGCAAACAGACGAGCGAGACTCACCTTGAAAGGAGGAAACGTTCGGAAAAAGAGGAAGTAAGCCATTTGTCAGGCTTAGCAGGCAGAAGCAAGTGTGGCTCTGCACCTCCGGGTTTGCTCGCACAAACAAGCCCTAAAAACGAGTTCCTCTTTGACTTTCCACCCATGGCCTTGAGTGACCTCAACTCTGAGGAGAGGACAAATGAAGATGATGATATTGCCAAAGTAGAAGAGGAGAATGACGATGATGATGAGATCTGGGAAGATCTGGAGAATTTTGGAGAGAAATGTGACCCATCTACAAAGGGTGATGAAAGGTACAGTATAGCATGTATCTTAATTTAATTTATTGCGCTAAAATGTGTTTGTACAGAGTAATTATGTATATAAAATATAGAATATATAAAAATACTGTATGTGCGTTAATATACAGTCAAACCAAAAATTGACACCAGATATAGTTTTTGGTATTTTTTTTAGTGGGTGCGAGCACTATAGTTAATTTATGTAAGTGAGGACAGCAAAATAAAGTGAACTTTGACACATTATACCCAAAAATTCTTCATACAGTGGACTACCAGTAAAATTGATAAAAATCTGGGACCAAAAATTGAACATGTTTTGCTTAAGTGTTTTTTCTTTAATTGCTAATATGCCCTTTTACACCACAGACTGAACAAAATGTAGTATTGCTTGGTAATTGGTCAACAAAGTATTGAGAGTTGTGTAAATACTGTCATACTAACAGTTGTCTGAATGTTTGGTTGATTGTAATCCATTACATACCTTTCATTCAAAGTTAACTGACATTATCAAGATGAGTTTGTTCTGACACAGTTTAACTATGAGTTCTTTTCATATTTTATTACCATTTTCTAAACTATAGTGAATAAACTGTGATAATGTGAGAAATGTTGAAGGTGTCTAAATAAATTTTGGTTTGAATGTATAGAAAGTGGTCAATACAACACAGTTGGTGTAACAAGACTCTAGTGGTTATACTATTGCGCTTTACACAATTAGGGCACGTTTATGTCACAATCTCTTTTTTTACATTCGTTTTATTTACATAGTTTATAACATCTAAAGGTTTACTTCCATTACTATCACACTATTGTTGAAAAAGATTTTGGGGTTGGTTATTTGTTTAATTCTTTTGAAAAAGGTCTTTTATTCTCACCAAGGCTGCATTTCTTTAACCAAAATTATAGTACAAACTGTAATACTTGAAATAGAAATATTTTGCACATTTTAAGTCTTCTTTGTCAGTTTTGATCAATTTAATGTGACCTTGCTGAATAAAGGTATGAATTAACAAAAAATAAATAAGTACAATTCTTAATGGCCCAAACTTAATACATTTAATAATGTGATTCAGTTGTAGAAAAGCATATTTTTTACTTTTATAGGAATAGTTCACCCAAAAATGAAAATCTTTCGGATTTCATCAAAAATCTTTTAATTTGTGTTCCTAAGAAGAATGAAAGTCTTATGGGTTTGGAACGACATGCGGGTGAGTAATTCATGACAGACTTTTCACTTTTGGGTGAACAATCCTTTTAATTCTAATAAACAAAAGCATAATATTTAGGTCCCACCCTGTTGCTTATTTTGTGATAATAGATATATTTCTATAGCATGGTAGGAAGTAAATACTCACTATTTGGTTTTCTCAGTTTTTATATCACTTGAATTGTTGAATGTATTTGTCGAGCTCAACAATTAAACCCTGTGACAAAAATATATTAAAGATACATATTTACATGTACATTTATACCATTTTATATATTTTTTGGTAACATTTTACAAACAAGGTGTCATTTGTTAACATTAGTTAATGTATTAACTAACATGAAAGATCGATGAACAAAACATTACACTATTTATTCATCTTTGTTAATCTAAGTTAATACAGATAGTCATTTGTTGCTTGTTCATGTTTGTTCACAGTGCATTAACTAATGTTAACAAACAACTTGTGACTTAAATAATGCATTAGTAAATTCTGAAATTAACATTAAGATTATTAAATGCTGTAGAAGTATTGTTTATTCTTATTTCGTGTTATTTAAAATTACAAAATTGCCCAAATCAGGCTTTTAGATTAGTTAAAAGTTACAGAAATTCAAAGTCAAGTGGACAAACCTCATTTTCTGAAGGTTAAGTCCCTCTTTTCATTGATCCTTTGTTAAAAAAGAAAAAAAAAACATTTTAACTTTGAGTTTCAAGCTCTATTTGACAGCCTATTTGTTTAAAAAAATCCTCATCATTGAAGTCAAGGATGAGCTTGGGCATTTACTGTGAATGCTTGATAAGGTATACACTCAGCAGGAAATGAGTGAGGTGCCAAAGGTGCGCTCAGTGGGTGCTCATTCTGCATGCTAAGGCTCTTCAGCTAAGAGGATTAGATTGACTTTTACGAGGTGGGCTCACGTGTGTTTGTGCGTGTATCCTACTCCTTTTTTTTTTTCTTCTTAGCAGCAGCAGCTCAGAATACAGCGAGGGCGAGTGGTCGGCCTCCTGGACATCTGACTCGGGACTGGAGAAGGAGAGGTGCACAAGTGAAGAAAGCTGGGAGACTCTGCCTGGCATGGATGAACCGCCTGGCAGCAGTAGCAGCAGCAGTCTGGAGGAAGTGCCTTCTCTTAACCTCGCTTTAGAGTAAGCACACATCCTCTAACAAACTCTACACTTTAGTAATGCTGAGTAATTAAAAAAATTCATTATTCAGCTGCCCCCTTATTGACAAAGGCTAGTATTTCTAATGATTTTTGGTGTTTTACTCAGCCCTGCAGAGTTTAGTTCCAACCCTGCTACACACAAACCATGTAGTTTTTAAATAAGTCTGAAGGACTTGATTAACTGGATTAGGTGTGTTTTATTAGGGTTGAAGATAAACTCTGCAGGGGTTTAGGTTTTAGGTGCTTTAGACGTTTTGGTAATTGTTTTCATTTTGACTATGAAAATTAATATGGAAATGCATGACCTTAAGTTTAAGTGGCTTTTTAATGGCAGTAAATCATTTATTTTAATGCATTTTGTCATGCCAAATTAACATTTTTTTTTAAAGCATTCCAAAAAGAATCACTTGCCAGTTGGAACAAACATCAGTGAGAAAGCCATCATTATCATAAAACACGGCAAAGTTTTGACATTATTTAGATATTGCAGACCACTGCCTGTCACTTTTTTTTTGTGGCTTTTTCCTCTTTGTTCATCTATAAAAATTAACCTAATCGTACTCGATGTTAATTTTACAGCAGTATTTATGAAAGCTTAGTGAGCTGCCTTACAGATTACATTTTATTGCATGATGTGTCGAGTTAACTAGGCTCGCACGATCCCATATGGCATAAATAAAATGTTGTCTGGGTAGGCCGCTTATCTGGACTTAATTAATAAATTGGCCATTAGGATTTTTTCCAACATTTACTGACAAATGAGTCTGTCTTTTGCAGTGTTGTACACATTGAACACCAACACATGTGCTGCTGCTATTATTCCTGCATCTTTGGTCACCTGGAACAGAATGCAACATCAGATTAATTTAAATGTGTTAAACATTTAATAATGTAAAAGTGTTCCTTTTTTCTACTTTCCTGTATGCGATGTTTTTCAGGGAGCAGACCCCATTGGAGGAGGGCGAGATCCCCTGGCTTATGTATAATGAGGATTCGGGCAGCAGCAGTGATGAAGACCCTGATGGTGTCAGTCAGTTTGTGCACCCTGGCCTCTTTATCCTGGATGGCAACAATAACCTAGAGGATGATTCCAGCATGAGTGAAGACCTGGACACAGAATGGAGGTCAATAAACCTCATGTTATGCTTTAACGAAATCTCATGAAACATGTTTAGAACATGTCCCTATAAATCTTCGAAAAAAAGAAAGAAGTTACTTAAACTGTATGGAAGTTTTAGAATTTTAGAAAAAATTTGGGGTGAAATGTGACATGTTCATGAGATTCACCCCATAGATGCATGCCTTAAATATTTAAAATGTTAATTAAATGTATTTACTGTCATATATTACAATAAGAACTATTTTGATTGTGTGAAACGCCGACTAAGAAAGTAAAGCTGTATTTTAAAGTCCTTTGCTTTTCAGGTTCCTGGATGAGTTTGGTGATGGTTTTGGGATGGCTCAAGCAATCTCTTATGTGGATCATTCCCAGCTCCTCACTTACATGGCATTAGAGGAGCGCCTTGCTCAGGCTATGGAGGTGAGGGAGCTGCCCTGTTGCATAAACTTGGGTTGCACCCGAATTGTGTGTTTTGTTTTGTTTGTTATATTTAATTTAATTAATATTCATGGCTCTTTTAATGTCTTAATTTTCAAATGTAAAACTACCAAACTTTCAATGAGGTTTTTTTTTTTTTTGACGCTTGATGAAGCATCCCAGAAGCGGCTGTCCATGCTACATTGCTAAAGTTAGGCTAATCCCCCACCTCGTCTCTCCCCACCTGCCAACGATTCGAATTTCCGTAGGCGAGATTTATTTGAATTATATTCTAATAGACCACGTTGTGACATCCGGAAAACAAACGTTGTAGTCAAAAGAAGTCCATTTGTTATAGTTCTTGAAAAGGGATTTTTAAAAAAAATTAAATATCTCCTTTTGGAGTGGACTTGTTTGTAACTTTATGCCCAAACATGCACACCACACACTGGCTAAAATTCAAATAGTGAAAAAGTACTAATAGGACCCCTTTAACATGTAACAGAATTATATTACTTTTGTACAGTATAATGTACATCTTTATATATTCCATTTTCTATCAAATTTAAAATAAAACCATTAAATGATAAAAATAAATATTACAACCAGATTAACCACTTAATTGTAGTATAAAATAAGACAATTATTAAACCCTTTCTAAAGGAATATTCATACAATTCTTCTTATATTTTATTAATTTTAACAGTAAACCTCAGTTTATTTGCCAAAAAATAGTTTATTAATTTATTATTAATTCAAATTGTATTTAATTTTCAAATTGTATTAAATTTTCAGTCGGCCATATTGGCGGCACTAAACTGAATAAAACATTTTAAGCTGTACCAATTGATCGGACCAGGATAAACATAGACTGTAGACTATGTAAACACATACTATAGACTGCCAAAAGTAACTAATCAAGAAGTGTGCAAAAAACTGTCTGAGGAACAAAAGGTGTTTGTGGTTGGCCAAAACTTCTGTATGTGATTTATTCATGTTTAGACGGCATAAATTAGCAGAACAGTGTATTCAGTAGTACATTAACCATGCAATATATGCTGTTGTTTACATCTGAGTATCGCCAATATGGCCGCACTTCCGGATAACTCAAAATAGGCTATTTTCTAGTAAACGCAGGGCTTAAAGTATTCCGGCACCGTGCCGGATCTCCGGCGTGCGGCCGTGAGAGAAAAAATATATATATATTTTTAGAGCCTGCGCACTTGCAATATTTTCGAGACAATTTATTTCACCTACCAATCATATGAGAGGAACGCAGCCTTAACTAACATTACAAGCCTATCAGAAGCACAGAAGGGCGGGTCCTTGCAACACAGTATGATTGACACCCATACGTCAATGTCACGTTAGCGTTGTCAGAGGAAAAAAAATGGAGCGCAAGTTTATGAAGCCTGGGGATGATGTCCTAGCAATAGTAAAAGGACTCAAAATTAATTGGCGCTGGACGTGGATTGAAGAAAGTAGAGATCATGGCGAGCCTTTTGGCAGTTGGTGCAAGAAACTAAGAGAGCCCGGGGCTTATTTCTGCACGATTTGCTCGAGGAAGCTACAGCAGCGGTAAGAAAGTGCTTGCTCGTCATGATTTAGGCTGTATCCGAAACCGCCCCCTATACCCTATTTCCTACATTAGTCCACTCATTCAGTTCACTTGAAGGAATGAATGAAAACGAGTGAGTGAATTCGGACACTAAGGGCACCGGAAGGACTGCCGCTTTTGCATAGTGTGTTAACTGTTTAATCATTTCAAATGGGCAGCTCCAGTAGTAAGATTAAATGATTTATCTTGAACTCTGTCACGGAAATTATGTATAAACCCTAGTTAAACAATTTAATAATCAATTCACAATGAACGTGTAACTGTTGTACGCTGTAATACGCAGTGGACGAGCGCATTGTGAAATGAACGGATGGATGATTCAGCTGCGGGCGCCATCTTCTGGTGAGACGCGGATCGTGAATTCAATCGGCACGTGACTCTCACAGTGCATTATGGCAGTGGTTCTCAAACTTTTTTGGTCGCGCCCCCCTTTAAACCTTTAAAAGAAATCTGGCGCCCCCCTCCCAAAAATACCTATCCCACCTAAGACTAATAAATGATTTTTAAATAATTTACTAAGCTTAATGAAAAATTAATGCTTTCTTAGTTCAAAAAAAAAAAAAAAAAAAAAACACAGGAGAAAAACACATGCAACACTTGAAATAAAATAGCTTAATTAAAAAAAATAGCACAGGGAGAATAACTGTTATTATTATAATTCTCTATGTTATTTATTTATTAATATATTTTTTTTGTAGGATTCATGCTGTCCTAAGGCATAGCAGGGCTTGAAATTAACTTTTTTTTACAGTGCTACCACGTAAAAAAAAGTTTGAGCACAAAAAAATATAGGAGCACCCAATTTATTTTTAGTAATGTGTCGATCTTGATTCTTCATGGCTGATTCTGGTTGCAGATGTTTTACAAGCAAATGGGCTGATTCTGAAAGCCTTTTTTATATTTATTTTACGCCTTAAGCAAGGGACAGGAATTAATTAAAATATGAGTACATGAAGAAGATGTTTATTTTCTCTATTTTTAAAGAATCTACAGTATAAATAGCAAAACATAAACAACACAGTTCTTTCTTAGTCTTGTAGACAATAAATGCAGCTTTGAAGCCCTGCATTGAGTTTTTGAATGACCAGCCCCTGCCTGGGTCTGTGCTAATTCATCTATGGTTTTCTCTTCTCTTTCACACACCGATCCATCTCCCGTTCATTACGTCCTTTGGCTGTTTACATTTATTTTTCTGCTGATGGCCCGCGCCCCCCCCCCCCTGCAATACTCATGCGCCCCCCACTTTGAGAACCACTGCATTATGGGTTATCTCTAGCTGTTGAGTGTTCATCGGTTGTACACTCGTTTTTGCAATGCGTTGTGGGATTGAACGAGTGCACTCAAGAATGCCCCCCCCCCCCTAAAAAAAAATATGTTCAGGCTCAGGATTTTTATTTACTTTAACCCCTGTAAACGCTCACTGCTATAATTGGCTAACACTTGTATATGTTTGACAGCTTACATTCCTCACAGATAGACACTGCTGTGATTTAGATCGAAAACACATAAATACTCAGTACATATTAAGCGATCTGTAATAACAGACAAAGCAATAGTAATAAAAAGTTACTCACACTTGTGTGTTGCGACATTACTGTCAGATCTAATATAGACGCACAGCATCGTCTTTTAGTTTCAATCTTTCTGAAAATCCCATGTCGCTGTAAAATGAAGTTTACAAAAGTACCAAGTTCTTACTAATGTGGTCTGGAACTTCATAAAAAAAACTTCACGCACTCTTTCTTAACAAGGGATCAGAAGGAACGCAATGCAAAGACTTTTTCCACAACTTGGAGAGATCTTAGAGAGATCTTTATCCTTTAGTTTTTGCATAGACTTGCGTTCGCCTCTCGTTATTTACTCTACATGCGTGAATCGGAGAGCTGGGCTAAACAGGCGTTGATGTAGAAGCAGGGTCTGATCATCTTCTGCGGAGGTGGTGTTTATCCACACTATTACATCATAGAGTGGCACATTCAACAATCTGTTGGCAGATTAGCTTCAATATAAGCTGTTTTTAGACTAACAAGAAAGTTTTGAGTTCTGAAACTTACAGGGTGTTTTCATAGTACAATGACCTCGATCAAAATATCAAAGGAATTTTGGTTTCTCAGTTCATGACCCCTTTAAAGCTTCTCTTTTGTTGAAAATTACTTCTCATTTCCAAACTCCAAGCAGAGGCAAAGATGGAGTTCGATGGGGAACAGTGTTTAATATTTATATCATTTAATTGCAGCCTTTGCCATTTAATAATTGCACTAAGCCATATTGTGATTACAGTTTTATTTATATTAATCATGTAGTCTGTATTGCAACATCACTGTGCAGTTTAACTATATTAGATTTTGATGTCACTAAGAGTCTTTAAAAGATAAGTGTTTTTTAAATTGAGAATACATTATCTGGACACTTTATTTAATGGTCAAATTGAAATTGCTTAGTCATTTAGTTTATCGTTCATGTCTTGATGAGATCAAAGTGTAGTACTCTTTTTATAATGTATGCTGCTCTTCATTACCATATAAATATTGTGTTTGCATGAGCAGCTAAGTTATACAAATAAATGCTCCATCTAATTTAACCAAAAAGACAATAATAAGAAATTGGACTGATGTTGTTAAACCCCAGCAAACTTCGTTGATTTTAGCCAATGAGAGAGCGCACTGGCAATGTAAGGCTTAATGTATAATTAACTTGCTTCTATCTTTATCCAGGGGAAATTAAATATGCTAATGTGTTTTGTTTTGTTGTGTTGCAGGCAGCACTGGCTCATCTGGAGTCTTTAGCTATAGATGTGGAGCAGGCTCATCCCCCCGCCACTGAACAGATCATCGACTGCCTACCCCAGATCACCGTCAATGCCGAAAACACTGGTATTCCTGCTTTTTCTTGTAGCTATATAAAGTGCACATAATGGTATCTTACAGTACAGTATACGGTTTTTAATAGAACTTTGCTCTATAGGAGTGTTATGAACAGGCTGTGTCTCACTGCTGCCCATGTGAAGAGTTTTGCAGATGGGAAATTGTAGTGTGTATGAGATTACACTGACAGACACCGAGACCTGAACTCATCACGTCTAAGTGATTAGCTTGTGTGTACTCGTCCGTATTTTCTTTTCAGTGCAATGCGAACACAGATGAGAAATGTTTTTCACAAAACTCAACACACTGGATGAGTGCCGGGAAAATCATGCTCTCACACTAATGTCCCACTTCAACTTTATGGCCTGAGTGCATTTGGGGCAATAAATCTGCTTTGGAAAGCATGAAATGACTTCAGTTTCAGCCCTAATGACTGAAATGAATGATGTGACGTGTGCGTGACTGGATCGAGACGCGTTTAAATATTTGGTTTGGTGTTGTAGGTTTACGAGTTGAGTCTTTGACATGCATTCACATGCACGCTCTCTTTGGTTCTGCAGAGCAGGAGCAGTGCTGTGCCATCTGCTGTTGTGAATACGTCAAAGATGAGATTGCAACCCTGCTGCCGTGCCGCCACATGTTCCATAAACTCTGTGTCACTCTCTGGCTCAGAAAGGTAATGCTGTTTTTCTTAGAGCTTGTGAAAGAGAAAATTAAATGGTTAATTTACCCAAAAATTAACATTCTGTCATCATTTACTCCCATTTTGATTCAGACTTGCGCATTTATCCTTTCATCGTCCATTGAAAGTCCATGCAACCAAAACTTTCACACATTAAAAATCCAAAAAGACTATATTGTAAAAGTATATGCATCCACTGCTGTTCAAAATTTGGAATCAGTAAGATTTTTATTATTATTTTATTATTATTGTTTCTTATGCTCATCAAGGCTGCATTTATTTGATCAAAAATCCAGAAAAAAGTAATATAAATTACAAGTAATGCAAAATAACTGTTTTCTGTGTGAGTATATTTTAAAATGTAATTTATTCCTGGGATTCAAAGTTGAATTTTCCGCGTCGTTACTCCAGTCGTCAGTGTCACGTGATACTTCAAAAATCATTTTAATGTGCTGATTTATTATCAGTGTTAAAAATAGTTGTGCTGCTTTATTTTTTGGAACCTGTGATTCTTTTTCAGGATTCTTTGATAAATAAAATGTTATGCCTTTTCTAACAATATAAGTCTGTGCTATCACGTTTTATTAATTTAACACATCCTTGGTTGGTAAATGGTGTTTTTTTTTTTTTTTTTCAAAAAAGAAAATGAAAACTGACTGCGAACTTTTAAATGTTAGTTTATATTGTTAAAAAATATTTCTATAGTTCTTTTTAACTTTATTGAAAAAAGAATCACAGTTTCCATGAAATATTAAGTTAAAAAGAAGAGAATAATTAACTTAATTAGAAATCTTTTGTAACAATATAAACTACCACTTAAAAGTTTGTGGTCAGTACATCTTTTTTTCTGTTTCTTTTTTTTTTTTAAAGAATTTAATACTTTTATTTAGCAAGGATGTGTTAAATCAGGGTGTCTGTGGGTCCTTAAAGTCTTTTCCTAATAAAAAGCCTTAAAGTCTTAAATTCAGATTGGAAAATTAGATGGAATCGAAATATTTTTGCTAACATTGTCGCTAAAATATCTCAAGTCTGATGGACCTAATGACAGTTAGTCAAGTAGTTAATTTTTTTTTTTTTTTTTTTTTAGACACAATATTTACTGGTTTGTTCTGTTTCACCAACGAAAATAGTTCCAAACAAGGATCACAGTAGAAGTATAGCACATTCTCCAAGCAACACTGACAGATTTTTCTGAATGATTCTGAATTTTTTTTTGAAGGAATCAGTTGTATGAAACACTTAATGCTCATTCGTTAAGTGACTTACCGCCACCTACGGGTAGTTTAGTATGTTTAAAAGTATGCTTCGCCCCCTCCCCCCAAATGTCTTATTTGTATATTCATAAATCTATTTAAAACATTAATCTCTTAACATTATTTATTGCCATTGTACTTTTGCATTGTAAATTATTTCATCTGACTGGTAACTGCTCTATAGAATTCACTGATAAATTATAATTTGACATGAAAGGTGAAGCATACATTTATAAAGTTTAAAAAATAGGTCTTTATAAAGGGGGACAAAAGCAGAATTATTTATGTAAAAGCTGATAGAACACGGATAAAAATATAGCTTCAGAATAAATTGTTTACACCACTAAAATCTCGGTGATGTGGTACTTTTGTGGGGATATTTTGTGTGGAATATTGTCTCCTGATATGAAAAGTTCACTGTATATTATAGTAATAAATATAATGACAATTCATGACCGCGATGAAATGTCATTTCTTTTTACATTAAACACATTAAATATAATATATGTATGTAATATAATGTGTATTTACATTACAGGTTTAGGTCTTAATTTTGTATAAGGTGGTATTAAAAAGGTCTTAAATTTCACTTCTTCAAATCTGCAGAAACCCTGTAAATTGATTTAAAAAAAAAAAAAAAAGTGATCGCAAAGACTTTAAGGCCCAGTTTCACAGACAAGGCTTAAGCCTAGTCCTAGACTAAAATGTAAGTCTGAGCTGTTTGAACTGAAAGAAACTTGCACTGACTGATCTTAAAATATATCGGTGTCTTTGTTTTGTCTCAAGATGCACACCAGTAATGTTTTTTTCTAAGCATGTTCATAAAAATTACTTAAATATCCTAATTGAACTATCTGCTAATCCTGGCTTAGTCTAAGCTCTGTCTGTGAAACCGGGCCAAAGTGTTTAGAAAAGATTTCTATTTTGAATAAATGCTGTTCTTTTTAACTTTTTATACATCAAAGAATCCTGAAAAAAAAAAAAAAAATCACAGGTTCCAAAAATTTGCAGCACAACTGTTTCCAACATTGATAATAAATAATAAATTGGCATATTAGAAATATGTGACACTGAAGGCTGACCTAATGGCTGAAGAAAATTCAGCTTTGCATCACAGGAATGCATTATATTTTAAAATTACAATAGAAAACGATTATTTTAAACTGTAATAATATTTCACACTATTACTGTTTTTCAGCCTTGACGAACATTAAAAAAACATTAAAAATCTTACTGATCCCCAACTTTTGAACGAATATATGCGACCCTGGACCACAAAACCAGTCATAAGGGTCAATTCTTTTAAATTAAGATTATCTGAAAGATGAATAAATAAGATTTCCTTTGATGTATGGTTCGTTGGGACAATATCTGGCTGAGATACAACTATTTGAAAATCTGGAATCTGAGGGTGTCCTTATTCCCTGTCCAAAATCGCCCTTGTACTCTTATATAGTGCAATAGTTTGTTTTTAGGAACCTTTTGAAGAATTAAAGTTTTGGTCACATGGAGCCAGATTCACTAACAACTTGTGCCAGTGTGAACCCTCTTTTGGACCATTTTTTTTACTTCGATGGGTGGATGGTAATCTTTCAGGTTTCATTAGAAGTATGTTTTTAACAGTCTGTGAATGTGAGTAAATGATGACAAAATATTTTTGTGTACTATTCATTTAAGAGCAAAAATGATAATGACATAATTATATGTACCGAATACTGTCTTTTTCTGATTTTCAGTCTGGCACATGTCCAGTGTGTCGCCACGTTCTGACCCCGGCAGTGACCGAACCTGCGTCGATAAATACTGAACAAGAAACGCCACCATCCAGTCACAGCGCATCCGGGGGAACGTGTTGAATGTCAGTAATACACCCATCAAAACATCCCGCAAAGAAATATTGAAATAATAAAAAATCAGTCTCGCAAAAAAATGGCAAGCAGCGGCCTGAACTAGCATTCAGATTTCAATTAACCTAGTGACTTGAGCTGCAATTCATGGTCCAAATGTGGCGAACTAAAACTTATTTTCTAAGAAAATATGAAGACGTATATATATATATATTCATAGGAAGCATATTTATTCATGTTTCAATTAAAAATGTTTTTGTACATCCAGGCTAAACATAATTACAAGTCTTTAACTTTTCACGTCATGTCAAGTAAAACTCCAGCGCAATCCCTCAATAAAAGCTCACATTTGGTTCAAGTAATCATTTCTTTGTTGGTTTCTAGCTTGAACTCTCTCCAGATATCCATTCAGAGTTAAATCAGTCGCTGAGCCGCATTGTAAGGTCCAGATTTAAGCGCATGTCGCTGGATATGAATGATAATGGCTGTGCGATATATATTTTCACTGTGCTTCATAAACATATTTGTATAAATCATTCAAATGATGGCCGCTGAATAGGTAGTTTTCACAAAAGCACCTTCGGGAGCAATATCATTTCCTAAAGACTCTGTGCGAGAGGCTGACAGTCTGAACTAGAAAATATGATGGTGGGGGACTATAAATATGAAATGGCTTTGTGCCGTTTATTGCTAAGGCAATTGGCATGTATTCAATGTCGTGTTATTTAGAGGCGGCAGCTCGAATCTGTGGAGAAAAGCATCACTGCAGAATAATACTCGGAGAAAGGCGCAGGTGTGCAAATGCTGGGTCGCTCTAGTCCACCCAAATCACATATTATTGTGGACTCCATTTACTGAAATCTTGCAAACCAGAGATATTATTTATGTATATTTGAAAGAAACTGTTAACATGACTAATTCTCAAGATATATATATATATATATATACATATAAACCTTCCTGCAGATTTCATTGGCTGAATGATCAGTGAGACAGAAGTATTGAACAGCTGTCGGCACTTTCCACAAATAGGGTGTCAATTGGTGTCCCAGTTTAACAATAAAACACAATGGGTCTTATTCACTGATAATTATGTGGATTATTCATATTTATATGCACTGGAGAACTTGCTCTGACAAAAGATTTCCGCCTAATTCATGTACATGCATACAAGTGCGCACATGAATTTGTTCTTGACCTTGTTCTAATATTCCTACACAACATTAGAACAAATTTATGTGCAAAAGTTGATGAATTAGTGGAAGCATTCTTGTGCAAATTTTATGCAATAAATTGTGTACGCACAGTTAGTCTATGAGACCCAATGTACTATAGAGAGGAAAAACTATATCTATATTATGGACATTTACCACCATGAATATTCACTTAATTTTAGACAAAATCATGGGATTTAATTTTATTCATTTATTTTTGCCTACTACTGCTGCATGATTTCCAACAAAATATTGCAATATTTGATACAGTCGACACGCATCTTAAGTGACATCTGTAATCTAATTTAACTTTCTCAATTTTTTTTATTAATGAATTAGTGTTACCTGCATTCACCAAGCTCAACCATTCAACCCTATTATCAGAGTTATCACAAGAAAAAGGATTGTACAAATATTTTAATGGTAAGCCTTTACAGTAATGTTTCATTAGTTAACATGAACTAAGAATAACCAATACTTCTACAGCATTTAATAATCTTAGTTAATATTAATTTCAACATTTACTATTTCATTAAAATCAAAGGTTGTGTTTTTTACCATTAGTTAATGGCCTATGAACTAACAATGAATAACTGTATTTTTATTAACTAACGTTAGGGTTAAGGGTTAACAAAGATTAAATTTAAAAGGTAACACTTTACAGTACTTATTTACAGTATTTAGTATAGGATTTAGTTATAAAAAGTATTATCTTTCGGTAATTAATTTTAACAAACACCACTTTTAACTGAAATTAACTAAGATTACCCTGACAGCACGTACATCTCAGAGACGTCTATTTGATATCTGCAAGACGTATTATTTACGCAGTCTGCTCATCTGCAATACGTCTATTGGACGTTTTCTATCAGATGTCAAATAGACGTCTTTAAGATGTTAAGGATTTAGAATGTATGTAAAACTGACATCTTACAGACATCTGCCAGACGTTTGTACACAGCAAGAGATCTTTAACAGACATCTTGCAGACAGACGTACATGTGCTATTTATGGCTAATAATTAGCCATAGTAT
Source organism: Garra rufa (assembly GCF_049309525.1). NCBI lineage: Eukaryota > Metazoa > Chordata > Actinopteri > Cypriniformes > Cyprinidae > Garra > Garra rufa. The sequence continues at coordinate 23,985,321 of NC_133365.1, forward strand.
TCATATACACCTGGTTTGGCATGCGATTTAACAGCAAAACGCGCATCCTTGACCTGTAATTTGCCATAACTGGAGTCATCAAAAACGTGAAAATTGTCTTTGAATATGTACATTTTGAGTCAGACAAAACGTGCATTCTTGACTCATGCTCTGGGCTCACTGAAGATGTGTTTTTGATGTGCGTTTATCATTAAAAAAAATGGGCATCGAATAAGTTGAGTTTTGAATCGGACAAAACACGCATTCTTGACGTCTGCATATGCTAAAAAGAAATGCTAAAAAACCTAGAAATTACATTTAGCATTTATATGCAATAAAAAAAACAATCTTTATATCAGTTTTATAATTTGGTAGTGAAACATGAATTTTGAATAATGAAAATTAGATTGTCTCCTTATTCTATTCATCAGTGTTTGAACTATTAAAGAAGAAACCCTATTTTCCCCATTTTAGTTTTGGGTTAAAAAGGAATAACTAATGGACGCAAAAGTACACAGACATTTATTAGAAAAAAGGTCCGTATACCCTTTTTTTTTTTTTTTTTTTAAGGCTTTCCTTTCCGAGAAGCAGAACAACTCGGGTAGTATCGCACTCAATTCAAGACAGCAGTGCAAAACGGTTAAAGGGTTAGTTCACCCAAAAATGAAAATTTGATGTTTATCTGCTTACCTCCGTGGCATCCAAGATGTAGGTGACTTTGTTTCTTCAGTAGAACACAAATGAAGATTTCTGACTCGAATAGCTGCAGTCTGTTAGTCATATAATGGCAGTGAAATGGCACCAAACCTTTGAAAGTAAAAGAAAACATGCACAGACAAATCCAAATAAACCCTGCGGCCCGTGATGATACACTGATGTCTTTAAAACATGAAACGATCAGTTTTTTTTTACCTTTAATACACCGCAATGTCCAACAACTGTCCTGAGCGTGTGCTCAGCATCTGGCACGTTACATGTGAACGCGCTCTGATGTAGAGTATATGCGCCCGCGAGTATACGACACTCATTGTTTACACAGTGCACAGAGATTGTGGGTAGAGCAGCTATTCAAAATGCTAATTACTTGCACTTATCCTGATTGTTCAAACCGATTTAAAGCTAAAAGATTGTTTGCTTGCACGACTGTTGACTTTTCACTGATTTCCCCTTCTGGCGTTTGCATATACTACGCCAGAGTGGTACCCAGGTAATGTGCCAGATGCTGAGCTGAGTTGGGCATTGCTGTGTATCAAAGGTAAAAAATGATATAAATACTGTTCAGTTTCTCGCAAAAACTGATCGTTTCGTGTCTTAGGACGTCAGTGTATCGTCACGAGCTGCAGGGTGTAGTTTGGATTTGTCTGTGCATGGGTTTTTTTTTTTTTTTTTTACACTTTCACTTTCAAAGGTTTGGTGCCCATTCACTGCCATTATATGACTAACAGACTGCAGCGATTTGAGTTAAAAATCTTCGTTTGTGTTCTACTGAAGAAACAAAATCACCTAAACCTTTGAATGCCTTTGGGGTAAGCAGATAATAATCAAATTTTCATTTTTGGGTGAGCTGTCCCTTTAAATATAGAATATATGTATTCGATATTGATGTCAAAAATGCTTGTTTTCAATGCCCAGAGTGCGTCAAGAACACACGTTTTATAGGCAATCACACGTCGAGGACACGTTTAGAATACACTTGCCATACACTTGCACTCTTAAAAGTTTTATCCATGTCCAATGTCCACTCTGTTTTTCCCCCATTATTTATGATCGATTACAAATATTTTGAACTCTTTTAAACCTAAGCTAGGCTACACCATTCCAGTCTCTGCTATTTTGTTTTCTACTCTGAAACAATGGCCCAGGATAGTTTTGCCATTGTTTCGTTTTAATAAGTTAATAAGTTGAGTTTTAGCGTTTTGACATCCAATCAGCCGTTCTGTACTAAGACGGCGGAAAATGTAAAGATGCGATTTTCTAGGCAGATAAGATTAGGAACTACACTCCTAGAAAATCGCATCTTTACATTTTCCGCCGGTCTTAGTACACGATATAACTACAGAGGAGTCAAGTTTTAAATAGGACAAATACCGAAACTTGTTGGTCGTTTTTAAATGCTGTGCTATTGGTCTAATAGAATTCAATGATCTATGATAAGCTATGCTAAAAGTGATATCGCCAGAACAGGAGAACTGTTTTACTGTTTACTGCAGGCTAGTTCAACTGAATATGTAGAGAAGAATAACATTCAGTGCTAACTTTTAATAATTAATTTCAAGCAGAAAATTTAAAGACTCAAAAAAAAAACTTTATTGCAAGTGTACAATATAAACAATGAGCAGACATTGTTATAATTGAATGTCCATCAGAGAGGTGTTACGAGCAAACAGAGACAGATGAAAGAAAACTACATGGAAAACAAGGAATCAACCATCTAAATGTCAACCATTTGTCTTTTAATATTTCCTCTTTCAGTTGGCAGGGGTGAAGATCTCTAAAAGCATTCGTTTGAAAAGGAAACGTCCAGTGTTGCTTTTCTACGTTTGTCCATGGATCAATTCAAGGCGGTTTTGAGTTGATCATTTCATTTTATATTAGGGGATCATTTTAAAGCATAAAAAGGCCAAAAGTGCAATCAATACATAAAATGTTTCCATCACAGAATAAATAGTCCAGCACAGGGAAGGAAGAATTGCCAATTTGAATGACAACAGAAACGTTTCTATTAAGTACTTTGAAAATTTATTAGAGTATCCCTGCTCTATCAAAAAAGTTTTTTTCTGATGGAAGTTATGTGCAAGTCCGACATGGGACACGTCTCTGAATAACACAAATTTCAATATAATGTGAGACACAATACTGGCGTTTGCTTTAATACACTGACAGTAGGAATTATAGTGAATGGTACAAAAAAAGTAAAAAGATTAAAATGCTTGAATAATATTACAGTATTTCAAACAACACACTATAGGGATAATTGCTTTGACGTTTAAAAAGGCAAAAAAAGAGCTCACCCACCAGTAGTTTAATCAATGCAAGTTCAGCTGCTTAACTTAAAATAAATCTGATCTGAACCCACTGGTGAATCATGCAAGGATACGAATCCAAACTGTATTATCCAGTAGCTTTAAGTGTAAATTGTCACCAGTCGTGCATGATTGGCACATGCATTTTATTGCATGTCAAACTCCATTGACTTTCGGCTGCATTAGTGATGGCAACAACGTAAAGAGGAAAAAACTAAGATCTTGCAGGGTAGAAAGAAGCACAGTCAACGCTATGGGACCCTCTTTACATATTCCAAATGTGCAAATATTAGAGCAGTATTGATTCTGGGTCTTCATCGCTACTATTATAGCTGAAAATTTGACGCATAGTCCTAACAGACATCCACATTCTATTAGTTTTGCAGTGGAAAACAACAAACACCTATAAAATTACATTACTGAATCTACAAAAAAGTATTTACAAAATACAAAAGGAATGCTTTTATAGAGTAAACCTGGAAGAAACCACTATTCCATTTTTGTGGAAATGGAACAACAAATTTATGTGACTCAGGAGTTGCTGGTAAGACACGGTCCAGACGACCCGCACAGATGGGTATGGGTATGTAAGCATTGAAAAAATGGCACCTGATAAAAATAGTAGGAAACAACCTGGGATAGTCTTAATACAAAACATCATTGTCTAACCAAACTTGTAATACTCATGTAGGTAAATGCATCTATTAGGACGCAAGGGTTGTTTGCATGAGAAAACCTGATGGTAAAATAGCACAAATGCACAAGAATAAGAACATCACAATCCAAGACAATGGCATAGAGACAAATAAACATGCTTGTGACTGGCTTTGGTTGCTGGTAATCTCCCAACAGGACAAAACAGTCAGTTTTGGACAGAGCTTTAGGTGACGTCTAATATGCTACATGGCAACATTGTAAATGTAAAGAGATGGTTCAAATTTAAAAAAAAAAAATGAAAAATCTGTCATTATCTACTCATTTTTATTTGTTCCAAGAAGGTGTTTTAAAGCCAAGCTGCTCTTTTCCATAAAATAAAAGGATTTAATGAACACTGGGACTGTCAAACTGCAAAAAGTATCTGAAAAGCAGTCTCTATTTGACTTGTTCTCGATACTCTGTGTAGCTTTGTTTGACAGAATGACAAATTTAGGTTGTTATTCACTGAAAATCTTCCCCTCATTGATGCTTCCATGTGTTTAAAGAGATATTCCACCCGAAAAAGAAAATTGTGTCATAATTACTCACTCCAAACATTCCAAACCGTTCGTTCATCTTCAGAAGACAAATTTACATATTTTTAATAAAATCAGTTTTCTGACCCTGCGTAGACAGCAATGCAGCTAACACATTAAAGACCCAAAAAGGTTGTAAGGACATTGTTAAAATAGTCAATGTGACAGTGGTTAAACTGTAATTTTATGAAGCTACGAACATACTGTTTGTGCACAAAGAAAACAAAAATAATTGTATTTAATCATTTATTTTCTTCCATGTCAGTCTTTGATGTGTGTTCACGAGAGTACCATGACGCATGTGTGTTGTGCTGCTTACGCAGAAGCTGGTATTCTGAAGTAGATGCGCATATGGTCTTTGTAAACATGTCTAAAGATTTTTCAATTTCGATTTTTGGCCAAGCCTTACTTGAATCAGAATACAGCTAATGAACACGCATACGTCGTGGTACTCTTGTGAACAGTTTTCACATCGAAAACTGACACAGAAGAGAAGAAATTGAACAAAGTAGTTATTTTTGCAGCTTCATAACATTACGCATAAATATCTTGATTTGTGTTCTGGTGATGGATGAAGGTTTTACAGGTTTGGAACAACACAAGTAATTAATGATAGAATTTTCATTTTTGGGTGAACTGTCCCTTTAAATTTGTTGCAAAATTAATAATGAATATGAAAAATGAACAGCATTTTGGTATCACTTTCATATTACGTAACTAAATGCATACAAACCAAAACCAGTAACTGAGAGCTACAATGAAGCAAAAGATTTTCGGTGAACAGCAACTTGTGTCCTCAGAAGATTTGAAATTTACTGCAGAAGTTGTATGTGATACTTTTCTTGTCCTTTTTGAAGCTTTAAGGGTTGAAAACCAGCCCATGAATTATTCACCCTCAAGGCATCCTAGGTGTATATGACTGACTTCTTTCAGTCGAATCCAATTGGAGTTATATTAAAAATGGTTGGTTCTGGCTCTTCCAAGCTTTATAATGGCAGTGTGCGGGTGTTTCTGTTCAACAGTCCAAAACAAGTCCAATAAAGTGCATTCATCTATAATAAAAAGTGCCTCATATGGCTCCAAGGGCCTCCTATAGCGAATCAATGTGGTTTTATAAGAAAAATCTCAAAATTTAAAACAATCACTTTTCTCTAGCTTGCGCCAACTGTTGGAAGCCATTCTGGGGGGGGATGACGTAAGATGTATGCGTTGTGCCTGCGCAGCTGAGAAGTGACAAATGCAGAAAGTGGAGAGGAGAGAGCAAAACAAAACAATGGTCATGAATTAGAAGTACAAAAGAGGATTTAAAAAAATAAATAAATAAAAATGGAGGATTTCGATAAAAGCCAATGGAAAAGGGTTTTCCTTTATTAAAGTAAGCAAACTTTGCCCCTGTAAACAAAGCGTTTTCGCGAGATCAGCGGCGCATTTGCAAACCATACATCCTACGTCATCCGCCCGGAACGGCTTGCACATATGACAGTCGGTCCAAACTAGAGAAAAGTGATTATTGCGGTTTAAATCTGGATATTTTTCTTACAAAAACGCATCAAATTGCTACAGGAGGCCTTTTTCACCTCCATCAATGGATGCGCTTTATTGGACTTCTTTTAGACTGTTGAACAGAAACACCCACCGCCATCATAAAACCTGGAAGAGACCATTTTTAATATAACTTCGATTGGATTCGACTGAAAGAAGAAATTTAGATATACCTAGAATACCTTGAGGATGAGTAAATCGTGGGCTAATTTTCATTGGTGTGAACTAACCCTGTAAGGGCTCCAGTCACCATTTTCTTTCACAGTATGGAAAAGTGCAGTGTGAACATTATAGTAATTTTCTCCTTTTGTTTGCTAAAGCACTGGAAAGGCATAGGGGTGAGTAAATAATGACAGCTGACATTTTTTGACAATTCTGAACTATCCCTTTAAACATGAAGAGGTGAGAGGTTGAAGTATTTGGAAGAAATCTGAAGGCTTGTAAACTGTATTGATGCAGTGTCCATGTCATTCAACTGGTCTTAAGCAGCCTGGCAGAATCGCTCAGTTTTACATTAAGGCCACCTGACTGTAGTATACTATTTGTGTGATCAGAAATTGCACTTAGGTAAATCTATGCATTTGGTCTCATTGCTTGACGAGTGCTAAAACGTTGGAATGCCACTCGATGAAAGTCTGAGACATGTTATTTTGTGTGACTGACAAACATCTGTAAATTATAAAAATGACATAAAATGGCTTGACTATAAAACTCCCCAAACCATTCGGTTTTAGCACTTAAAAAAGAAAACAATATTGTGTTATTGGGTGGACAAGCAGTCCATCTTCACACATTCATCTCCATATTGTAAAGGGATATTTACCCAAAAAGGGACATTTTGCCATCGTTTATTTACACTCATGGCCTTCCAAACCTGTATGACTGAAACAAAAAAATATTTTGAAGTGTTTCAACTGTTTTGTCCATATAAATGTACAGTACAAAACAATATTGGACCCAACTAACCCTCAGAAGAAAGAAAAGTCATTTTGGAACAGGTTTGGAAAGACATAAGGGTGAGTAAATGATGACAATTTCATGTCTAGGTGAACTATCCCCCTTTTCACTGGTGCGTACACAGGAATACTCGATGGCATACTGAATATACCTTATACATCTTACGTTCTGTCTGTCGTAGCTTAACTGTTGCTCAGTTACAAACCAAAAAAACGGGAAAATCTGCATAATTTTGACATCAGAGCAAAGCTGAGACCTCTCTCTCCATGCTAATGGCTCAAAACAGCTGGTGCATAGGCAGTTCACACAGTGATTATGTGACGGAGTACTCTTTAGTACAATAATAGCATGTAATTTCGAGGGCGAAACATCGTTGTGTTTCTCTCTGCAGATTAGGGATCACCTGGATGTGAAGTATGAGGTTGGCCTTCCAGCCATTTCCTCATTAAAGGCTATTTTTTCTTGACAGCGGCCAGTTCTTTCTGAATGTCGACAAATTTGGGTCGATTCTCAGGCTTGTACTCCCAACATCTCTGCATGATCCTGTACACCTCGTCGGGACACTTCTGCGGGCAGGACATTCTGTAACCTACATTATACACAAACTTTCTGTCAGTGTTGATTATAAAGCAAATTGTTAAAATGCGAACAGATTGCAAGTTATATTCAGAACATACAGTAGTACTAAGGTACTGCACACTGTGTAGTACATACTGTGCAGGGCCTACTTTAAAACAAAAAAATATGTTTAATAACTCAAGCATGATGAACATTTTAAACCCTAGTCACTCAGTGTCCAGTTATTACAGAATAAAAACAGGGTGTTGCATTGTTATATAATTTAATTTCATTAATAATAATGAATTTATTATATCATCATTACATTAAAATATAATTGAATTAATAATATGTGACCCTGGACCACAAAACCAGTCGTAAGTCGCACGGGTATATTTGTAGCAATAACCAACAATATATTGTATGGGTCAAAATTATTTTTCTTCGCCCAAACTCATTAGGATATCAAGTAAAGATCATGTTCCATGAATATATTTTGTAAATTTCCTACTGTAAATATATCAGAACTTAATTTTTTGCCAAGAACTTCACTTGGACAACTTTAAAGGTGATTTTGCACCCTCAGATTCCACATTTTCAAAAATTTTTATCTTGGCCAAATACCGTCCTATCCTAAACCATACATCAATGGAAAGAGAGAAAAAAAAGAAAAAAGAATCGACCCTTATGACTAGTTTTGTGGTCCAGGGTCATATATAATAAAATGAGGGCTGTCAATTAAAATGTTTAATTTAATTACATGATGTTTTGATTGAATTAATCTAATTAATTGCAAACTAAATTTGGCTGTGAAAATACCCAAAAAAAATTATTTAAAGCTATTATTGTGTTAAATGAGAAAGTAGCCAGTAAACAGTGGCTTTAGAAAGAAATAATTTATTTGATTCAGCATAAAATGTATTATACATAAACATTTAGGCTGCTTCGACTTAAACTATGGAACATATAAGAAGATAATTTGAGAAACATCTCAGTATTTTTTGTTCATAAAATGAAAGTCATTGGTAACCTCCAAAATACCTTCTTTTATGTTCCACAAAAGAAAGGGTTGAAACAATAAGAGGGTGAATTAATTTCAGAATTTACATTTTTTTGAGTGAACTACCCCTTTATGTTTTTATTTTTATTATTATTATTTTTAATGAAATGATATTCTAAATAAGAAACTAAATCTACCAGCAGGTGACTGTAAATGTCGTCGAGTCGTTTACTTGATTCGTTCATTCTCTTTATATGAATGGGCTTTTGAATCAAATTGGTTCGCAGGATTCGTTTAAAACGCGTATTCATTCAGAAACTAAACACCGCTGTGTTGCTCTGAGACACAACAATTCTGCTATGGCTTCAAAGGTAATATGTTCTCTGCAAAATTGAGCAGTTGTGGAGTTGTTGCCCTGCATCATATTTGTCAACTATATGAAATGTAACATGATGTAGAGGTCTGGGGGCGGGGCAAGCGCATTAACTGCGTTAAAATATTTTAATCACGTTTTTTTTTTTTTTTTTTTGCATAACTAATTAATTAAGTTAATACGTTAAACTGACAGCCCTAAATAAAATATAAAAAAAATAATAATACAATTTAAAGATAAATAAAAAAATTATAATAAAACAAAAAAAATTAATTGAAGTTAAAGTTTTGTACCTTTTTCGACCTGTTCTCGAGCCTGCTGGTTGGTCATGCCCGGGTAAGGACACACTCCTAGACTGAATGTTTCCCACAGGAGGATCCCATAACTCCACACATCACTCTCTGAGCTGTATCTCCCTGGGATTTAAACAACATGTCAAACATCCGACTGGATCCAACGTAAGATCGAATCTGACTGCTCAGTGCTGGATGAAGAACACAAATCAAGTACTTGGGTAAAAAGCACGGATGCTCTAAAATATTCCTTGAGTACTTCATTTGAATGTACTCAAATTAGAAGTTCACTTCCAGAATAAATATTGCCTAATATTATCCTGATATTATCATCCAAGATGTTCATGTCTTTCTTTTTTCAGTCGGAAAGAAATGAAGGTTTTTGGGTAACACACAGTGTTGCCAACTTGGCGACTTTGTCGCTATATTTAGCGACTTTTCAGACCCCCTTAGCGACTTTTTTTTTTTCAAAAAAGCGCCTAGCGACAAATCTAGTGACTTCTTGGAAAAACCTTATTTAGCTTATGAGACTCTCTGGTACTGCCGCGCGAGCGCGAAGTCGTGCTTTCCCAGCGCGCGCGCTCTCCCTCTCTCTCTCTATCTGCGTCTGCTCTGTTCAGTGAGCAGCAGAGAAGCAGCATTTTCAGATAAAAAAATATATATTCTGATGCTTCTAACTCTATTTTACATGCAAGTATAGCCCGAAATCACAGCACAGCCATTGTCTTAATCATATGTATACTTGATTTTTTTAGACAATGTCGTGATTATGAATAACGATTTTAGTGTAGATATATCTTCGAGAGCTGGTTATGTAGTCCTAATGGGCTGCGTTTCAGTCACAATTTCATATTTACCCCGTTGTCTGACAAAAGAAACCGTAAAATATATCAATATATCTATGAAATATATAAATGAAAACAGTTTTATTGAATTTGGCTGCATCAAATAGCAGTATGTGAGCACAGAGACGCAAGACAACGTACTGACGCCATGAATATGCTAATGAGCGTATGACGTCATTTAGCGACATTTGGCGACTTTTCAAGCAGGGTTTAGCTTCTTTCCATTGAAAAAAGTTGGCAACACTGGTAACACATACTAGGATTTTTCTCCATATAGTGGACTTTAATGGAAGTCAACGCGCTGAAGGTCCAAATTGCTGTTTAAAGTACTTCAAATGGCTCTAAAAGACCCCAGCCGAGAAATAAGGGTCTTATCTAGTGAAATGATTGGATATTTTCCTAAACAAATAAAAACTTCTATACTTTTTAACCACAAATGCTCGTATTGCCCTACGTTTTTTCACACATTACATAATCACATTGGAAAAGTCATGCGCAGTTAGTTCTTCTTGAGTGTATTTTGGTTCAAAAAGCTAGGGTAGGGCAGAAAAACTCCATTTCATTTTCTCCTCCAACTTCAAAATCGTCCAACATCGTTGTTTTCCATTTTTCTGTAAAGGGCATTTGACTTTCTTTGCACGTTTACTACGTTTATTATGTAATGTGTAATGCCGAGCTGGTGCAAGTCGAGCATTTGTGCTTAAAAGTATATAAAGTTGTATTTTTCTTAGAAAATGGCAGATCGTTTCACTAGATAAGACCCTTATTCCTGGGATTGTGTAGAGCCCTTTGAAGCTGCATTGAAATTGCAATTTGGACCTTCAACCCATTGATCATTCTGGAAGTGAACTAATCATTTAAGTGTTAAAAAGTCAAAAAAGGACTTTTAGGTTACTGATAATTCAAGTGAAAATGAGAAAATATAACAAAAATGTGTAAAATGCATGGTGACAAAGTATAAACATACAATATAAAAACAGACATCATATGGGGCAAAATGTGTTACTATGTTTTTATCATTTCAAACTGCTACAGCAGCTGCGAAGATACATGCTCGTTAATTTAACATTACTTTTTTTTTTTTTTACTAAGGTTGCCTATCATGTACAGTCGCTGATACGCAAATGTCCACATTCAAGCATTTCACACAATACAAATTGCTTGACCTTTTATAGTAGACTGAGTTCATAAATAACTGACAGTAATTATCTCAAAAAATCAATCCAAAAAATCAGCATGAGTAGCCTACTTTTAATGCCATCAGTCGCATACACTCTCAAGCTACCAGGATCTCCCAGTTCTTGGCACATTTGGAGTCAGACATGAAGACTCATCATTGAATGTCTGACTTAAATGATCTTATTCAGATCATTGAATCATTGAAATTTTGAGTCAAGAACAACTATAATCGGATCAGATAAAGTTCACCCAAAACTGAAAATTCTGTCACCAATTATTAACCCTAGGGTGTGTTGCGCCAACAAGGATTAATCTTAAACCTAGAATAAATCAGGGTTTAGCAAATGATTCTAAAAAGTTAGCAGGTTTACATTTCAACCATCATTTTGATCCTGGATTCAATTTATATTTAAAATAGATTAACTTTAATCCTGTTGCTTCATAACTTTCAACTAGCTTTTTATCTTAATTCAGGATTAACTTAAAACTTACAGCGCTAATGTAAGTTAATGACATTAATGACAGAATTTGCAGTTTTGGGTGATTTATCCCTTTAAGTGGTGGAAATTGCTTAATCTAACAGCAGCACAGACACCATGAGTGGTTTACCATAGTTCAGTGCTTCCGGTGCAGTCCACTTGATTGGGATCTGCTTCAGTCCTGATGAGGAGTAGATGCCATTGTCCTCCTGGCGGGACATCCCAAAATCACTGATCTTCAGCACATTGTTCTCTCCCACAAGGCAGTTGCGAGCAGCCAGATCTCTGCAAGATTTTGAGAAACACTGTAATGTCACCTCATAAACAATGCAACACATGCACTCTCAGCTCACAATCATGACTGTGATTGGACATCTATGGGAAAATTGGTTTAAACTGGTTTCAAATCAAAAGTGAGAAAACTAAACTTCTGCCAACAAAATGATTGCCAGGAGCTGGAGCAAGCAGTCTAGACCCACAATTATTCTGTGATTACACTTATGAACACCCCCAGTCTGGAAAAAGTGCCCAGTGAGAGTTGCAGCAGCCGAGACAGGATCATCAACCTTCTGCTGTCAAGAACATCCAAGTCTTGACATGTTTAACTGTTTAACAAAACTTCAGAGTACAAGAGTCTTGCAGCCCTGTACTTAGATCAGTTTGGAACCTGTGAATGTATGATAACGTCACAAATGAGATTTTGGACAGACCATGATTCCTTCTGGCCCTCTTGGCCAAAATGATTTAAACGGTTCTTTAATTCTCTACATTAAAGGAGTAGTTCACTTCCAGAACAAAAATGTACAGATAATGTATGTAATGTAAAATCATTCTAGGGAAACACGCTTAGTTTCATGAATTTCTGATGCTCTAGGGCCTAACAGCAATATAATTAAATCATACAGACAGCAAAATGTCATATAACCTCACATCAGTTCAAAAGCACCCACAGCCCAAAATGGCTTGATTAATTTACTTTTTCTAATATGTTGTCTAATACCATTAATTAACCACTAAGTGGCTGTATAGCCCTATTATTACATATTTTAAATTAAAGCTGCAAGCAGCGATGAACGGGCCCTCGCACCCGGGCTCACCGCCGACCGGTTGCTTTAGGAAAACAGCAAACGGTGGGCAGTATGCTTTTAATACAGTAAATATATGAGAAATATGTCATAAGTCATTTAAATGTGCCAAACTTCCCATTGGCAGCTGGTGGCGCTATGCCTATAAATGATTATTGGCATGTAGATGTGTTCAGGCCAGCACTATTATCAAACATATGAAGTTTGGTGCAGATTGACCTTGGTATGTTTGAGTTAGTGAAAGATATGATATATCCTGGTGTCAACAGGTGGCGCTATGATAATATCTGAATATTGGCCTTTAGGTGTCTTCAGGCCAGGACTCTTACCAAACCTGTGAAGTTTGAGGCAGATCAGACATTTTATGGCTGAGTTATTACACCTATGTCCATGGCGAAACATCAAACTTTGTCAGGCCGCCACGGACACGCCCTATAACGAAAACTCAAGATCTTCACAATTTAACATCTCTAAGGCCTCTAGATCAGACTGACCAAATATAATGTTGATTTCATTAAATGTCTAGGAGGAGTTTGCTATAAACCTAATCCCCTGCAAGGACTTCAGATAATGCCAACTGTGAACCAAATGTGAACATTTTCCCTATATTCTGATGATGATGATGATAAGAACATGTAATTCATGATGATAACAAAATGTTATTATTGCTTGCATTACATTCACCACTTCTGCTTAAATCGTTACCTATCTGTACAATTTGAATGTGGATATTGCTTTGCTGGTGACTCCTGTTATAAGACATCACTCTTAAGCGCTACATAACTAAGAATCAATAAGGAAGACGGTGCACAGTTGGCAAATGCATTCACAGTAACCCTCTGCTAGTTTGGATTTTAAGTTTACTGAATTGAAAGGGTTACACTTTAAAATCAACACAGAGACACATACACACAATATATAAAATGTTGCCATCCAGTTTCATTTGTTAACATTAACTATATTAGTTAACATGAACAATAATTAAATAGCATTTATTAATGTTAATTAATATTAAGCTAAAAAAAGTATTCATATATTGTTTAAAGGTAAATTAGTATCTTTTAGTTTATGTACTGTGAATTAACATGAACATGAACACAGTTCATGTGGGTGTACAGCAATACACAATAAAGTGCTCTATAAACGCTTAATTCTTCCAAAATATCTTTAAAAATCAAGTTGAGTGTTTTAATGGGGCGATATATATATAACTGATCTTCAAATGATGGTTTTCGGATGTTTTGAACAGATAACAGCAAAGTTTGTTTTGTTGTCAAAGTTTGTCCTGAAATTTTTAATTATTATAATTTTATATTCAATAAATAACACTATGAAAATATTGTCTACAATGAAGATAAATCACTCATGCTTAAAAGTTGTATTTTTCTGAATCTTTTGCTATGTGACTGAATAGGACAAGTTCATGGTACAGTTCAGTAAAAATAAATAAAAAACAACAACTGCAAAATACAAACAATGAAAGATTTAATGACCCTTTATATTTTCTCAAAATATCAGACATATTTATGTCGATTACGCTACAGCAATGTGCATCTTCCTCAAAGATGGTCTTAAGCAAAACAGCATGTTCCACTGGTCTCTCTCCCTTACACCCCTCCCCCCTTCAGTCACTCTTCAGTGACTCAATGGTGACTGAACACAGACAGGCACAGGCAGAGTGACAGCAGGTTTCTAATTTCTTTTTTTAATTTTCTTTAATTCATAGAAGCTTGTATAAAATTGATATTTACACCACTTGCTCAGAATGATAAGATCTCTGTGTGAAAAAAGTTTTAAAGAGTTTGGATGCTGCACTTTAAAGATATAAAAAAATTACGGTTATGTTTTTTACTACATCTTTAAAAAATCACCACGTCAACACCGTTCAAGATATCCCAAATCCGCTCGCAATTTAACATCTTCAGAATCTTCTCTTCATGTTAAAAAAGTTTGGTGTGAATACCTTATTTTTCTTAGAAGGAGTGTGAATTTGTTTACAGCCTGATTTTTCCAAAAATCCACATTCAAATCAAAATAGCCGGCTTCCTGTTGGTCTTAGCTAATGAGTTTGATTTAGAAAGTTGTCCAGATTGATGAGAACAATATATGTACAGAGTTTTGTGACTGTAGGAAAAACTAACCCCCCAACTTTTGTCAAAAGATGGCGCTAGAGAGTGCCTGCTCCACGCCCATTTATGACCTTTTGCCAGTGTCTAACTATCATTAATATTGATGCGTGTGTTGAGTTTCATGAAATTCTAAGCATGTTATCTGCCTCGAAAAGACAGGAATCAAATTTTAAAGTTTGACACGTTGCCATGGCAACGGTATTTGATTTATCATCAACCCCTTTACATATTCTCATCGGCCGTGTTTTGACATTATTTTGATGAAGTTTGAAGAAAATCAAGTAAAATTAAGAGGCTGATTTCAAAGCATTTTGAAAATGACACGTTTCCTGCTGCCAGTTGGTGGCGCTATAACTTTGACTCATAATAGTCACATTTATGGAATCGGCATCATACAAGGAACAAACTGGTGAAGTTCCATCAGAATCAGGCAATGTGTGCAACAGTTATTAGACACTTCCTGTTTCTCATTTCTCGCCATAACTTTGTCGCCTTGCCACGGCCAAACCGTTCGAGATATCAAAAATCTCCTCGCAATTTAGCGTCCCCAATGTCTTGAGATCATGCTGACCGAGTTTGGTGACAATCCCATGGAATTCCTGGGAGGAGTACGTTAAATTCCAGAGCATGCGCTTTTTAAACAGCCCTAAATATCTCACTTCCTGTTGCGTGGAGCCCATGACATAGAGTACAAAAGTTGTTCAGCTCGATGAGTTCTATATGTGTACCGAGTTTCATATCAATACGCGCAAGTATGTGTGCGCAGTACATCAAGTTTTCAAACTGTGTTCCAGGGGGCGCTGTAGAGGCCCTGAACCACGCCCGGGTCCCAGCCTCTGTGGCGTCCGGACGACGGCAGATTCCGACGTGTGTGCAAATTTTCAAGAGTTTTTGAGTATGTTAAGGCCCCCAAAAGTGCCCCAACGGTTGAAAAAAAATAAAAAAAATAAAAAAAATAAGAATCCTTAGAAGAACAATAGGGCCTTCGCCCTTTTGGGCTCGGGCCCTAAATATTCCTGCTTATTAAGATATATATTTGGATATATCTTTTGAGGCATTATCTTTTTTTGTTAGATTAGTTTGGAACCCGTGAACGTATGGTAACATCACAAATGAGATTTTGGACAGACCATGATCTTTCTGGCCAAGAGTAAAATGATTTAAAGGGTTCTTTAATTCTCTACATTAAAGGAGTAGTTCACTTCCAGAACAAAAATGTACTGATAATGTACTCACCCCCTTGTCATCCAAGATGTTCATGTCTTTCTTTCTTCAGTTGTAAAAAATATGTTTTTTGAGGAAAACATTTTAGGATTTCTTTCCATATAATAGACTTCTATGATGCCCCTGAGTTTGAACTTCCAAAATGCAGTTTAATTGCAGCTTCAGAGGGCTCTAAATGATCCAGGCTGAGGAAGAAGGGTCTTATCTAGTGAAACAATTGGTTATTTTCTTAAAAAATAAAAATAATAATAATAATAAAAAATAAAAAAATTACAATTTATATTACTTTTTAACCTCAAATGATCATCTTGTCTAGCTCTTCGTAAACTTTGTGTATTCTGGTGACATGACAGTTAGGGTATGTCGAAAAACTTGAAAACTTTTAAATCTAATTTTCTCCTCCAACCTCAAAATCGCCCTAAATCGCGTTTGACCTTCTTTGCATGTTCACTTTCTAAACACTGGGTTGGTACATCTGCAGCGATGTAGGATGATTTTGAAGTTGGAGGAGAAAATGAGATGCAAGTTTTTTAACATACCCTAACTGTCATAAACCGGAATACACACGCAGAGTTCAAGCAAAGCTAGAAAAGACGAGTGTTTGAGGTATATAAATATTAAGTATATAAACTGTAATAAAAATAAATAAATAAATAAATAGTTTTGTTAGACAAGACCCTTCTTCCTCGGCTGGGATTGTTTAGAGCCCTCAATTTCTTTGTGACTGAAGAAAGAAAGACATGAACATCTTGGATGACAAGGGGGTGAGTACATTATCTGTACATTTTTGCTCTGGAAGTGAACTACTCCTTTAAATGATACAGAAGACTGTAACGGCTGCTGAAAATTCAGCTTTGCCATCACAGCAATAACATTTTAAAATATATTTAAAAAAGAAAGTTATTTTAAATTGTAATAATATTTCAAAACATCACTGTTTTACTATATATTTGATAAAAATAAATGCAGCAGGCTGGGTACACCAAAAGATGTTTTCATATCACAACATTCAGAATTCAAATCAGAACAGGCCCTTATCTACTCATTTATTTCTTCAAGTCTACAAAATTTGATCATCATATTCTTAACGTCTCTATCATTTATGAAAGATGATTCTATCTAAACTCTTCCATCCCCAACCAGTGATTTAAGATTCTAGTCTACAGCCACCGCTGTGTGTCTCGCTGGCATTTATGCTGAGCAGACATCCTCAGCTACACAACCATATTAGGTTGTCACATCCCAAAAATTGCTTTGCTGACATGAAATGGGAAAAGACAGTAGGGGGGAGTGGAAAGGAGAGGGGTGATCTGACAGAAAGGTGCTCAAACCGCCGCCGTCCCCTAACATGATCATGTCTGATAGTAAATGGATTTTAGCGGGGTGCTGATAGAGCCGTGGCAGTGAAAGCGCCCAGAGCTCATTTCTGAGCTGAGACTAGATTATGAGAGACATGTATTCAGCAGGCCGGTTCCGGCCTCAAACAGCACAATGCACCAAAGCCCATTTCACAGTTTAAAAATCAACACCGGAAAGAAGCAAGAAAAATGGGGCAGGACAGGGCCGCAAGGTCTTGATGTTGTACTGGGTGGCTGAGTTGTTTAGATAAATAAAAAAGGAAGGTACTCTTGAGCTGCACAGCTGATGATACTCAGTTTTGGATGGTTTAAGAGAATATTAGTCAAATATAAATCAATAAAACTCTAAGAAGGGCTGTGGCTATGACAACATTTCAATTTTTTATATTTTTTCCTGTATACTCCTCAAATTGGTATAAGATTTACACCAAACTTTCTCTACATAATGCCAAAATGCTGAGGAACCTAAATTGCGAATGGTTTATGGATGTGTTGCCATGGTGATTTATTAAATTAACAGCAGAAAAGGAAACTTACATACTTACATTACATTCTTACATATGAAGAATAAGTCATTCTAGGGAAACATGCTTAGTTTCATGAATTTTTAATGCTCTAGGGCCTAACAGCAATATAATCAAATCATACAGACAGCACAATGTCATATAACCTCGCACCAGCTCAAAAGCACCCACAGCCCAAAATGGCTTGATTAATTTACTTTTTCTAATATGTTGTCTTTTCAAACATGTTGACAATTGTGCTACTGGATGCAAAGGAATAAATAATATTAAATGAAATACCATTAATTAACCACTAAGTGGCTGTATAGCCCTATTATTAAATATTTAAAAATATTCCTGATTATTAAGATATATATTTGGATATATATTTTGAGGCATTATCGTCGTTTTTTCGTTGTTATTTTTTTCTTTTAAAGTTAAGTTTTCTTCATTAAAATGTAAAAAGTAAAAATTTTCTTAGTTTAATCTTTGGGATCAACTCACTACTAACCTTCGATCACCTCCCTGTGTGTGTCTGTTTCACACTCTGATATTTTAGAGTGACCCTTTCATTATTGTTACTCAACAATCAGACTGGCAGAAGGTTAAATGAATGTGGCCGCTGTGCACTGTCTTCCTGAAGCCACCAGGGTAGCGGTGCCACTGGGACTTGGGCCCATCATTGCTGCTTGCAGCTAAATGAAATTATTCCATTCCAAAGTATACACAAATATTAAAATAGTCCATTTAAATTTAGATTGGATTCTGGCACTTCTCATAAATATAATGTGACCAAAAAAAGATATATCATTTAGATGGTACATTTTTATACACTATTATAATAATCATTGCACTGCCTTTAATTTATGTTGATATAAAAAAACTATCATTGTATTTATGGATCCAATAATTTAGAAACAAATTTAGAGCTGAAATTTCTTAGCTGATATGGATAGATATCTCAGATATAATAAATCACAAATATTTGTATACAATTCAATTGCACATAAGGTAGTTTCCATAAAAAAACTTGTCATCATGACAGATTTATTCAAAAATAAATATATAATTAACAGTAAATAAGCTCCCTGTAGTATTTTTACAGTTAACTAACGAAGTGTGAACACTGGATAACTTTCCTGAGGTAAATGCAACATTGAGCAACAATTTGTTTACAAGCTATATTATTTGATGTCTTCCTTTCTATTGAAATGCTGACTGAGTTATTATAAGAGACATGACACATTTTGGTAAGTTGTACTGTATCTTTCAACATACTGTACCTCTTGATGTTCATTCACATTTATTTTGCACTATAACTTGTAGTAAAGTGGAAGAGACATCACATTTAAAGCATCAAAACAGCATTTACTGTATTAATGTACAAGATTTGAAAGCTGAGACTGTGTTTCATATCAGAAGTAACAAAGCACAAAGCTAACTGTAATAACTGTGTTGGAAGTGCATTACAAATAATGTTTTGAAAAGGGAAAATCACAGTTTTGGCAACCCTGGCTTGAACTACAGGTGATCCATGGAGTCAAACAGGACTATTTTAGCTGGTTTTATCAATAATTCTCAGTAATAAGTGGCTTGTAAGTTTTATAACTATTTTTTTCCACATCAGTACCTGTTTTAGGTTAGTGTAATGGATTCTGTGCATTCTAATAAATATAATATGACCAAAAAACAATTATATATAATTTATATTGTTTTGTTTTTTAAATCATGGTAGTATTGTATGGTATGGTAACATAAATTAACAACAATGAATCATAGTAATTTTTTACTGTAATAAAGTATATATTGGGTAAAATAGTCTATTTAAATTTTGACTACAATGAAACAAAATACTACATCAAGATAGATTACAGTTAAGAAGGGTGAGGGTTATGAAAAAAATAATTTCCATTTTTCCTACCTGTGTATACAGTTCTTTAGCTCCAGGTATGCCATTCCAGCAGCAGCGTCTAATGCAAACTTTACCAGTTGCTTTGTCTTGAGGTCCTCTTTTTTCTTTCTTAAGAATGATAAAAAGTCCCCGCCTGTTGAAAAATGGCAAAATAAATGAGCTCCAGATATGCAATAAATTAAAAGAGACACCAACATCCCAAACAAGTTTATGACACTTTTAACGAGGATGGTTTCAGTGGCTAATGGCTGAAGCAAAGATCCAGTTTACTGACCTGGTACGAGCTCCATTACTATGTAAATGGGCTGCCGTTGGGTACAGACGCCTATTAACTTCACAATGTTGGGGTGATCATACTGCTTCAGGATCCTTGAGGTGGAGAAAGCATAAATGAATATGGACATCTCCAAATTATTTCATCACTCATCTTTATTTTTAGGAGAATATGAATGAGGTGAACCTTATTTCTTGATGTTTGAGGAATGAGATAAAGAATGAGTGTGACGTAAAGCATACAAAAGTGAATGTGGGTTCACCTGGCTTCTGAGAGAAACTTTATCTTGAGGTCTTGTGGTAGATCTTCCTTACAAGTTTTCACAGCCACCGGGGTTTTATCTCGCAGTGTTCCTCTGAAGACCTCACCAAAATTTCCCTAAAACAACATTGGTGCATAAGCATTTCTTAGTGTCTAATTTTATCATTTTAAAGATCATATAACAAAAATACCAAGAAGAACCACGATAACATTGCTTTCTGGACATACACTATAGTAGCCGTACTAGGAATGCATTGTGAAAGACATTTTTCTATAATTTACCATGCAAATAATGCCCCATGATAAATGAAATCAAATGTTTGTGGTAGGTACGACTGTTTTATGCTATTGAAAGATTATGTTTTGAAATGTTATTGCAACTGTTTTCTATTTTAATACATTTTAAAATGTAAAATGTTTTGAAAATTCTAATATGGTGATTTGCTAACATTGATACATTTTTTCAGGGTTCTTTGATGATTATAACGTTCAAATGAACAACATTTATTTGAAACAGAAATCTTTTGTAAGATTTTAAATGTCTTTGTCACTTTTGATACTCTTGGTCAATTTTAAGCATCCTTGCTGAATAAAAGGATTAATTTCTTAAAATAAAAAATAAAAACCAAGAGATTATATTAAACATTGCTAAACACAAGCACAATGGATGTGGACTTACTTTTCCAAGGAGTTCTCCAAGAATGACGTCCTCGTGATTGAGAATCCATTTCTTATCCTGAGCAAACAAACAAAAATAGCAAATTATCTTTCTGACACTTGTTCATTAATGAACTAATGACTCGTGCAGAGACAAACAGAAGAGAGATGCTGAGCGTCCTGTGGGTCAGTCACTGTGCTACTGCTCTGATGAATGATAATGATGCAATTATCACCTCATTCTCTAAAAGCATTTGCATAGACACAGACATTGCAGGATATCTTTTGAAAACCTCTTTTTTGTGAAAACTCTACTTTTAATTTTATTTACATGATTTATTTTATTTACAGTTTTGTTCAGAATATAAAACACTATAAATGATAACAGCAACACACAAAGAGGTAAATGTTGTCCATTTTCTAGAATATTCATTAAAAGCCACAAACCACTTTTACTGTTAAATGCATGTATTTGTCTGTGATTTCCTTTCATTGTGTTTAATTGAACATTGACCCAAGCTGCTATTACTGACACAAATAATGAATGTTACGCTGTAGGCTATGTTTGAGGATTCAGCTTCAGACAATTAAAACACACAAATACAGAAGAAAAATCCCATTCTAAAATCTCAATGCATTTACAGCAGTGCTAATGAGAATAGACATTTACTACAACACTGATAATTGCATCAATTAAAGAGCCATTATTCTAAACATCATGAAGATGAGTGACCTGCAGTGTCGACATTAACCTGGACAATAACGCACTTCACTCATGCTAATCAAAAACCCAACACAACAAAACACGCAGCAGTATCTGCATTTAAATGTATTTGGAGTCTTAGAAAGCTTGTATTCTCTATAATGCGGTTATTTCACACTTTGTCTGTCTACTAGGGCTACCCGAATTGGCCAAAAAGAACATTAACTGTGATAAAATAAACAATTAACATGCTGCTACAGCTGCCAAGGTATCAAGGCAAAAAAAAAAAAAAAAAACATAAATAGCTCCAAATCAAATCACGTTTAGTCCATTCTCTGCTACCATTTACTCTTTAAGGGTGTTCATGTACATAAACTCAAATACTTGGTATATTAGTTGTAATAACTGTCCAGTTTTCACTTCTTTGGAACAAGGTAAATTCAAATATTATAAAATTATTGCAAAAATGATAAACAATAACATTGTGAATAATATTATGCTATTATATAATGTTTTTTCTTAATTGTTAGACTGTTTCTCACTTCAAGTCTGCTAAAATAATCCAGTGCCAGGCTATTGCACATGTTCAATAACATAATGGTTATAAATATCTGGACTTATGCAAATGTGAAAACAGGTAATGGCTACATTTACAGCGCAAGTCCTAAAAGAGTAGTTCACTTTCAGAACAAATATTTATAGATCATTTACTCAGCCCCTTGGCATCCAAGATTTTCATGTCTTTCTTTCTTCAGTCGATAAGAAATTATGCTTTTTAAGGAAAACATTTCAGGATTTCTCTCCATATAATGGACTTCAATGGTGCCCCCCAAGTTTAAACTTCCAAAATGCAGTTTAAATGCAGCTTCAAAGGGCTTTAAACGATCCCAGCTGAGGAAGAAGGGTCTTATCTGGCGAAACGATTGGCTTTTTTTGGTTTTTCTAAACAAGTTCACTATTGATGTAATTTCTAATCTCAAACGAAAACTCCCATCTCGTTTTCTTCCCCAACTTCAAAATCTTTCAACATCGCTGCAGAAGCCCTGACCCAGTGTTTACAAAGTGAACATGCAAAGAAGATCAAACGCCCTTTAAAAAAAAAGGAAAAAAAAAAGCGATGTTGGATGATTTTGATGTTGAAGAAGAAAACGAGATTTTCGACATACCATAACTGTACTGACCTGGATTACACAGACTATGCATGCTCAACACAGAGACAGGACAAGATGAGCATTTGAGATTAAAGCGTATATAAATTGTTAATTTGTTTCAAAAATGATTGATTTTCACTAGATAAGACCCTTTCTCAGCTGGGATCGTTTAGAGCCTTTTGAGGCTGCTTTTAAACTACATTTTGGAAGTTCAAACTTGGGGGCACCATTGAAGTCCAATAAATTGGGATAATTCCTGAAATGTTTTCCTCAAGAAACATAATTTCTTTACGACTGAAGAATAAAAGACATGAACATCTTAAAATTATTCAAAATATTTTTATTGATAGAACATCTTAAAATTAAATTATCTGTTATTTTTTCTTCTTAATGCACAGATCTGATTCTTTGACCATATCTGATTTTTGTGGCCAGACTGTTTACTTTTACTTTAGACACAACTGTTATCCGATATCTGTGTTTACATCAATTCCCGCCCAAAATAATTGTCAGTGACAACTATTTTACTATGCTATGCACATGGTAGACCCTCTGGTTTTGAATTGCAGTGCTATTAAAATTATTTATATAAGTCACATTGAGTATCCATTATTATTTCCCAGCTTAACAGCTGTCATGGATGCTGTCATTTTCATATGCCATTTGATCTACAACTCTAGAAGGTAGAATTCCTTAGTGAAATGAAGTAACGGCAAGAAAACAAATTCGAATTTAAATGCATTAATGAGAAAAAGAGAGAATGCACAAGCAAATGTGAAGCATGATGGCTTAATTACAAAAACTGCAAAGTTATCACCTCATTGCTGAAAAATATAATCTCGCTTTTAGTAGTGAAGCTGTTGTATTTATAAAATTCACGAGGCAGGGGTTGAAAACCAGCTCCTGAATGTGCAATTTACATTTCAATAAAACGTGAGCGCATACAGTATGCCTGCGTTAAAACGCTATGCGCTACGCTATTGCTTTATGGGCAAACGAGTCACCCTCTCATTGGGAGTTCTGAGGGGAATCTGATATGTGCGTTTAGACATAGGTCGGATGTCCAGATGTCAGATATGTATCCAATTAAAATCCACATTCGAAAGTTGACCAGATTGGATATGGAAAAAAAAAACTGATGCTGTGCGGATTTTTGTGTATACACGTGTACAACAAATTCCAATCTGTGGCAGATGTGAGCAAAAAATCAGTTTTTTTGTTCCAGTGTAAATGTAGCCAATTGCATTCACAATGAAACAGCATAGCACTTT
Source organism: Garra rufa (assembly GCF_049309525.1). NCBI lineage: Eukaryota > Metazoa > Chordata > Actinopteri > Cypriniformes > Cyprinidae > Garra > Garra rufa. Next base: position 24,009,309 of record NC_133365.1, read on the forward strand.
AAAACAAGAAAAAATCTCGGAGAACAGTAAAACAGTAGTATATGATAACCTTAACTAAAACTAAGTTTTCTGTTTAAAAATATTTAAAAATTGTATTTATTCCAGTGACAGCAAAGCTGAACCTTCAGCATCATTACTCCAGTATTCAGTATCACATGATCCTTCAGAAATCATTCTAATATGCTGATTTTCTGCTCAAAAACATTTCTTATTATGATCCATGTTGAAAATATTTTAATAGTTTTGTGGAAACCTTGATTTTTCCCCCCAGATCCTTTGATGAATTGAAGTTAAGAAGAACAGCATTTGCTCAATAAACGTATTTATTTGTTTTAGTAAAAAAAAAAAAACTTACTAACCCAAAACTTTTAAATGGTAGTGCACATGATTTGGATTTTATGTCAATTAAATGTGCATCTCTACACAGTCTAAACATATCCCAGCATTCACAGGGGTCTGATAGTGCTTCTTGCATGCCGCAGCAGAAACATCACCACAATTGTGATTTCAGTCAACATGCTTGGATGAGGTGCTTTACCCCTGTCATCAAAAACCCATCAGAGGAACAGCATGGCAGGTAATCATCCGACCTGACGGATGCACACATAGACACGCTTCCCGAAGGGAATCCAGCCAGGGTGGACTGCCATCAAGAAAGGAGTTCAAACTGATATTTTCTAAACCATTACAATCTTTTTCTGTAGCCAAGGAAAAATCAACACACATACGCACACACATCAATCCACAGGACTTTACATCAGCAAGACAGGTTGATTTGAGAAACTGCACTGCACAACATCAATTTAATGTTCAATGTAGCTGCACACGTTAGCGAAAATGAGCAATGTACCCTCTGAATTTCTGTAATAAGGAATTTTATGGCGGCATATGGGAAATACAGTGATGGCTTTAGAAGTGAAGAGATATCAAATGACTGTACTGAGAGCAGAAGAGCTTGTTAAAATGAAAAGATAGACAATGTTTTACCTTTATGACAGGGTTCAGGAGCACGACCCCAGATTTCTTGGTGATGACTTGTTTAGTTGTGTAATGATGCTCTATGAGCTGTGGGATAGTGGGAAAGCCAGTGCCTTCAAATCTATACTGATTCTGCAGACAAAAAAGGCAAAAGAAATCAGACAGGACAGTTAGCTCATAATAAAATAAAATAATTCCTTCTTCACTCATTGTTGAATCGGACCGCCCCAAATAATACTAAGATATTCTTCGGATGAATAATGACATTGTGTACACCTTTTTGATCATGTACTCACATCAGCAAACTGAATGATGAAATGTCTCCGCTGTCCATCTGAAAATACAGACAGGACATATTCTCCAGGTTTGCCGTGGCTCTCGCGCACCAGGAAGTCTCCCTGCTGCTTCAGCAGCTCCTGGGCCTCTGTCCTGGGAATGGCACCGTGATACCACTCTTGCTCGCCCAGCGGTTTTTCACTAGTGGGTATTACATCAAAAAACTGGAGAGGAACAAACACAAGGAGGTCAAGGCATAGTATATGAGAGGTCAGATAGAAATGAGGAGGTGTTGATGAAAAAAAACAAGAGACTCGGTTTTGAAACTTACTGATGACGAGCCCAGTACAGACTTGGGCGAGCGGATGATTCCTGCGATGGAGTGTCTGAGGGTGTCAAACTTCGATACCTTGTCTTTGCTTTTATCCTGAAATATAATGTGTTTCAATGACTAAGTTCTGCAGCAAAAATATTGAGCAAAAAGAGTATTAAAAAATAAATACAATTTTAATTTAATAAAAACTCAAATATGTAAACGCAAATATCCACATTGTATCATAGTAACACAGTTTTTGTATCACTGCAATATGGTTTTGTATAAGAAAAATCATAGTGTTCAAGTACATTTAAAAATTAAAAGGATTTATAAGATTTTAGAGGACAAAAATAATCTCATTTACAAATGCCTGCAGTGATTCATTTAAAACTTAATCGATCGTACTGTGCATCAATGCACTAGCAAAAAAGGCAGCAAAAAAACTGAGAACACACTGCCCTCTTCAGCCAACATCAATAAAAACAGCATGTCAAATCAAAATATACCTTCATATTACACTTAACAAATATTAATATTGTGCTGGGATGCAGTTTAATAAGTCATAACTGTTAGTAACAGCAAACTGTTGTGTCTAAATAATTTTTCGCTGCACTGAATCCATGTTAAATTATAAGCCAGTATGGCAGTAATAATGATTTAACGTACATTTCAGAAGATATTATTCACTTGTAGCAGCAATTAGCAATAGCAGTATTACATTTATTTTGTGTTCCTTTGCACAGACTACTGACCACACACACACTGCATTTGCAAAGAGTCTATATAATATTTTATAGTTTTTTGTATCAACTAGAGCTAAAAAATAAATAAAAGTTAAAGTTTTTTTCTCTGTGTGCATGATTTTTACTTGCTCAGTTTTTGACCAGAAGGAAAGTTGTTTTGTAATACAAATCTACACTTATACATTTAGTAGACACTTCTATCCAAAGCAACTGGCAAATGAGGAGTATGTCATATTTTGTGATGTTAAGAGTGTGAGTGTGTGAACAGTTTGGGACTACAAAAGGGGTGCTTGGTTTAGGAAAGTGTGAGAACCCCTGGACTAGTAGAATCATTTATAGGCTACGCACCTCTAGCTCGGGATGCTCATATTAACTGGTTAACCACTAACCAACAGTTTGAATTTTGATTGATTAATACAATCAACTAAATGGTTTACAACTGTTTATTTTCCCCCCATGGCTCTTAATGCTTAAGTGTTTCCTTCCGAAGCATCAGTGAGTGTTTGAACCTTCTGTGATAGTTGCATATGAGTCCCTCGGTTGTCTTCAGTGTTAAAAAATGGATCTCAAAACCATACAGTCATTGTTGAAAAGGGTTCAAATCTTACACAACAATACTGAAAAACCAAAAGAAGATTTATTCTGAAGAACAGTGGGCAATTAAAATGTTGTTGGACAAACAGTGGACTCATGAACCAGTATCACTAAACAATAAAACAGCTGTGGATCATTCAGGTAACAACACAGTATTAAGAATCAAGCGTATGTAAACTTTTGAACGAGGTAATTTTTATAAATTCAACTATTATTTTCTCTTGTGGACTATGTAAATGACCTTTTATGTGAAATATTTTGCATTTTGTATGATCCCTCTTATTTTGGGAAAATAATTAACATTTTGCAGATTCTGCAAGGTCTATGGACACATAAACACTGTACACAAGCTGTATGGTACCTGTCTTCAGAGCTACACAAGCGCAGTATTAGGCCTGATAGTGATATCTCAAATTTTTACCATGGCCAATTTTGTCTTTGGCACATAATGAAAGCCTGAAGCAAAAGGCCTACCAGTCATTAACTGATTATGACCCTTTTACCTCTTAGGTTTATACATTTAAAGACAGTTTGGCGGTATTGACTTTGGATTCTGTGAAAGTGAAAATCAATACAGAACCGTCACAAACTCCTCTTCTGGGATGTGGCTAATATGAGTTCAAATGAGCAGGCACAGACAAAAGTAAAAAAAAAAATCACCGGAAATAGCACACCATCTGGTCATCATTGACATACTATTTTCAGCGTGTAATGATTTGGGACACGCAAATTCTAATCTCTGTACTGTTTAAAAAAGGATAGTGTGAGAATTGGGATGCAGCCTTACCACTGAGTTGACAGAGCGGGCGTCCTCTTCATAATTGACGACAGGAGGTGGTTCTTTGCCCTCGTTCTCTTGCATCTTCAGTTCTAGTAGTTCTCTCTGTGCCATTAGTTTGGCCTCAGAACAACGCAGCAGCTGGACTGTCTGTCTCAACTCCTCCAGAGACTGCTTCTGACTGATTAACAACACCACACTGAAAAGAAAGAGATCACACAGTTCAATCCACAATGAACGCTTCCTTTTAATCTCTTTTTAAGGATTTTTTTCTGAATGTTATGTCAGAGGCAGAAGCACTGTCAAGGCTATTTCTGCAATGCATTTTAGTCTACAAAAAACGTAAAACTACAATATATACCAAAAATGTCTTTAATAAATGCATATAACTAATAAGCAAAGTTAATTTTTTGCCCATTTTAACTATTAACACATTAAAATTAACAAGGTCCATTTTACACCGCACACCGAATTACAACAGAATGTCATGAATTTAAATTTACATTTTTAACCTGAGTTCAATTTGCTTTGCAAAGTGAAAACTTCCGAAGTAATATGGTGTGAAACAGGCCAAAATAGAAGAGAAAATCCTAGAACCTTAACAAATATGAACTATCTTCCAAAACCAAGACACATCTGTACAAACTTGAATAAAAACAGCATTAGAGTACATACATAAGATATCAGTCGTACATATGTAAGAGTAAGTCCATAATGTGTAGGGAAATATAAATTATTGCATACATCAGCATTAAGTTTAGTTGGCTACACTGTCAATGGGAAGTTCAGGTGTTGAGCTGAGCAGCACTGCCGTCTATTTGCAGAGGTGATTATATCAGCATCTCTTGTACTGGATTACCCAGCAGACCTTAAAGAATGTGCTGAAGCTGGACAAATCCTCATCTATCCAGCACAACAGCACAGCTCACTGAGCTCCATCAGCTGAGCCCTTTCATCTTCACAGAGGTGCTGAGGTCAACACAGACTGGTCTGCTCAGCCTAATGAATCTCTATGGAAACACTTGAGTTCTTCACACTTCACTACTGCATCCATCGTTGCAGCGAACACAGAGAGAACACTGAAGCAGGAAAGACCATGAATGGAAATTCAGTCAAATAATGGTTTCGATGTAAAAAGCCTCTGCTGCTTGACATCGTATAACTCCAAAATTAAACAACTACTTACAACTAGTGTTAACTAACAGTAAACCAGCAATGAAGACATATTGGCTAAATATTCCCTCTGGTATTTCTTCTGTAATCAAGACAACACTAAAAACTATTTAAGATCACAAAATAAGATTTTGTATGTTTTTTTTAATAAAACATTTCTTGCATGAAAAATAAATATGATTTCAGTTTCTGAATTTCTGTCTTTATTTTATTTTTTGCATTTGAACAAATCTGGTATCTTGTGGTCCCTTTAGTTGACAACCACTGATTGATTTTATACAGTTGAGGTCAAATGTTTACATACACTTACTTGCAGAATCTTCAAAATGTTAATTATTTTACCAAAATAAAAGGGATCATACAAAATGCATGTTATTTTTTATTTAGTACTGACTTGAATAAGATACTTCACTATATTTTACATATAGTCCACAAGAGAAAATCATAGTTGAATTCATAAAATTTGACCCCGTTCAAAAGTTTACATACACTTGATTCTTAATACTATGTTGTTACCTGAATGATCCACAACTGCTTTTTTTTTTTGGTTGTTTGTTTAATGATAGTTGTTCATGAGTCCCTTGTTTGTCCTGAACAGTTAAACTGCCCCCTGTTCTTCAAAAAATTATTCAGGTCTCACAATTCTTTAGTTTTTCAGCATTTTTGTGTGTTTAAACCCTTTCCAACAATGACCGTATGATTTTGAGATCCATTTTTTTTTTTTCACGCTGAGAACAACTGAGGGACTCATATGCAGAGGTGTCAAAAGCAAACACATTCTTTACTTAAGTAAAAGTTTAGATACCTGTGTTTAAAAAGACTCTAGTACAAGTTGAAGTATTGACTCAAATTTTTACTCAAGTTAAAGTAAAAAGTACAGGCTCTAAAACATACTTAAAGTATAAAAGTATAAAGTAACCTTGCAAAGGTCAAAACCACCATTTTAGGGAAAAGTTTATTGGACTCCATGTTCAAGTGCAAGCAGAGCAAAATTAAATGACAGGAATACAAAAAGCTCTGTTGGCCAATCTTTTACACATACAAATAAAATGTGCATGGTGTTCAAAAACTTGTTTTGTTGAAAAAAAACTTATGCCAATAGATATTAATAAACAGAAATATTATCCATCAACAACACACTTCGTGTCCAACCTATGACTAACTTCAAAACAGCAGGAGATCATGTGTAGATCTTTGAGTGCCCTCACCAGTTTTATCAGTCATTTCACCAGTTTTATCAGTCCGTTATGCTTCTTGGTGCTATGATTTCCCAACGAGTTGTCGCCTGGTTTTATTTTTTTTTATCGTTTTACGTTCAACGTCTTGTGCATGTCAGAGCGTATAAAAACAAATGCACCAATAGGATTGTCTTTTCTGTGTGTGTTTACATACATTTCTAAGCGTGAACCAATCAGTCTGTTGTATGCATGGCGCATATTATTGACATGGATGGGTCAAATGCGTTACGAAATGGCATAATATTTAAACGCAAAAACAACGACACTGATTTGAAAATGTAGGGAGTAGAAAGTACAGATACTCATGCAAAAATGTACGAAGTAAAAGTAGAAAGTTGGCCCAAAAATAAGTAGTGAAGTAAAGTGTAGATACCCGAAAATTCTACTTAAATACAGTAACAAAGTATTTGTACTTCGTTACTTCCCATCTCTGCTCATATGCAACGATTATAGTAGGTTCAAACACTCACTGATGTTCCAGAAGGAAAAACGATGCATTAGCCGGGGTGAAAACTTTTGAACAGAATGAAGGTGTGTACATTTTTCTTATTTTGCCTAAATATCATATTTTTGAAAATGTAGTACTGCCCTTCAGAAGCTACAGAAGATACTTACATGTTTCCCAGAAGACAAAATAAGTTAAATTTACCCTATCTTCAAATTCTAAAAGTTTTTATCCCCCAGCTCTTAATGCATTGTGTTTCCTTCTGAAGCATCAGTCTTTTGTAATAGTTTCAAGTCCCTCAGTTGTCCTCAACGACAACGTGAAAGGATGGATCTCAAAATCATACAGTCATTGTTGCAAAGAGTTTAAATACACAAAAATGCTGAAAAAACAAAGAATTTGTGGGACCTGAAGAATTTTTCTGAAACAAGGGACACACAAGGGACTCATGAACAACTATCACTATACAAAAAAAAAAAACAGCTGTGGATCATTCAGGTAACAACACAGTATTAAGAATCAAGTGTATGCAAACTTTTGAACAGGGTAATTTGTATAAATTCAACTATTATTTTCTCTTGTGGACTATATGTAAACGTCCTTTATGTGAAATATCTTATTCAGGTCAGTACTAAAAATAAAAAATAACATCCATTTTATATGACCCCTCTTTTTTGTTAAAACAATTAACATTCTGCAGATTCTGCAAGGGGTATGCAAACTTTTGACCTCAACTGAATGACCTGTGTAGTGGATAAAGGAGTTTCATCTTACTCTGATTTCTTCTCATATGTTTTGGTAGATTCCTCTATTTTGTTCTCCAGATCCAGCATGAGCTCCTCTTTGCTGCCCAGACTCTGCTGTGTTAGGAGAAGCTCCTCTGTGGTGGACTTCAGCCTGAAATCAGTCAAACACACATCTTACCACTTTATCTGCCATATCAAGTCTACTACTAACAACTGGTAGCATAAAAATCAGCTGTGCTTTCTGAATATGGAGACTGTGAAAAAGACTAAAACTCATTAAATGTTCAACTAACGCTACTATGCGTTATTACCAAACATATTGACTGAAGCATTCATGCAAATCTTTCATCTAATACCCCGCTATTAAGTGACACATTTAACGCACATTGCTTGTAAATTGTCAGCTGTCAAATTATTCCACAGAATCTCATTTGCTTGAAGATTCTCCGTTTCTTCTAATAGCGTTGCATCAAATTCTACATTTGGTTCTTTGGCTTCTGGTGATCTGTTGAAATAGAAATGGAAAAGATCTCAAAGATATTTAACATTACATATTACATTTAATAGAATGAATGACATCTACAAAACATTATAATCAATTTGCATGTTTTATTCACATGTGCCTTACTTATAAACTTCGATGAAGTTGTCATACTCTGACAGTGGATCGATTTGGTCGATGGAAGTGTGTATTTCTTTGTGGACCTTTACTATTTCATCTGTTAACAGGCTGGTGATTTCACTGTACTCCTCCAGAATCCCCTTACTAAAGAAAAAAGACAGCAAAATGAAAACCATTGTTTGTTTCAATTTATCAATGTACCATGTTATAAATATGAGTTAATCTACTGGTTATTATTAACATTAGTAGCGCTTATTGAGCTAATACTTAAGGATAGTTTTGAACTAACCTATTACTTTCATGATGAACAAAAACTAAAAATCTATTACTGAACATTTCCACAGTTCAGCTAATCAGTGGTTCTGAATATGGAACTTTTCCCTGACTTTATTTCCAACACTGAAGAGACTGCATGGTTGTTTGACCCACGCTGAACGGTCATATATAAATCAGTGGTGCACTTTAAAGCAATTGTTTCCTTCGTGTGGATTAACCTCCACTTCAGATTACTGCAAACTCTGTGATTAAAAAACAGCTTAAGTAGAAAGAAAAGACCTAAAGAGACTTCTGTTCTCCGCTAATCCTCTGACAGCTATGAGATATTGGATTGGGGCTACATCATGCAGCAAGGTTTTTATTGTAGCTGCACTGGTTGCGCAAGGTCTACAAGAAAATATTTAAATACACGTGGCGGCCAAAAGAGTTCACAACATCCAGACACAGTACAATGGGAGGACTACACTGCCCTCCACAGTTCAAGAGGAAACTGTATTATGTCAATGCTAAAAAAAAAAAAAAAAAAAAAATTTGAAATATTTTTACCATTTAAAATAACTGTTTTCTTTTTTAATATATTGTAAAATGTTATTTATTCCTGTGATGTCAAAGCTGAATTTTTAGCCTCATTACTCCAGTCACATGATCCTTCAGAAATCATTCTAATATTCTGATTTGCTGCTCAAAAAAGCATTATTATGTTGAACTCAGCTAAGCAGAATTTTTTCAGGTTGGCTTGAATAGAACATTCAGAAGAATAGCATTTATCTGATATAGAAATCTTCTGTAACTTTATAAATGTATTTACCATCACTTTAGATTAGTTTAAAGCATCCTTGCTAAATAAAAGTATTAATTTAGCAAAACATATAGACGACTCCAAGCTTTATAATGTTACAAAAGCTATTTATTTAACATAAATGCTGATCTTTGATCCCATGAATAAATTACATTTTAAAATATATTCAAATAGAAAACAGTTATATTAAATAGTAAAAAATAATTCAATTTTTGCTGTACTTTGGATCAAATAAATGCAGGCTTGGTGAGCAGAAAAGACTTCTTTAAAAAACATTATAAATTTTCAAATGGAAGTGTATATTAAAGGCAAAACCCATTTACCTACAGATATAACTCTTATATGCTTCAACTGTATATTGTTATAAAAATGTACAATGCTTACATATATGAACATACTGTTCAAAAGTTGTTTTAAATGAACTTTTATTCAGAAAGGACAAACTTAAAATCCAAAGAACTGAATTTCCAGCCAAAATTAACGCAGTTTTTTAAACTTTCTATTTTATCAAAGAATCATAAAAATGTCAAAACATTAAACAGTACACCTGTTTTCAATGTTGATACTAACAGCAATATTTCTTGAGCATCAAATCAGCATATTAGAATGATTTCTGAAGGATCAGGTGACATTGAAAACTAGAGTAATGACATTGAAAATCCAGCTTTACAATCACATAAATGAAGCACATTTTAAAAATGATTATTACAGAAAAAGGTTGTTACAATATTACTGTATTTTTGGTAAATAAATAGAAGAGAGACTTCTTTCAAAAACAAGTTTAACCAACCCTAAACTTTTGAAATATATGGTTTGTTTAATGCTTACATTTGTTGGGACCCTGAAAGCAATTCCAGACTATTTTCAACATTATACCTGCATTTTTGTCTAAATAGAATTTATTACAAAAATGTGTAACCTAAACTATACAACAAGATTAGTAATTCAAGTTTCAGAAATCTTAACTACACTAAATTTTCTTCAGTTTAGTTCAGTTCAACATTTAAGTTACTTCCTACACTTAGAAAGTAGGTCTACCTTAAATTTAGACAACTTCATAGTTCAGTAACAATGTAGGTTGTTTATAGTTTTAGTTTTGAACCCTCTGGTACTTATGGGATTCGGTTTTTAGGTGCATTATGTTTTCTTTGCTTTTGAAAATTGATGGACAGGTTGAAATGATTATCTGTGATAAATAACATGTGGCATGTACTGTGGACATGTCCATTTATCTATTTGCCAGACATTTTTTAATCCAGAGCAACTTACACTACATTCAACATAACCTTTTTACCAGTTCATTTTTTCTTTGGGAATCAAACACATGCACCACACGGTATTGTTTGAGCTATCAGAATGCCTAGAGGAAAAAAATCCAGAAGTGGAATCTGGTGGACTCACAGTGCATTGATCATCTCCTCCTGCATCTTCTGCAGGGAGTCCAGCAGCAGAGGCAGTGCAGTCTCATGATAGTGCTCCTGATGTAGCTGTGCGCTTTTCACCGCTAGCACATACTGGTTGTGCAGGTTATGCAGCTTCATGGTGGCTTTGTCGTAACGTTCACGGGCTTTCTCAGTCTCTTTGCCTGCAGGAGTGAGAAAAGTTGTTGTTTCAGTGAGATGAAAAATGAAGGAGAAGACCTCTTAACACCTGCTTGTGTTGTGCAAACCTCTGAGAAATGCAGCTTTCTATAGGAGTAGTTGTAAATACTGGTCAACCGATATTGGTTTTTAATGCTCAACACCAATTTGAACCCCTGAACCAGAGGGGGCACTCGGAAGCCTTAGCAAACTGCCAAGATGACTTAAAAAGATGTAAAGACAAAACACAAGCATTAAAATAAGCTAAAACAAAAATCAAGATCTAAACTGACATTATTTTTTTGTTTTACCCTAAACAACTGTCGTTTTATTTAGGAACCAAGATTCCTACTTTCTTAGAAAACCTAAAGATATGAGGGACATTTCTAGATCTGAAAAATTAAAATAAATAAATCCTAAAATCTTATGGCAAGCTCTAAATTACTAAATAACTTTTAACTAAATAATTACTACTACTATACTATAAATAATTAAAAACACATGAATTGGTGTAAAAGTGTAAAACCTAAGTAATATTCACATAACATTTATGGAATTATTTTAATATACTGCCTGGAGTCAAAAGCTTGAGAATCACTGACTGCAACAGTACTCCACAAAAAAGAACACAAAATGAAGCAAAAACCGTCAAGTTATATGGTAACACTTTACAATAAGGTTCATTAGTTAACATTAGTTAACCACATTAGTTAACATGAACTAATAATGAACTGCACTTATACAGCATTTATTAATCTGTGTTAATGTTAATTTCAACATTTACTAATACATTATTAAAATTTTGTTAACATTAGTTAATGCAGTGTGAACTAACATGAACAAACAATGAACAACTGTATTTCCGTTAACTAATGTTAATAAAGATTAGTAAATACAGTAACAAATGTGTTGCTCATGGTTAGTTCATGTTAGTTAATACATTAACTAATGTTTAACTAATGAACCTTATTGTAAAGTGTTACCAGTTAGGTATATATATATATATATATATATATATATATATATATATATATATATATATATAATTGTTTCCAATTATTTTGTCCATACAATGGACAACATTTTACCTTTTTTATGCAAACTAAAATATTTTCTTTTGTCCTCTGCAAAAGAAAGTCATACAGGTTTGGACTGACATGAAGGTAAATGGCAATCAAAATTCAAACCTTCAAACCTACAAACCTGACAAACCTACGGTGCAGATTAAAGTAATGGTTCTCTGTTTGTTTTTAACCAGACAAACCCAATAAATCACTCATGGTTCAGTAAGAGAATCATTTGTGAATTAAGTTCTAACTTTGAGTGATTCACTGAGTAAGGCAGTCTAAGGGCCTGTCCCAATAGCAACACTTGTGGTTTTTGCCCTTGAGCACCTGCCTGCTTACATGATGTATTTTCTTATTTCCTGTCTATTTGACATTTCACACTTTAGGGCCATGTGATTTCCAGAATGTGATTAATGAGAATTAGCTTCAAATGCTGTACTAGAGATGTGTGGATTAAATGTGCATTAAAGACACTCCTTTTTCTTCAAAAGAGCTTTGCCACCTCAGTCTTGCACGCTTTTTCTTCCTGTCATGTGAATGTGCTCTCAAGTGGCCAAGGCCAAATGTGTGTACTTGGACAGACCCTGATTTAAACTTCTAAGCCTAAAATATTTTAATCTATCTGATTCTATTTGACTATTTTGTTGAGTATCGGATATTGCTTATTTCTTATTTGAAAGAATGAACAGAGAATGAATAAACAGCTCACCTTTTACAACCGCCTCCTTGTACTTGTCTCTTGCTAAAACAGCATCCTTAGTTAACTGCCTGTAGGTGCATTTCAACTTCTCAAGATCGCTTTTGGTTACCTGTGAGGGACAGAAGCCAAGTCAAAACCAATCCATCACACAGGTCCTGTTTCAACCTGGTTTTAGGATGCATTTTCAGTCATCACAAGTAGTCAGTCAAGCTGAATTAACATTTACATTAGTTTTCAAATGTGACCATGTTTTCAGATTTCATCACACTCTACATCACGAGGGCATCGAGTGTGACGCACGAATACAGTTTAATGAATGAAGCTATTACTCAACCATAACAAGGAAGCAAATGGAAAAAAACATGAATGGTAAAGGTGTTCTGGCACAACATAATGAAGTTGGTTTCAATGTGCTTTTTCAAAACACATCTTATAACGCCCACAAGTTAGGTCAGTGGGCGGAAAGTGGGTGGACTTCTGTGATTGTTGGATTATATTCACCCGCATGAGTGTGCCTCTTTCCTACAAAAGCAATCCACTCAAATGAGTTTTCGATTTCCTCTGGAAGTGGTTGAAAGTAAACAAGCTCAAAATGTTTACAGCTATCTTTATTTATTGTCATCCACTTGTCATTGGATCAATAAAAATTCATCTTAATATCAGGTAGGGGTGGGCGATATACAGGTACACAAAATTAACCAGTAGAGATTTTGGACTATGGTCTCTACAATGTTATTCTGCTATGTAGTCACAAAAACATCACGTTTACAAATGATTTTAGGGATTTTAAGCTGCTGAAATGCAATCAGCAGTGAAAGAGATCTTTTTTAATGGTAGGTTTATTTTAACAGTGAGAAACAGAACAACAACAAAATAAATCCAGAAAAATGTATTTCAAAAAAGTTATGAACTGATTTGCATTTTAATGCGTGAAATGTATTTGATCCCCTATCAATCAGCAAGATTTCTGGCTCCCAGCTGTCTTTTATACAGGTCACGAGCTGAGATTAGCACTCTCTTTAGACCTACACAAGGCTGGAATGGGCTACAAGACCATCAACAAGCAGCTTGGTGAGAAGGTGACAACAGTTAGTGCGATTATTCGCAAATGGAAGTAACACAAAATAACTGTCAATCTCCCTCGGTCTGGGGCTCCATGCAAGATCTCACCTCGTGGAGTTTTAATGATCATGAGAACGGTGAGGAATCAGCCCAGAACTACACAGGAGCTTCTTGTCAATAATCTCAAGGCAGCTGGGACCATAGTCACCAAGAAAACATCTGGTAACACATTACGCTGTGAAGGACTGAAAACCTCCAGCACACGCAAGGTCCCCCTGCTCAAGAAAGCACATGTACAGTTTTCCAATGAACATCTGAATGATTCAGAGGAGAACTGTGTGAAAGTGTTGTGGTCAGATGAGACCAAAATCGAGCTCTTTGGCATCAACTCAACTCGTCGTGTTTGGAGGAGGAATGCTGCCTATGACGCCAAGAACACCATCCCCACCGTCAAACATGGAGGTAGAAACATGCTTTGGGGTGTTTTCCTGCTAAGGGGACAGGACAACTGCATTGCATCAAAGGGACGATGGATGGGGCCATGTACCATCAGGGCCAAGGCATTGAAGCCAGCCAGGGCATTGGTCATGGTCATGGATAGGTATTCCAGCATGACAAAGGAGGGGCTCAAGAAGAAGCACATTAAGATTCTGGAGTGGCCTAGCCAGTCTCCAAACCTTAATCCCACAGAAAATCTATAGAGGGAGCTGAAGGTTTGAGTTGCCAAACATCAGCCTCAAAACCTTAATGACTTGGAGAGGATCTGCAAAGATCTTACTCATTAAAATGCAAATCAATTTTAAAATGTGTTTTTCTGGATTTTTTTTTCTACCATTAAAATTATAGACTGATTATTTCTTTGTCTGTGGGCAAACGTACAAAATCAGCAAGTGATTTTTTTCCTCACTGTACATGGCGGAATTTGCAAGAGCAAAGACTCAACCCTTCTTCAGAGAGCAAACAGATCTGCTCGCACACGAGTTTAACGCATACACAATAATAATCTTTTACATTGCAATCCTTTCAATTGTAATATTTGGCATGTTTGTGTGGTGTGTCGCATCCCTGTGTGTGTAATAGGCAGAGTGAATGCATGTTGTGCACCCGCCTATAGGTGCATATTACTAACGCGCCCTTTAATTAAATAAAAATAATACTGCGCCATTGGCTTTAGACCAGGTTTTCAGTTGCCTCAAAATAGCAAAGCACTAACAATGCACCTGAACACACCTCGTTTTTTTAGACCAGCACACCCATGGGCGAACAGATAGGCGCAAGTGCACTTGCTATTTGGCTGGACATGAAAATGATAACTGCGTCAGGCTGAAACTAGCAAAAAACACTTGCATCACGCCGGATGTATGATAGGGCCAAAAATCTCTCACTGCTCTTGACTAAATCATTTTTGTAACTTTAATAAGAAGAGCTATCTATTTTAATATACACAGAGAAGAATATCTAGCATTTTATACATTTGATTACTTTTTTTGATTTGATTTGTTTGAAACTGGTGACAAGAATAATGAAATTTCTATAGTATCAAAAAGTTTGATATCATTAAGAAAAAATAACTATATTGCAATATATATTCAGTTACCATGAAATAAAATTACTTATATCATGATACAAGATTTTGGTCATATCACCCACTAATACCAGGTTTGAACAGGGCCACTAAAGTGTTCCCTGAAACAACAGTGATGATCTATACAAAGGCTCACCTTGTGCATCTCAGACTCGATCTGTTGGTGGAGGCTTTGGTAACTCTTCTTCACCTGCTGCTTGTCTTTGATCATCATTGTGAGGCGGTGGAGAGGCCCTGAGTTGAGCTCCTCAGCGTGGCACTTCATGATCTTGCTTAACTGCTCTGTCTGTTGCACCATGTGAGTCCACGACTGATAACAAAAAACACATACAGAGATAGAATTAAAAAAAAATGACGGTGAGTGAGTGTGAGAAACAAACAAAAAGATAAACATAGATTGAGATCAGGCTGAAGAATGACTAGCTCTGAGCATATAAAAATCATAAGCATCAGCTCCACCTGTCTACCCATAATATAGCTGTGGGCCATTACCTTGGAGACAGTACTGACGTAGTGGATCTGCGAGGAGTTGTCATGCTTGTCCACCTGCTGGCTGATGTTGAGCAGTAGCGATGCATATTCTTTATCGCTCTTCACCCGCAGGGTCATGAAGCGCTTCACCGTCTCCAGCAGCTTCAGCTCCCAGTCCTGCAGCTTCACCAGACCCTCGTGGGAGTTGCGCAGGTCCAGGCCAAACCCCATCTTGCTTGCAAGGCACGCAGTCTCTCTCTCACTCAACGGGGTGTGCCACTCAGGTCTGCATTGTTACTGCTGCTGAGAGATGATATGGGTAAAGATAATGACTGGTTGGTTAGGTGCATGAACAGATGTGCCAAGTTGAATTCTTTACTTGGTTTCATATGATTTTGAAAATGTTTTCTATCATCCACGAAACAAAAAATAAGTCAAAAGTTTACATACACCTGTCAGAATCTGAAAAATGTTAATTATTTTACCAAAAATATGAGGGATCATACAAAATGCATGTTATTTTTTATTTAGTACTGACCTGAATAATATATTTCACATAAAGGACATTTACATATAGTCCACAAGAGAAAAATATAGTTGAATTTATAAAAATGACCCCATTCAAAAGTTTACATCCACTTGATTCTTAATACTGTGTTGTTACCTGAATGATCCACAACTGTTTTTTGTTTTGTTTTGTTTTTTTCAGTTAAACTGCCCGCTGTTCTTCAGGTCCCACAAATTCTGTGGTTTTTCAGCATTTTTGTGTATTTGAATCCTTTTCAACAATGACTGTATGATTATAAGATCCATCTTTTTCACACAGAGGACAACTGAGGGACTCATATATGCAACTATTACAGAAGGTTAAAACGCTCACTGATGCTCCAGAAGGAAACAAG
>NC_133365.1:24026159-24083620 GCF_049309525.1 Garra rufa
GTGAGTTTATTTCTTTGTGAATGATACCTTTAAATGTTTGTATGAGTGTCTGTATCTCAATGCTATGTTCTTAATTTATAAGTAATCAGATGTTGTTTTATCTAAGTGATGTATACAGTATAATTTTTTTTCGATGGCTCTTTTGTGACCAAGCTCATAATTGTCATTATCTTAATGTAGTGTTCGTAATTAAATTAGCTCTATGCTTTCCTCCCTGCGCTCTTGTTCTGTATATGTACATGCAATTCTCTATTTCAGCCTGCTGTGAAAATGTAATAAATGTGTACAAATGGACCTGGACAGTTTTCCATGATTATTTCTTCCACTTGTTTCTCTAGGTTGATGAAGATGAAGCACAGTTAGTTAATATTATTTAACTATGACCTGTTCTTTGGATCTAAATACTGTATGTGGCTCTTAACCACAAAACTAGTCATAGTAGCATGGGTATATTTATAGCAATAGCCAACAATACATTGTATGGGTCAAAATTATATTTTTTTTCTTTTATGTAAATAATTAGGATATTAAGATGTTCCATGGAGATATTCTGTAAATTTCCTACTGTAAATATATCAAAGCTTAATTTTGATTAGTAATATGCATTTCTAAGAACTTCATTTAGACAACTTTAAAGGCAATCTTCTCAATATTTTAAATTTTTTTTGCACCCTCAGATTGCTGATGTTCAAATAGTGGTCAATACTGTCCTATCAAACCATACATCAATGAAAAGCTTATTTATTCAGTTTTCAGATAATGTGTATTAAAAAATGTACCCTTATGACTTGTTTTGTGATTCGGGGTCACAAATAAGTTTCTAATAATTGAATCTGACAAGCATGATCTGTTCAAACGCTTTCTGCATAATAAAATCGACAGAATAGCAAACGCTAGAGGTTGCTATTTAGCTATATTGTCCAAGTCTGCAAAATGTAAAATTCTCCAAAACCTATTAACTATTTACAAAATTATGTCCATCAACGTAATAGTTTAAATGTCTTTACATTAAATGCACACGGAGAAATATGCTCCAAACTTTTCTTGAATTAAAAAAAAAAACAGCATATGAGCTGTAGATTTAATCTAAACAAATAAAGGCAACCATTTACAAAAAGTGTTCATTAGTTAACATTAGTTAACGAACTAAGAAATGAACAATACTTCCACAGCATTGTTTATTAATCTTAGTTAATGTTATTTTCAGCATTTACTAATGCATTATTAAAATCACAGGTTGTGTTTGTTAACATTAGTTAATGCACTGTGAACTAACATGAACTAACACTGTACTTTTATAAACTAACATTAACAAAGATTAATTATATATATATATATATATATATATATATATATATATATATATATATATATAGTGTAATAAATGTATTGTTCATTTATCATTCATGTTAGTTAATACATGAACTAATGTTAACAAATAAGAAGGCTTATTTCTTCTTTTCTAACTTAAAAATACATATTTTCAGTGGTGCCAAAATATAAGGCCTTGACTCCATGCAAATTTTAATATTTTTATTCATTATTAAGTGCACGTAGGCCCGGTTTCACAGACAGAGCTTAGACTAAGCCAGGATTAGCCCATAGTTCAATTAGGACATTTAAGTAATATTTATAAACATGCTTAGAAAAACACATTACTGTTGTGCATCTTGAGACAAAACAAAGGGACTGATATAACGTTAATTTAAGATCAGTCAGTGCAAGTTTCTTTCAATTGAAACAGCTCAGACTTACATTTTAGTCTTAGACTAGGCTTAAGCCGTCTGTGAAACCAGGGGGTAGAAGCTTTATTGTCCAAACAAAGAGAAAATATTAAACATTGTCAACGCGTAAAGGCATCACGTATTACTTGCCATGTGGCAACGGAAGGACGGAGTTTTTATTGCATCACTTCACGTGCAACGTCTAGGGAATAGTGAAAACGCCGGATACATAACATTCAATGAAAATCTCTTCAAAATAATAGTCGTTTTCAAATTATCTTTATTTTTCATTATTAAATCGAATGGACAATCCATGAGTACTTGTCAATCTTTCGTAAAAATACTGACGGTAAAGTTTTTCTTTACCAGGTTATAAGTGAGAACAAGCTTGTAATGTTTGTTACTTTTGCTCTAAAATATTATTTAAAATACATTGTTTAATCATTTTATATTTTAACAAAGGCTACAAATATTAACAAAATTAATTTTGCGTGTCTGTGTTTTTATTGATTTAAACGACTAGCATATAATATGCTAATAAAATTAGCGAATCCGTTCAATTTGAGACGAAGGGGCTTTTACTGTTGACTTTTATTGTGGGTTGTATTTTGCCTTGTAGCTGACTTCACAACTTTTACTCCACTGAGTCGGAGCATCTCGCTGCTGGTCAGTGTAAAGATTAAATAGATTAACTCTGGTCCCAAAACTAATGTTCTCTAGTTAATATCAAAAACTAAAGGAAACCTGCAGACGCATTCTTCGCATACGGTCAAGGTAAGGTTTATGTGACTCTTTGCTTCAATTAAGTATTTCCCCCCCCCCTGTAATCTGTGTTGCTGTGACCTCTGAGAAGACATTTGCAGTTCTGCTCTCACTCACTCTGGCTCCTCTTTGTAAATAGCGAGTATTAGTCTTGTTTATTAACATTAACACGATTTTATATTAGATTATACTGTCTGAATGAGCTGTACCTGAAGTAGGTTATACAGTATAAATGCTGGTCTGATAATCTTTCTAGCATCTACATCAGACAGTAAAGTATCAGGGCAGATGTGATGGTTTATATTGTCAAAACAGTTGCTGGTTATGCAGGTAATTCGTAGTTATAATGCTGTTTTCACTTTTAATAAACTTGACTCCTAAACTGATAGCAATCTGCTGTCCTGATGCATAATTAGCTGTACCCTTGGAAAAAAAAAAAAACTACCCTTGAAAAAAGTGTTTCAAAACCCATAAGGCTTGATTTCTTTAGTGTACACAAAAGAAGAAATCTTGCAGATGTTTTCGCTGCTCTGTTCATTACAATGAATCTTTTACATATCCCAGGGCAGTGTTATTTTAATAGTCTTTGGAAAGGGCTTTTATTATTATATTTAAAATTTACATTATGCTTTTGTCATTCTAGTTTTTTAATGTTACTATTTATATACATATATTTTAAACATCAGGTTTAGTCATTTGATAACTAAAATGATCAAATTATCAAGGTATTTCAAGTTTAATTTTTTATAAAGTTAATTTAATAATTTAGTATTTATGTTTCGTCTTATTTCAGCATTACTTTTTAATTGAGTTATTTTTATTAATTAAATTAATATTTTTATTTTTAGTTAACAACTTTGTTTCAAGTTTTATGCAGAAAGCAGTGCTCTGCCAAACGTAATGTAAATCCTAAATGCATAAACAACATTCTTCTTTTTTTTTTTTTTAAGTGTGGTATGCATGTGGAAAAGACCGGATAAACAACATGGAGAGAAAGCTGGTTACAGACTGAGCTGAAACAGTGCATATAAATTAATTCTGCTTTTGCTTTAAGCAGCTTTCTTGTAATAACCACTTTCTAATGTGCATGTAAACCCACGGTTCTCAACCTTTTTGACTGCAAGGCCCCCCAGTGTCAACAATATTCGAAGGCTCGTGATTTACTGGATAAAGATTAAGGCTAAGGATTTTTTTTACCCTGAATTTCTGAGCCAAATTTTTTTTTAGAGCTTGGCATAACTAGAATATACATCCAGTACCAGTCAAAAGTTTTTGAACAGTAAGGTTTTTATTTTTTTATTTTTTTTAAGAAGTAACCTCTGCTTACCAAGTCTGCATTTGTTTGATCCACAGTACAGCAAACACAGTAAAATTTTGAAATGTTTTTACTATTTAAAACAACTTTCTAATTGAATGTATTTTTACATTTTTAGTATCATTACTCCAGTCACATGATCCTTTAGAAATCATTCTAATATTCCGATTGCTGCTCAAAAACATTTATTATTATTATTATGTTGAAAACACCTGAGATGAATTTTTTCAAGTTTCTTTGATTAATAGAAAGTTCAGAAGAACAGCATTTATTTGAAATAGAAATCTTTTGTAACATTATAAATGTCTTTGTCATCACCGTTGATCAATTTAAAGCATCCTTTCTAAATAAAAGTATTAATTTATATAATTTAAATACAGATCGTTTGATATTTCTAATATCAAAGAATCTTGAAAAAATCTAATTATTGATAATAATAAGAAGAAAAATCTTGAACAGCAAATTAGCATATTAGAATGATTTTTGAAGGATCATGTGACACTGAAGACCGCAGTCGTGATGCTGAAAATTTAGCTTTGATCACATTAATACATTTTATTTAAATATATTAAAACAAATTTTATTTTAAATTTCACTATTTTTTCTGTACTTTGGATCAAATAAATGCAGGCTTGGTGAGTGGAAGAGACTTCTTTAAAAAACTTAAAAAATCTTACTGTTTAACAAACTTTTGACTGGTAGTTTAGATCATCATGAGACCCACTGATTGAAATGCAATGAAAGTGAATAGGGACTGGAGATGTGAATCTCCAAAATGCATGAGAAACACACAGAAGCACAGTAAAAATATTTTGATAGCTTTGTGTGAGGAAATTTAATCTTGAAGTCCAATGTAGCTCTTAAATGTCATGCACTGAGATGAGAAAACAGCAGCCTGCGCATTCTATGAGACTTCTCATTTTGTTTTCATTGGAAAGAAAGACATTGGTCTTTTGTCATATATTATTTCTGTCATCTAAAAATATATATATCTGAATAGAGTTGTGTGAATAAGTTCACAAAATATGAAGATAACTCAGTTGTAATTAAGGGCTAACAAAGAACTCTATTGTTAGTCTACAAGGAAAAAGCCTATTTACTTTCTCATAACTTGCTTTTGTTCCTGGACACAGGCTTTTCTTTAGAGGAAGTTAGTATCAAAAATGGGGGAAGGAAGGTCAGTGGATTCAATGTGTGTGTTTATTTATAGGTTGATTGTTTTGCTGAACCAGAAAACCAGGTATTGAAACCCTGTGCCCTGGTTGTGCTGTATTATTTTATCTGCATTGTCGTGAATGTCAACGGTGTAGACTGTCTTTTTAAACTTTAGAAATGTCATACAACTCTTGGGTATATTTTAACTTGTTTTTTTTAACCCTCTTATGTAAACAGGTGTAAAGTACTTGATTTGGATCTGTATGAAAGTGCAGTGGCAGGTCAAGGCAACACTACCTCATATTGTGTCTTTTACATGAGTGGATCATTTTTATTGACATTATTAGACACTTCCAGATAAAAGTTATTTTAGAGAGAAATTTCTCTCTTCAGACTCGATGTGTGTCACTGACTCCCCAGTGTAAAGTGATTAAATTCACAAGACGAGACTTATTGTGCGATTTAATAATCAGCTCACTTAAGTTGGTAATTGGATACAGGCTAGACTCTTAAAAAATAAAGGTGCTTTAAAAGTTTCTTCACAGCAGTGCCATAGAAGAACCATTTTTCGTTCCACGAAGAACCATTAGGTCAAAGGTTTGTTAAAGAACCATCTCTTTCTTACCTTTTTATAATCAGAAGAACATTCTTTCACCACAAAGAACCTTTGTGAAACAGAAAGGTTCTTCAGATGTTAAAGGTTCTTTATGGAACCATTTAAACAAAAAGGTTCTTCCATGGCATCGTGAAGCACCTTTATTTTTAAGAGTGTACAGGCTTTCAAAAACTTCCCAAGCTTGACATTTAAAAATATACGAATGAATTTTGATATTTATCAGGTATATAAAAAAATTTAAGTTCAGATGGTTTGGTTTTTGAATGAACTAGCCATATTGCAATATGGTTTCTGCGTTTCATCACCCTGATATCCATATTACACTCTTAAAAATAAAGGTGCTTTAAGTTAAAGAAGTAAGGTTCTTCACAGTGATGCCATAGAAGAACCTTTTTTGGTTCCACAAAGAGCCATTCAGTTAAATTAACCATCTCTTTTTCTCACCTTTTTATAATCTGAAGAAACCACATCTTTCACCACAAAGAAACCTTTGTGAAACAGAAAGATGTTAAAGGTCCTTTATCGAACCATTTAGACAAAAAAGGTTCTTCTATGGCATTGTGAAGCACCCTTATTTTTAAGAGTGTAGTTTCTGAAAGTGTAAAAGTAGGGCTTTGTGCAAGACTGCAAAGGTTTTTTTTTTTTTTTTTTTTTTACTGAAATGTGTTAGTTTCACTAACATTATGGTTCGACGCAAATGAATGAGTGACACAAGTACATTTTGTTTCATTTTTAATTTAATCTCTGGCATTACAGCACAAACCAGTTTGATGCATTTTTAACATTCTAAATTCTTTTAGGGTGAATCTCACAAACAAATGTGTAGGTCGTGTTTCACACCAAAATCGAAAGAAAAACTATACATTTAGAAAGTCTCAAGTCTGTTAGTCTAATTACTGTTACATGAAAAATAGGAAATGCAACATTATTGTATCCTGATGCATTTTTTAAAATCAAAAACATTTTTAAATGTTTTTAAAATAAAAATAGTTTTAAATTAGTTTAGCATTACAGAGCTTGTACTGAAAATGTCACAAAGCAAAACAGAATAGTTCTAAAAGTCAGTGTGAAATGAACATTTACCCTGTCTGTTTTCTAAATGTATGTTTTAAATGTTGTATTGACCTTGTACTTTTTCAAAATAAACTCTTTCAGTGAAACAACAAATGAAAGAAAAGACCTGTCACTATTTCTGTGTAACTTTTTTCTTTCAGTTTAGTAGTAGGATATGACACATTCTTTTTCTTGTAATTGTGAGTTTATATCTCGCAAATCAGAATTATTTCTTGTAATTGTGAGTTTATATCTCGCAAATCAGAATTATTTCTTGTAATTGCGAGTATATATCTCACAATTCTGATTTTTTTTTTTTTCCGTTTAATTTTCGGGTTTATATCGCAATTTCAATTTTTTATTAGTTTATTACTCTCAATTCTGACTTTTTTTCTGGTAATTGTGAGTTTATATCTTGAAAAAAATGTATTTCTTGTAATTGCAAGTTTATATTACAATTCTGACTTTTCTTTTAATTTGCGAGTTTATATCTCACAATTTCGACTTTTTATTAGTTTATTACTCTCAATTCTGACTTTTTTCTTGTAATTGTTTGGTTATTAGGGGTGGGAATCTTCAGGCACTTCACAATCCGATCCGATTCCGATTCTGGGAGTCACGATCCGATTCCAAAACGATTCTTGATCTACATTTTTTCCCCAATTAATTCTTCTGCTGTGCAAATACAACTTTACAATTTTAAAAACATGTAAAATTGCAGTTTATATGCTTTTTGTTTATAGTTGAAATCTCTGTAAAAGTAGGTGTGTCAATCTTCACTGGTTTCAAGATTCAATTTAATTTAATTACTGTTTTCATTATTAACTAAATATCATGATGCTCACATTCTTAGTTTTCAATAGTAGCTAGTGCACATGGCTACATTTTCATATGTTTTATATCAAATTTATTTTGTGCCAATTTTACTTTATTTTTTTAAACTATATAAGCAAGGTACTTTTTAAAACAATTACTTATTTAAAATAAGTGTTCTTTAGGTATCTGAAAGTTTACAGACAATAGTTTTTCTTTTTTCCTAAGCATTACCGCCGTTTTATTATTACTGATGAGATCATAGACAGGCAGCTTTAACAAACTAATGCACAGCAGTGGCGAACGGTGACTTTTTTTTTTTAACCAGGCATGCTTAGTGCTAAAACCACCAGTAATACCAAAAATAATTATATCTTTAGATTTTTTTAGAAACCAATAAAATCAGAGAAGAAGTCATATTTTAATATTTCCTCTTTTCCCTGTTTATTATTATTTAAAAAAAATTATAGACATTTTATATAGTCTATTTTTTTTTCAGTGTTCTTTCACATTTTGAATTGTTGAGAAATTATGATAATATACAGTTAGGATGTTTTTTTGTTTTTGTTTTTCATTTGATTTAGTCGAGTAAGTTGTGCATCAAACACAATATGATTTTCGGCAATCAGGATCTGGCAGCAACAGCGCGTTTTTCCGTTTGGGCGATAAAGTCATGCGCATGACAGAAAAGCAGAGAATGCGCATCAATTCTGAGGAGTCGAGGAAGATGCGGAGAATCTGCTTGCCCGGAAGATTCTATCTCAAATAAGGGATCAACTTATAAGCAAGTTTATATTATTTAACACGTGAACGCACTCTCTCTGTCAGCCTGGGTATGCAGAGCATTATAGCAGCTTATATGGACAGAACGCCACTGATGCACAGATCTATTTCGATATATCAGATGTTTTGTCCTGCTCTAAAAACATAGCTGACTGTATGTACAGTTTCGTTTAAAACTATTTGAAAACGCAAGTGCATTTAACCGCATCTGCAATCGAGCTTTAGGACGAACAAACACAAAGCGCACGCGAAAGTCTGTCAGTGCATCTATAGTACTGCATTCCAGTCGGCAGAAATGAAAGCATAACACGGCGGGTGGAAGCACACAATGTCAAGCAGTGCGCACGAGTCTCACAGTGCAAATGCTGTGCAATGAAGCCGGCAGCGTCTCTAGCCCGCACACGTGCCATTAAGCGGAAAAAAAAACAAGCTCAGAATCCATTCTGAAATATTAGGAATCGATTCAGAATCGTTGAAGAGAGAATCGCGATGCATCGGAGAATCGATTTTTTTTTCCCCACCCCTATCAAGCTTAATATCGAATGCGATATTGAGCGCGATATGGCGTAGCTTGTCAGAGATTTACGTCTCTGTGTATTAATTGCCGCTCCAGCGGAACCTGAGCGGAACGCACGTGATGGAGATTTACTACTAATCAAAGCACCGGCTTCATTGACTAAACGCGCCTCACAATATCGTTCGATATATTGTCCAGCCCTACATACGACACATTCTTGCCCTTTTTATAAAAGAGTACTGAAATTTAGTGTAACTGTGGAGCAAAACTGTCCCCACATTCTCAGGTCTTTCCCACAAGGCTTTTTGGTGGGACTAAACTTGCATGTATCATAATCATTTTCTCTCTTGCATTCATTTTGATTTGTTTTGCCAAGGCAAACTTTAGAATCCATGAGTTCTGTTAAACCAAACAAAATTTAACATTTGACTTTGCTGTTGTGAAATGTTGAAAAGCTCTGTATGAGTCAACTACTGCTCAGTTGCTCTTTGTACCTCATCTTGACCTCTGCACTTAAGCTGGTAGATTACACTACTAGTGCTACTGAGTGAATACTGGTCCATGTCGCCCCCTCCACATGCGTTTGCTTGCATTTTTGTTTTATGACCTGCCAATGAGAAGGTTAATGTGGTCTGAACATCATAACGATCAGTAATGATTGACCAGATCCTTGTCTTTTATCCATGTCATCTAAAGATCATTGATTCAATCATTTTTTAGGTAATGATTAAGACATAAACAAGTTAATATAATTAGAGTTGAAATAGCTGTGCAAATATTTAACATTCAAGTTTGTGATCTCTTTGTCATACCCCTCCCTTTTTGTTTTTTTTTTACAGTCTGTTGTTTATCTTTATGAGAACAAGCACTCAGCACGTATTTTGATCCCCTGTGCAGTTGAACATTGTTAATGCATGTTCTTTGAACATTGATAAAAATTTTTCCTAAAACGCACGTACAGTTGTGAGCTATGACTGTTGAGAAAAGGTCATAATTTGCACAGAGAAATCAAAATTGTTTTGCATTGTGACATTAGCAGAGTTTTAAGTTGATAATACCTTTTACGTTGTTCTGTTATCAACAAAGTGAAAATGCAGTCTCCCACCTGTTTACTTCCAGTTGGCCTTTTACCAACAAAATAGTAGAATGAGGCTTCATCCTTAAAGACATGAATTATTGCATAAGTTTTATTGCAAAAGACATAAATACTGATGCAGTGAAAAATGTTTATGATGTATGTCGGAATTTTACCAAGGAACACTCTGATGGGAGAAACATAATATGCACACGGGTGCATTTGTAATTCTGTCATGTCAAGCCACAAGCACTTTTTCTTGACACACATTTTTTCCAAACCTGTTTTTCAAGTGTCTACATACATTTGACGCACTAATGTTAAACGCAATGAGAAATTCGAGAAACGTCAACTTTTCTGATAATTGGTATTTCTATTAGCTATATTGGTAAACATTTTAATGCGCTAAACTTTAATTGCTTCATAAAACTTAACTGTTATTGTAGTCTAGTCAAATGGTGGTTACTTTGAGGAAGATAAAATGCAAGATAGTTTTGAATGGAAATTTTTGGGCACTGTATTATGAAAGCTAGTTTCTGCCACAGAATAAAAAATAAAACAAGGTAACTGCAACTTTTTATTTCACAGATCTGATATTTTCTCGCAATTGCGAGTATAAATCTCTCTCAATTCTTTTTTTTTCTTACAATTGTGAGTTTATATCTCTCAATTCAGACTTATTTTTCTTGTAATAGTGAGGTTATATCTTACAGTTCTCACTTTGTTCTTGTAATTGTGAGTTTAGTACTGTCAATTCTGACTTTTTTCTTGTAATTGATTTATCACAATTCTGTCTTTTTTCTTTAAATGCAAGTTTGTCTTGCGATTCTTACTTTTATTCTTGTAATTGAGTTTTACTCTCAATTCTGACTTTTTTCTTGTAATTGCAAGTTTATTACTCTCAATTCTGACATTTTTCCTGTAATTGTGAGGTTATCACAATTTTTTAATTTTTCTTTTTGAAAAAAGGTTATATCTTGCAATTCTGACTTTTTTCTTTTAATTTTGCGAGTTTGTATCTTGCAAGTTTGTAATTGCAAGTTTATATCTTGCAGTTCTTTTTTTCTTGTAATTGTGAGTTTTACTCTGAATTCTGACTTTTTTCTTGTAATTGCAAGTTTATTACTCAATTCTGACATTTTTCCTGTAATTGTGAGGTTATCATAATTTTTCAATTTTTCTTGTAATTGCAAGGTTATATCTTGCAATTCTGACGTTTTTTCTTTTAATTTGCGAGTTAATTTCGACTTTATTGTAATTGTGAGGTTATACCTCAAATTTTTGACTTCTTGTAATTGTGTGGTTATATCTTACAATTCAGACTTATTTTTCTTGTAATTGTTATGTTATATCTTACAATTCTGACTTTTTTCTTGTAATTGAGTTTGTCACAATTCTGTCTTTTTTCTTTCAATTGCAAGTATATATCTTGCAATTCTTTTTTTCTTGTAATTGTGAGTTTTACTCTCAATTCTGACTTTTTTCTTGTAATTTGCGAGTTTATTACTCTTAATTTTGACTTTTCTTGTAATTGTGAGGTTATATCTCACAAGTTTTCAAAGTTTCTTGCAAGTTATATCTTGCAATTCTGACTTTTTTCTTTTATTGTTAGTTTATACAAATTTATGACTTTTGTAATCATCAGTTTATATCTTACAGTTCTGACTTTTTTCTTTTAATTTGTGAGTTTGTATCTCACAATTTCTACTTGTAATTATTAGGTTATATTTCACAGTTTTAACTTTTTTTTCTTGTAATTGCAAGGTTATACCTTGAATTTGACTTTTCTTCTAATTGCGAGTTTATATCTTAGTTCTCACAATTTTGACTTTCTCTTGTAATTGAGTTTGTCACAATTCTGTCTTTTCTTTTAATTGCAAGTATATATCTTGCGATTTTTACTTTTTTTCTTGTGATTGTTAGTTTTACTCTCAATTCTGACTTTTTTTCTTGTAATTGCAAGTTTATTACTCTCAATTTTGACATTTTTCTTAATTGTGAGGTTATATCTCACAATTTTTCAATTTTTCTTGTAATTGCAAGGTTATATCTTGCAATTCTGACATTTTTCTTTTATTGTTAGTTTATACAAATTTATGACTTTTAATCGTTATTTTATATCTCACAGTTCTGACTTTTTTCTTTTAATTTGCGAGTTTGTATCTCACAATTTCGACTTTCTTGTAATTATGAGGTTATATTTCACAATTTTAACTTTTTTTCTTGTAATTGCGAGGTTATACCTCGAATTTTCTTGTTATAGCGAGTTTATATCTTAGTTCTCACAATTTTGACTTTCTTGTAATTGTGAGTTTTTATCTCACAAATCAGAATTATTTCTTAGAATTGTGAGATATGTAGTTATAAAGTCCAATTATGAGGGGAAAAAACTATATCCTTACAATTGAGAGTTTATATTTTGTTATAACTTGCTGTTGCATGTCAGGATTGTGAGATAAAAAAATATTGAGTTTACATTTTTCAAGTTTATATCTCGGAATTCTGAGATAAAAAGAAATATTAACTTGTAATTCCTAGGAAAAAAGCCAGAATTGTGAGAGAAAATGTGCATTTTGTTTTTTTTTATAATTCAGTGGTAGAAACATGCTTCCATAATTACCTTACTTCCATTTGTGTTATTAAAATCATAATTTTGTGGGCTATTGTTCAAAAAGGTGGAACGTAGTCATAGTGCAGAATAGGCATTTTGTTCAAACTTTTGACTGGAACTATATAATGAGGGTTCAAGAGTGGATGAAGGAAGGAGGTTTTTTCAGACAGTAGGTTTTGTGGGTGTGGTTACAACCTTGTGATTGGATTAATGGAAGAAGAGGGAAATGAAAAGCAGATGAGAGGTCACATGAGAAGTCAGTGCAGTACGACGAGCCACGCACTGAACTCCTGCTGTTCCTGAACACTATCGCTAGCGTGCTGCACTTTACACGTTAATTGCATCTGTTTGCCAAGAAGACGACTGACAGAAATTGCACATTTTTGTAGTGCCAAACAGAAAGTAACTCCCTTAAGAAACCAAGGAGGTGACAGTTTTTGCTTGGGTGAGTTATTTCTGGAGAATTTCTTCATTGGATTCAGTTTAACTTTGTCTTGTTTTGCATTCGGCAGTCGGATTATTTTGTATCAGATTGTTTATGACAGAAACAAATGAATGCAACAGCAAACATTTAGTCATGCTTACAAGCTATCCAAGATACCACGATACTAACTATATACCATAATTACTTACATGGTAATTTAAAAAATGCCAAGATACATTACCTAAAAATTTTTTGGGACAATTTAGATAAGAATCTGAAATTTGTATGTTTTTGTACCTAAAACCTAGAACTTCTAACTACTGTGTAGACATTCTGTAGGCTTTAACAGAGCAGTCACATGACACATTTTACTTCTTGACAACAGTGCACATTGTCTGGACTGTAATTATGAAGACGGGATACAAACATTTATTTTTGAGTGTACTTTCTGACTTGTTTTCCCTCTTCTTTCATTGCTCCTCAGTTGACCTAGTTTGAACTTATGAATGTGAGCTTATGAGGGAAAATTGTATTCCAGACTTTAAAAGAGTAGCCAAGTGTCTGCTTAGGCAAACAAGAACACGCTGACTAATGGTCAGTACAGATATAGATAGCCCCATTCATTAGTCTGATGTATGTCACATATAGCCATCTGTGATGTGTGTTTTATCCCTGAGGCTGTCCCAAACCTTTAGAAAAGCATGTTTGCTGGTTAATGGGAAAAGTAATTGTTTTATAGAGGTACGTATTTGATTATCCGGACGATGTTGTCAAAGTGAATAGCCCTGGGGTTGTTGGGGCATTTGATTAGTAAAGGTCTCTTGTATCTGTTATTCCTGTTGTCAGAATTTGAACACTTTTTACGAATTGAAAATAACCAGACTCCATTTTAATACACAGAGAAACAGAGTTGTATCTGGTTACTAAAACTAAAAACTAAATATATAAAATCGAATACAAGCACAAATGAGCTAATGTTATTGAAGAAGCTTTATTTTATAAAAAATACATTCCAGAAAAAAACATTGTGACACTTTTTTGGGTGTCAAACATTAGTAGATCATTCTCATGCTTGATGTGATGAGCTACACAAGTGGTTACTCTGCAAAAAACTGACTTTTAAAGGGATAGTTCACACAAAATTTTCATCATGTCATTTTAAACCTAATAAATGTTTGTTAATCTTAGAAAATAAAAACGTTTTTAATGAAACTTGATTGATTTCTGAAACCTAAACATAAAGATTTCTGTCCTTTGTATAAAGTGATCATAACTCTTCAGACATAAAGAATTCATTTTTATAAACTTTTGGAATCGCCAATATGTTGATGGACTTTCTGTGGAGGATAAGGATGAGTAAATGGTGACCAAATTTTCATTTCTGAGTGGATTAACTTTTTAGTATTTACTAAAAATCACTGCTACACCAGGTGATTAAACGTTATTGCTCAGAAAAATGTTTAAAAAGTTATTTCTGAGAAAAAAGCAGCATTTGTTTGCACATTTAGCGAATCAACCATTGATGTATGGTTTGTTGGGACAGGACAATATTTGGCTGAGATACAACTATTTGAAAAACTTGAATCTGAGGGTGCAAAAAAATCTGAATATTGAGAAAATCACCTTTAAAGTTGTCCAAATTAAACTCTTAGCAATGCATATTACTAATCAAAAATTAGGTTTTCATATATTTACTGTAGGAAATGTACAAAATATCTTCATGGAACATGATCTTTACTTAATATCCTAATGATTTTTTGTAGTAAAAGAAAAATAGATTGCTACAAATATACCTGTGCTACTTAAGGCTGGTTTTGTGGTACCATCTGAAAGTCTACTGTCATGATCCACATTCAAATGTAACTCAACTATAGTATGTTCTGCTCCTTTCATACAGCAGAAGAGCAATTTAATACACTGAAGAACTGTGCTTATTGTTTTAGAAACCTGTCAAACACATCAAACATAACTTGAATGTTTAAGAAAATTTCTTCTCTAATTTCTCCCCAGCGCCTCTGTGCAGTGAGATAAATATGTCACATTCACACGCTCACCATATGCACCCATCCACGCCGCCTGCTACCACACACAACCATGGGGATCATGACACAGGCAGTGGGGATCACATGATGATGATGGTGAGACAACTTTGAGTTCATTAAGCTTGTGTGTCAGTAACCAAGACACAATCGTGTTATCTGCTTGTTTAATGTTGTTGTTCAGTGGAAGTAGGACTGCTGCTTCATGAACATATAATTAAAATTGCTTTTTGTTATGGGAAAACAGGTTGAAATTATTGCTTAATTTATTCTTTCAGCAAATGACCTTCTACTTGGGCTGCAAAAATGTGGAGCTGCTTTTCGCTGGGCTGGTCATCAACACACCAGGAGGTAAGATGCTCTGTGGATTGTGTTTTTAGAAACTGGTGAAATTTTGGAAGGGCTGTTTTTAAACACAGTTATGATTATAGCTATGATTATATGTTTCATTTTCTGGATGTAACAAGCTTGGACATAACACAAAGCTTGGACGTAACACAGAATTGGGCTTCGGAATCCTTGGGTACGAATCCCAGGGCTGCCAACTCTCACGCATTCAGCGTGAGACTCACGCAATTGAAACTTTTCCCACGCACTCACGCCACGAATCCATTTTCTCACGCAGTCAAAAGCACCCTCAGTTAAAACTAATAATAAGATAGCAAAACAGATTTAGTAAAGGCTCCAGTGCGAATTTGTGTTTGCACTCTGGAATACGCCAAAAGACGTGTTTCCGTAGCGCTAAGCGATATAGCCAATCACAGACATATCTGTTGATCTACACCTATTGGCCGTTGCGTTCAAGTTAGTCTGAATTCACTCACCTCTAAACGCAGGATTTTTTTTTCCTGTACACTTGCCAGTCCATTCACTGTAAATAAGCGGTTCATTGATTATAAAGGAATTTTGTGAGATCGTGAAGAGCTGAAGTAAGTGACACCTTTTTAGTTATTATCAAGGAAGGGTTATTTGCGCACTTCTAGGCTACATATAATCCGTTCAGAATTTGAATGAAAGTTTTGTTTTTCGTGCTGCTAACGGCAATATACCCTGTACAAGCAGCAACGTTTCGGGAGTGATAAAATATTTCTCAGAACAGATGTTCAAGCTATGCAGAACAAGCTAATAGATTAATAGAGAAATATTAGAATTTTCGTGTCAAAATATTTTTTTAAATATATTTGATAAAAACACAGTATGATAACGTCTAGATGTCAGACAAAACTCTGCTGACAGGTATTATATATATATATATATATATATATATATATATATATATATATATATATATATATATATATATATATATATATATAAAATAATAAAATAAACATAAATAATTTCACAATGCTGAAATCAGACCATTCTGCTTTAAATGTTTAAAGATCAAATCAAATTTAAATAAAAAAAACTGCTCATACTGCTCATTGTGTTTAGTTCTAATTTTCAATTTATTATTATTTTTTGTTATTAAATATGTTTAGTTGTTGTTGTAGTAGCAACAACTGTAAAAACAGTTTCATGGCCTGGCAAAAATATTTATGGCTGGTAAACTTTCTCAGATCACCAGAAAATTGGATAAGGGAAATGCCCCTAGACCCCCCTAGAGCGACTACTGTGGGAATTCTCACTCCAAGCTGAACTCAAAAGTTGGCAGCCCTGGAATCCTGTCAAAACACGACTCCCGATGAAAGAGCTGAAAGATGAGAGATTGGAAAACAAGCTAAAATGGCATGCCTGCGATTACGGTTTTACGTCAAATTCGCTTTTGTTCATACTCTCAGTTAGGTTTAGGTGCAGTGCAGATGGCACGTTATTTTAAAACATCACGTAGCATTAGATTTATAGTGCCATTCAAGGGACATTTCAAGTCAGAACTGCGGTGACAAGTACAAAACCAGCGTCACATAAAATGTACAATATGTACGTTCATATATATTGGGGAAAAAACCAAACACCCTTTTAACGCCACTCAGTGGACATTTTACAGTGAATGTCAAAAAACGTACACGGCGGTATATATTTCGCATCTTGCGAAAACATTCCCACAGGTACATTTTCGTCACGAGATCAGGTTAATAAAAAAAACTTAATTTCAATGCAACATTTCATGCAAATGAGCATTGACTTGATGCGCTGACTGCCAGTGACTTTGTAAAACAACAGCGCAGTGTATTGCTTTCAGTGTGAACATAACTTTACAGAGGACCTGAAATTTGATATTGAACAAAACATCCCACTGTTTATTATACATAAAACAGTGGCGTTCTTGTGAATAATGTCATTAGATCCCCTAAAAGGCAAGTGTACTGGTTTCACAAGTTTTACTAGATTGTACTAGTTAATGCATCTGAATTATGAGAACAAAGCACAATATTTTTGTAACCAGAAAGTCCCAGTCAACTTGGATATAAAGATAAAGTAGATAACAATGCAAGGTTTCTTGGGCTTTAACCTGTCTTTATCCTCGTCTCATCTAGAAATGGTAGGCGCGTGCATTGGTGTGTTCTTGCTGGCTGTGTTATACGAAGGTCTGAAGATCGGCCGTGAGGTCCTGTTGAGAAGGAATCAAGTGAACGTGCGCTACAACTCCATGCCTGTCCCAGGAGCTGATGGCACCGTGCTCATGGAGACACATAAAACAGTCGGGTAAGTGAATGGAGTACTCATGTTTTCAGAAGGTCTACACTGGTGTTAAAATCTTGGTGAACTTTCCTGGTTTTATTGTGAATGATTCATCAGTACATGTCTTTGTAATCTTTCTTGACCTTTAAGGAACTTTTCCTTTCAGCAGTTATCAGGCCATGCGTGCTCTGTTACGATATGGTATGATCACCTTGCACCCCATGTTTCACGTGAACTGTGTGACATCATAAAAGTCAAATGGGTTGTGAAAGCAATTGCAGGTTGACCTTTAAGTTTTAAAGCCTGAAATTGGTCCATAAATATGATTATTAACCCCACCCAACTGGTACTGTCCAATTTTCAAATGTGTGTGCGCAATATATTATACATGGGAAAAACTAACCCAGCCTGAAACCGATTTGTTTGATCTGTTGGGTTGGGGTTTATGGAAGCACATTTCTGCCATGTAAGGAAAAAAAAATCGTAATTATGACATAATAAATTATGATAAAAGAAATCTAAATTATATGATTAAAAAGACAGCCGTATGGTATACTGAGTCATAATTATAAAACAAAAAGTCTTGCTTAGTCATAATTAGAAGATAAAGTCTTAATAAAATAAAGTCATTATTATACAATAAAAAGTCAAAATTGACCTAAGTCATAATGGGTTAAAAGGTCAACATTACAGAAAGTTGAAATGATAAGCCAATTTTTCCCAGTCAAAATTCAGATAATAAGTGATAATTATAACATAAAAAGTTGAAACTGAGAATGTTTTACAGTCGCAATTTTAAGATGAATTTATGCCGTGAATATGACAATTAACTTTAATTTTAAAAGCATTATTAAAAAAATTATTTTAATGTCATTATGTCTTTTTATCTCACATTTTAGACTTGTCCTAATTAAGTCTTTTATGTCATGATTTATTTAAGATTTATCAATTCAATGTCAAATGAAAATAGTACATAAAAATAAGCGTAATATGAAGACGTTGTTTGCAAAATTAAATAATTGGCCTTTATATTGTTTATATATTGTGCCAAGTGAAAGTGATATATTAGCCAAATGAAATGATTCAGATGTTATCTGTATTATTAAATGTGTAAATATTAGATGTATTAGTTTAGTATTAAAGGATTACTTCACTTCCAGAATAAAAAAATCCTGTAATTTACTCACCCCCGTGTCATTTAAGATGTTCATGTCTTTCTTTCTTCAGTTGAAAATAAATTAAGGTTTTTGAGGAAAACATTCCAGGATGTTTCCTAATATAATGGACTTCAATAAAGACTACCTGCTTCTGTGAACCTTCAATGCAGCATATTTTTTTTTTAACTCTTCCCTAAATGCATGGCTTAATCCAATCCTGATTCTGAGCTCTACAGGCAGTTTTTTTTTTTTTTTTTCGTATTTTTTACCGTAGGCTTGGTTTTTGCCTTTCAGCTGTTAGACCTTTTATTAAGACATGTTTGCCTTTCTAAATCGTGATTATTCAAATTAATTTGCCACAGGTTAACTTTACTCAAAGTGTAGTAACATCTACAAGCAATATGAATGCGCCTAAGCTAAATGTCATTTGTCCCAGATAAGGGTATGAATACTTATGCAATGGAATCATTTAGGTTTTTTATTTTTAATAAATTTGCAATGTTAAAAAACATTTTTTTTCTTTGCCATTATGGTGTATGGAGTGTAGATTGAAGTGAAAAAAAGTAATTTAAAGCAGTTTAACCCAAGGCAGCAATATAACAAAATGTAAAAAAAATAAAATAAATAAAGGGGTATGAATACTTTTGCAAGGCACTGTATATGGAGAAAAATCCTGTAATGTTTTCCTGTAATGCACACCTCTAGCTCTGATTGAAAACATTTTTCTTTCATCACCGCTTTTTAAATGAGGTCAGTGAAAAACAAGCAAACATAAATCAACCTTAAGCCTGTTTACACTGATTTAATCATCCCGTGTATATAATCATTGCCACACGAGTGACCTCTAAGAGGCAAACATGCATTTTCCAGGTTTTCTTCACACTGATGACGTGACATTTGTAATCCTGTAATAAGCTAAACACCTGGTTCTGTTCTCTCCCCCTTCTCTCCCCCAGCCAGCGAATGCTGAGTCTCGCACACTTTATACAGACAATTCTTCACATCATCCAAGTGGTGGTCAGTTACTTCCTCATGCTGGTGTTCATGACATACAACGGGTACCTGTGCATCGCAGTGGCGGCGGGCGCTGGCTTCGGCTACTTCCTGTTCAGCTGGAAGAAGGCAGTAGTAGTGGATATCACAGAACACTGTCATTAACCTCTCTTGTGTATGACCTCAAAAAAACACCCACTTTCACAATCCGAACATGTGTGGAGCACTATATTGGTAAATATCGTCCAAGTGGCTCTATTCATTTTAAAGCTCTATTTTGATTCGTTTTATATAAATTAGCCCCATATTTCATATCGCAACCCCTCATCCTGGTAACAGCATATGTGTCCACAGCCTAACAGTCTACCTCCATAGTCTTGAGAGTCACGATTGAGATTATTTGTAATAATCAAGTCTGTTATTCACATTTTACAGATTATTATGTTCATGCTGGTGCTTCTGGGTGTGATAGAGCCTTACTAAACCCTTTGCCTTAAATGAGGGAATATAACACCCGAGGGGGCAACCGTAGACTCTAAAAGCCAAACTGTATCTGGTGGACCTGACATACAAGCACTATTGGTGGGAGGGTGTTTTTTTTTTACTTTTGAGGTTGTTATGGCCAAGTGTTTCTAATCGCTGAAATGACCGAAAATAATCAGTGACCATTGTTTAGACAAACACTGGACTGAATGATGTTTGCACAAGAAAAGAGAGGTTTTGGGACTTGAGTTCAAAGTCGAACTTCGCTCCCTTTGGAGTGCTTTTAAGTAAACATAGGAAGATTGGTGGAAAATAAATTATAGCTGATGCCAGTGTCACCGATTTCCTTTTATAATTTATATTTGTAACACTCAACTATGACTGTACTTGTTATCAATGTCTTCTGGCAATCTTTATGTAGATCCTTTTACGTTCTGACATTTTTTTTTTTTAAATGAAAAATTGTGGCGCATTTGCGATCATGAGCTGATCAAATATTACAGTCATCGCCCTGATAGTTACTGGGTCCTGGAATGTGAATTTTACGTTGAAGTTGATAATAGTTATACTCCTTAAATGAAAGGAGTGTGCCTTTTACATACAGGACCCAATAAAAGTGCCCAAAGAGTGTCTCAATTACTTGTAAACACAAAGGCTTTCATACTTCAAATTGCAAAACCACATATATTTTAAAGCAGTAAGCATGTGGGTTTTAAAAGAAAGCCTGTTTAAATGTTTTCTTGTTTCTTTATAATTGTTTTTCTCTAATTTTCAGATTTTTTTAGTTAAAAGCAGAAAAACCGTTCTAAAAGATGAAAATATTCACATCATGTTTTTGTAGCAGTTGTCACTTTGTAAAATTGGATCTGAGGTTCAGTTCTTCATTACAGAGATTGTTCATATTATAGATTTCAGAAAAATCAAAGTAAGTTTGCATTGTCTTAAGTGTGGTAAACTACAAGCACATGGTATAGAAGCACTGAACCTCATTTGCAGTGTTGTGGCAGTGTTAAGATTTCTTAGTCTGTTTACAGTTCAGTCACGTCTGTAGAGTTTGAAGTATAAATCATACTGTAATCATAAGGAAAATTATGAATAAATATTGTATGATTTCAACTGTCGCGGCCACCTCATTTATAAACCTATGAAATGTTTTCCTTGTCTTATTCTTGTATTTACAGTAAAGCAAATAAAATACAGTTTCCCACATCCAACTAACAAGATTTTATTTAGCCAAGTAGAAAAATAGTCCTTTGTAATCAGTTATCACAAACACAGTTAACCAAACCCAGAGTGCATGTGCTTTCAGTCTATTTCAGGTCAGGCAATAATCAAACTCATAATATATGTATGTGTGGTGCAGATTCTCTAGACCTTGTAGTCCATTTTTCATGTTTGCACATTGTCAAAACTGAAGGTTTCCAAACAGTGATGGTAGTGTGTTAGGCTTTGGGTGGGGTTTGTAACCAATTCGCTCGTGGATCATCTGCTCCCTGGTCTTTCCATCCGTGCCGCCACCTGATGCTCCGCTCATCTCGCTGGATGTGGCGACGCCAACTACATCCACCTCATCCCTCTGTTTCTTTCGGCTCTGGGCAAACATGGGAAAGAAACGTAGAGATTGTTAAAACAAGGTCAAACTATGTCCTATTCAGAATCCACGTTTTCCTAACAAGCCTACTTCTGGTTTGAGGATTTGTAATGTGATATGGTATGGCAGAAATATCTATGGTAAAAGCTGATTATTTTCATTTTTTCTTTGTACTCTGCTGTAACGACGAGAAAAAGACAACATATGCTGTGCATTTGTTCTGATTTCATTTACGATTTACACTGCTGTTCAAAAGTTTAGCATCAGTAACTTTTAATTTTCTTTAAAGTCGTCTCTTATGCTCAAAGTTCTGAATGTTATACGAATACATATGGAATATTATTGCACTTGAAAATAACAGTTTATAAAGTGTATTTTAATATACTTTGAAATATAATTTGTTTCTGTAATGCAAAGCTGAAAATTCAGCATCATTATTCATTCCTTCGGAAATCATTCTAATATGCTGATTTATTATCAAAGTTGGAACCTGCGACACTTTTTTCAGGATAATTTGATGAATAAAAAGTTAAAAAGATAAACATTTAAAATAGAAATCTTTTCTAATAATAAGTCTTTACTATCATTTTTTATCAATTTAACACATTCTTGCTGAATAAAAGTATTAATTTCGTTCAAATAAAGACCAAATTTACTGACCCCAAACTTTGAACGGTAGTGTATATTGTTACAAAAGATTTCTATTTTAAATAAATGCTGTTCTTTTTAATATTTTATTCATCAAAGAGTCCTGAAAAAAATATCACAAGTTCCAAAAAAAAAATATTAAGCAGCACAACTGTTTCCAAAATTGATAATAAATCAGCATATTACGATTTCTGAAGGATCACGTGACACTGAAGACTTGAGTAATGATGCTGATAATTTAGCTTTGCATTACAAGAATAAATTCTGTTTTAAAGTATATTTAAATAAATTGCAATAACATTTCACAATATTTCTGTAACGGAAAAAAAATTAAACCTTACTGATCCCAAACTTTTGAACAGCAGTGGTTGAAGGGTGTACAATAATGTCACCCTAATGGTACCCAGTTTTATGAAAATGCTTATGTTCATAGAGTGACTGTTTACAATTTAACAGATATTACTCTCCTTTATCATGCAAGGGGGTGTAGGAAAAATATGGATGTATCAGATTCATTTAGTACATAATTTGAAAAAATTGTAAAAGGTAATAAGCAGTTCTTTAGCTTGTATTGCTTGCTTTAGACTCAACTAAGCCTGGTTTTTCCCAAAGTTTTTTTTTTCTCCTTCTCAGGTGGAGCTGTGGTTCCTTACCACTGTTGCATGAATTACAACAATACCT
Source organism: Garra rufa (assembly GCF_049309525.1). Classification (NCBI taxonomy): domain Eukaryota; kingdom Metazoa; phylum Chordata; class Actinopteri; order Cypriniformes; family Cyprinidae; genus Garra; species Garra rufa. Next base: position 24,049,225 of record NC_133365.1, read on the forward strand.
TCACAACATCAACACAGTTATTGAACTGAACTAAATCAGTAGTGAACTGACTTGAACAGAATAATGACACTATTGTCCACTGTAGAGCTGTTTATAGCTGAAATTTGCTAAATTAACACTGTTATTTTCCAGTTCACAAGGCTTATGTGAAGCTGCTTTGAAACAATCTGTACTGCATAAAACACTATTAATAAATATTATAAACGTGACTTTACATGAAGAGCTTTTCTAGTGTAGAAAACCCAGTAACTTTTGGTTGTTTCAATGTTCTTTTCTGTACAGTAAACTCATTTGTACAGAAAGCATCACCTAAACATTCAGTCCTAGCTGAAGTTACTGTAGATCATCTGGATTTTACCTCCAGCTCTTTCTTGACACTTTCAAACTCCTCCGTGTCATCGAGCTTGAGCTCCAGGCGCGTAGGTTTCCTGCGCAGCATCTTCACATCACCAGCCTCAAGTTGCCTGGAAACGCGTTAAAACATATGCTGACAGTCAGTTATTGTGGCTAAACCACTTAGCTAAACATATTTCCATTATAGATCAGTGGGGTAAATCTATTTAAATTACGCTGAACTCTTGTTCACATTTGTTCTGAGGAAATTAATGTTGACACAGTGTTGACGAAATTATCACTGAAGAAAGCAATACCAACATCTGTCTACATAACACATTCATCAATATGTAAAGTTTAGCGTCGTTAAGTAATACATATACTGTCAGTTCAATTAATCGACTCCTGTTGCTGCAATATAACGTTATTGTTTAGCAGCTACATGCTAATTAGCCCACTAGCTTTGAACTCTCGAGTCTTAAACAGTCATAAACCGCAGGACAATGAAATCTGAAAACTGTCGTCTAGTTTATTCAACATGACATCTTAATGGCAAACGATTTAAAATGAAATATTTGACTGATTCACATGACACCACTTACCACAATCACACACGCTTTATCTCCATAGGAAGTTCAGAAGGGAATCATGGGAAATGTAGTTAACGTACAGCGCATAGAAAAGAAAAGATAGGACAGAATCGATGGAATAAACTGAAATAAAATCTTGACTTGTTTGAAGTGTTTTGTGCTGCATAAACATTTTACTGTTTATATTTAGCTGAAAGGCCCACTTTAAGAAGGGCAGTTAATTTAATCATCGGTTCGATGGAAAGCTTTAAGCGTTTTCGTCGCTGAAACTTTATTTTAAAAAATAATAATAATAATAATGGATTTAATAAATAAACCCAAACTGCGAAATAAATAAAGAATGGTATAGGAATAGTAAAAAAAAAAAAAAAAAAAAGCAATCGCTACAGTCCCCTACAACCAGTGTTTAAGACTTGATTTAAAATGAGCCAAAATTTCTAAGGCATCTAAATTGGCAACATGATCAAACTGGTTAATAGTTAATACTTTTTTAAAACCTTATTTATAAGGTGTAATATTTCAATATGAACTCTTGCTGGACTGAAAAAAGTTTATTAGAAAAATTATATTAAATTATAAAAATTATTATTTATAAATTATATTTAATTGTTACATTATATTAAAATGTAACGATTAAAAATGATCATTTATATTTTAACAAAATCTTACTCAAATATAATTTGTCAGGCTTTTAAAGAATTATTATTATTGAATTATTGCATTTAATTCTATGTGTTTATTAAATTTTAATTCAGGTAAAATTTAAGTATTTAAAATATCATCTTAATAAAACATACACTACCGCTCAAGTTTTTGAACAGTTTTAATGTTTTTTAAGAAAGTCTCTTCTGTTTACCAATAAATAATGAATTTAATAAATAAACCCAAACTCCGAAATAAAATAATAATGGTATAGGAATAGTTTAAAAAAAAAAAAAACAATCGCTACAGTCCCCTAGACCCCTACAACCAGTGTCTAAGACTTGATTTAAAATGAGCCAAAACGTCTAAAAATCAAGACTTTTTTTTTTTCGTTTTAATACACCATTTTATTAACTGTCTTGTTTGAACCTGGATGATGTATCCTAAACTTAAAACTGTTATTTAAAATGTAAAAGTCATTTAAATTTATCAAAATCGTAAGACTTTTTTTTTTTTTAATTTTGATTAAAGAGAACATAGAAAATACCAAATAAACAACAATAAGAAAATCTTAATACAATTCAATAAGTCCAAATAGCAGCATAACAAAAATAAACATACAATAGAAAAATTCAGAGAGAAAAATGAATACAAACAGAAATAAATACAGAAATAAAATACAATACAAGGGGCTTAATCATACTTTCAAAAGATTAGACAGTATAGAGCTTGGCCAACTACGTCACTGCGCGTAGAATTATGGGTAGTTTCCGCCATGTTTTATAGTGCGCATCCCTACGCCCTACTCCCTCCGAAGGGCAGATCCCTTTGAAGTGAGTTCTTTTAAGGGAGTAGGGCATTTCTGTCTCTTTTAACCGTTTGGAATTCCCTTGGCGAAGGGAATGACTGACGAAATGTTACCTTGACAACGCTGCGCAAACGTGATCACTAACGGAAATCACTTCCGTGAAGTGACCATGGAATGTTCCCTTCGCTAACGGCCTTCTGGAAGGGCCCTTCGTGAAGGGATTAAGTTGCTCACTTTCGTTTGGAACGTCCCTACAAATGGCGTCCCCTTCTAGAAGTGCCCTTGAAGGGCGCAAAATAGCCGTTTGGAATTCGCCCGTAACGTCGTCAGCCGTCAGTATTACAAGATAGTAGGCTACTATTAAAAAGAAGAAAAAAAAAACAATGCACAGATCCGAGGAAAAGCTAAATCTTCCATACCGAGAAAAGCTTAATGAAGTGTCAAAGCTGAGGTATTTAGAAAAACTAAGGGCAAATTCCAAATGGAAGTGCGCATCCCTAAGTTACGCCCTACTCCCTCCGAAGGGCAGATCCCTTTGAAGTGAGTTCTTTTAAGGGAGTAGGGCATTTCTGTCTCTTTTAACCGTTTGGAACTCCCTTGGCGAAGGGAATGACTGACGAAATGTTACCTTGACAACGCTGCGCAAACGTGATCACTAACGGAAATCACTTCCATGAAGTGACCATGGAATGTTCCCTTCGCTAACGGCCTTCTGGAAGGGCCCTTCGTGAAGGGATTAAGTTGCTCACTTTCGTTTGGAACGTCCCTACAAATGGCGTCCCCTTCTAGAAGTGCCCTTGAAGGGCGCAAAATAGCCGTTTGGAATTCGCCCTAAAAATAATCAACGGCTCGATCCTTACGAGCATAAAGAGTGGTGGACGATCTAAATGAGTTACGTTACCGCCTTAACGCACGTAACATTCCCAGATGGTGTTTTCCTACTTTGTTTGTAGTGTTATTAGCCGTTTTACCTACTGCATTGTTACCTCTGTTCTTGAGACTTAAAGTTTACAGCACTGTTACATCTTACACCTGTTGTGTTTGCACTATAGTAGTAGTGGAACTGAACTTTTCAATTTAGTTGATTCTTATGTTGCTGTGAACTGTGCACATTTACCTCAGTGTGTTATCCACAAATAAAGGGATATAGAAATGTTCGTGTTTTTTCAATTTATTGCTGCAACATGGTATGCAATATGCAAAACAGATAATGCATGTTTAATGCTGCGTTCCAGGCAGATTTTAAAGCCCATAAATCACGACTTCAAACCACCAGTCACGCGTTCCAGGCAAGTCGTGCCAAACTGTCTGAGCGCATTTATTATTATTAATTTGAATGCAACGTTATATTGTCCTAAAGTCTATTTTTCCACCATGTACCACTTGCATAAACAACGCACCGTATATCAGAGCTCGGAACTGGGAGTACGTTGATCTAACGTTAGTACGAGTTCACAGATGGGAAATCACAGGTTTGATTGCCGCTCCAGTGCACTTTCACCGGTAGAAGGCTGGAAAAACACGGGTAACGGGTTGCCTGAAACGCGGCATAACTGAAGGCTGTAAAACATTGTTTGTCTATGTATAAGTACACATACATGTGTATATTTTATACCTGTTATATCTATATATATATATACATATATTAGTAGTCAACATTCGAAGTGGATCAAAAAAGTTAAAGTCCTAAGACATGATTTTATTATGACAACTTTGATGAAAGCTTTTGATCCACTTCAAATGTTAACTAGTGTATATATAAATAATTTAAATTTTATATATGTACATGTGTATATACATATAAATACACGCAATACATGAACATATTTACACAGAAAAGTTTATGTTGGATGACATTCCTTGAGAGCAACTGATTTGACAGCATTAATTTCTTAATTCATGGTTTCATAACAACGCTGGGGCACATATTAGTCAACTAATGCTTTTCCGTCTAACTGCTTGTACCCACGCCATGCAACGCCGTTTTGTTAACTCGGACACTTGGGATCCACGGTGATTGTCCAAGCTGGAAAATCAAACATTTGACAGTCGGCGTACATGCTGGTAATCGGTGAGACTGTGGCAATTAACAACACAACAATAGTTCACCAAAAATTATTATTTATGCAGAATAAAGTAGACTAAAACTTCACGATCACAATCAAACACAGTGTTCACCGCAGCTCCGTTACCTAAATTCCCAACATGCATTGCGTTGCTGACGTCACGTTCCCAGACTCTATTTTATGACGCATGAAAATCGTAAGACTTGAAAATCTTGGGGCAAATACTGACCCAATAATGTTTAGAACCGCTGCTCTACAGAACAGACAGCGTAATATGAAAAATATTACATTGATAATTTTCTAATGCTGTCTTACAGAATTTCAACCGCTAGATGTCACTATTTATTTTTGCTAAGGAGTAAAACAGGCGGATATGACGACATATTGTGCGCCGGGAGCCCGCGTCGTCTGATCGTGTTTGTACATAGTGCACATTAGATTTGATATAAACAACCAGTTTTTAAAGTAATCTATCTGTGGGTTTGTAAAAGAATAAAGGTGAGTTAAGGGATGGTTGAGCTGGATGTGTTTATCTTTTATTATCCTTTCTTGTTTTAGGTAAATTTAGTTTTTGAACACCCTGCAAAAAGTACTGTGGTACAGTGATATTTCATATGGTAATACCATAGTACTAAATGATTACTGTATTCATATACAATGTCAGGGTAATTCAAAGAATATCACGGTACTAACAAAGTTCTTTTTTGTTAGTTAAGGAGCACAAGTTATTCAGCCATTTGACTTTGTGACCAGTATGTCCTTCGTTGGTTGAGTTTGTGTTTTAATAATATTCAATACACCCCAGTCAAAGTAAAAGTTAGGTTGGTTAATAATGTGTGATGTAGAACTGTTCATATTTTTTTTATTATTAAGATATTGTGACTCAATATTGTGCCTCACTTTTCATATTAGGTAGTCTGTGGTTGTTGGACAAAAAGTTGAAAAGATGTCGGATGAAGACGAAGCTCCAGTTGTGAAGAAGGCAAGGATCTTCTATGGAAGCCTTGAAGAAAAGGAGAAGGAGCGTCTCAGCCGTGAAGGAATATCTACAGCTGCCAAAGATGCTGTTAAAGCTGGGATTGAGGCTGGAAATATTAATATCTCCAGTGGTAAGTTGTTGTTATCAGAACCCAACCCTCAAACTAAAAATATAATTTTGTCAAAGTGTTTTAACCCTAAGCCTACTGATACATATGACTTTCATAACAATTTTACAGTAATTTCTAAGGCATCTAAATTGGCAACATGATCAAAACTGTTATACAGAGTCTACTATATGCCTTCTGTCAACTGGTTAATAGTTATACTTTTTTAAAACCTTAATTATAAGGTGTAATATTTCAATATGAACTAAGTATTAGTTTATTAGAAAAATTATATTTAAATGTTACGATTACGTATAGTCATTTATGTTTAACAAGATCTTACTCAAATATAATATGTCAGGCTTTTAAAGTATTATTACATTGCATTTAATTCTATATGTTTATTCAATTTTAATTCAGTTAAAATTTGAAACAAAGTATTTAAAAATATTATCTTACTAAGACATACACTACCGGTCAAAAGTTTTTGAACAAAAGATTTTTAATGTTTTTTAAGAAAGTCTCTTCTGTTTACCAAGCCTGTATTTATTTGAGCCAAAATACAGCAAAAGCAGTAAAATCGTGAAGTATTTTTACTATTTAAATAACTTCTTTCTATTTGAATATATTCTAAAATGTAATTTATTTCTGTGGTCAAAGCTAAATCTTTAGCATCATTATATCAATCTTCAGTCTTATTGTTATTATCAATATTTAAAACAGTTGAGTACATTTTTTAGTGTTATTTGATGAATAGAAACTAGATCCAAAGATCAGCATTTGTCTGAAATAAAAGGTTTTGTAACAGTATACACTATACCATTCAATAGCTTGGAGTCAATGTATGTATATTTTTTGTTTTTTATATGGCAAGTATGCTTAGTTTAAATTGATCAAAAGTGATAATAAAGACATTTATAATGGTACAAAAGATTTATATTTTGGTATCAGATAATTGATGTTCTTCTGAAATTTCTGTTCATCAGAGAAACCTGAAAAAAGTTCTACTGAGCTGTTTTTAACATAATAATAATAAAACATTGAGCAGCTAATCAGAATATTAAAATGATTTCTGAAGGATCAGGTGACTGGAGTAATGATGCTAAAAATTCAGCTTTAAAATAAATTACATTTTAAAATATATATTTAAATTGCCAGTTATTTTAAATAGTAAAAATATTTGTTTAAAATCATTAAATTACTCATTAAATCATTTTACTGTTTAAAAACTTTTGACTGGTAGTGTAATTGAGAGATAGTTACTGCTTTTTTGTGTGTAAATATCTGTTATACTGTCATAATTGATTTACATATCAATGACTGCTCAGTTTAGGACTATACATATTTTTTTTCCTTTCCTCCTTGTGTATGGTCTACATATTTCTCATTGTATCATATTGTTTGGGCCATAAAAGCCTTATATATCAAACAAGATACAAAACACATAACACATTTTTTATTTATTTTCTTTTATAATTTGTTTAAAGCTTCAGCAAAATGTTCAATAAAAAAAAAATCTGGCTATTATTTTATATGTCAGGTTTTACAGGGTTAATCTATGACTGTTAGTGACATGAAATTATGTTTGTTTGCTCTTTAGTAGTGTAATTAGTTTCTTTTTTCTTTCCTCAGGTGAGTGCATGGAGATGGAGGAACGTGTGAGTGAGCGACAGGCTGAAGTGCTGGCAGAGTTTGAGCGTAGAAAGAGAGCGAGACAAATCACAGTCTCCACTGATGATGTAGAGGTCAAGGCCTGCCTCCGAGCTCTTGGCGAGCCAATCACGCTGTTTGGGGAGGGGCCTGCAGAGAGACGAGAGAGGTGGGTGGCCAGATTTTTTGACTCTTGGTAACTTTTGGCATATTCTGGGCAAGAACTGCCCACTTAGATTGGAAAATCAGACATTATAACTTCTGTTTGACAGACAAAAAAATGGTGACAATATAATTGGGGATATTCACTTTTTGCTGATTCTGAACAGTATTTATACTGCCATCCAAGACTTTGGGATCAGTACGATTTTTTTGTTTTTTTTGTATGCTCATTAATGCTGTGTTTATTTGGTAAAAAATATAATATTGTAAACTAATAAAATCGAATTTATTTCTGTGACCAAAGCTAAATTTTCAGCATCGCTACCTCAGTCTTTAGAGTCACATGAGCCTTCAGAAATAATTCTAATATGCTGATTTATTATAAATGCTGGAAATTACAGTTACACTGCTTAATACTTTTTGGAACCTGTGATACTTTTTTCAGGATTCTTTTTCTTTTTTGAATAAAAAGTTAAAAAGAACCGCATTCATTTAAAATATAAATCTTTTCTAACAATGTACACTATTGTTCAAAAGTTTGGGGTCAGTAAATTTTTTTCTTTTCTTTTTTTTTTTTGAAAGAAATTAATACTTTTATTCAGCAAGGATGTGTTAAATTGATAAAGTGATAGAAGGCAAATACCTACACTGTCAGAAAAGATTTCTATTTTGAATAAATGCTGTTCTTTATAACTTTTTATTCATCAAAGAATCCTGAAAAAGTATCACAGGTTCCAAAAAAATTTGGCAGCACAACAAAGTAATAAAAGTAATAAATCAGCATATTAGTATGATTACTGAAGGATCATGTGACACTTAAGACGAGACTAATGGTTGATGAGAATTCAGCTGTGCATCACATGAAGAAATTATAGTTTAAAGTATATTACAATAGAAACCATTATTATGTAGTGTAATAACATTTTGCAGTATTACTGATTTTTGATCAAAGAGACTTATTAAAAAAATATACTGACTTGTATCCCAGACTTTTGAATGGCAGTGTATACAGGTCCTTTTCAAAAAATTAGCATATTGTGATAAAGTTCATTATTTTCTGTAATGTACTGATAAACATTAGACTTTCATATATTTTAGATTCATTACTACACAACTGAAGTAGTTCAAGCCTTTTATTGTTTTAATATTGATGATTTTGGCATACAGCTCATGAAAACCCAAAATTCTCAAAAAAATTAGCATATTTCATCCGACCAATAAAAGAAAAGTGTTTTTAATACAAAAAAAGTCAACCTTCAAATAATTATGTTCAGTTATGCACTCAATACTTGGTCGGGAATCCTTTTGCAGAAATGACTGCTTCAATGCGGCGTGGCATGGAGGCAATCAGCCTGTGGCACTGCTGAGGTGTTATGGAGGCCCAGGATGCTTCGATAGCGGCCTTAAGCTCATCCAGAGTGTTGGGTCTTGCGTCTCTCAACTTTCTCTTCACAATATCCCACAGATTCTCTATGGGGTTCAGGTCAGGAGAGTTGACAGGCCAATTGAGCACAGTAATACCATGGTCAGTAAACCATTTACCAGTGGTTTTGGCACTGTGAGCAGGTGCCAGGTCGTGCTGAAAAATGAAATCTTCATCTCCATAAAGCTTTTCAGCAGATGGAAGCATGAAGTGCTCCAAAATCTCCTGATAGCTAGCTGCATTGACCCTGCCCTTGATAAAACACAGTGGACCAACACCAGCAGCTGACATGGCACCCCAGACCATCACTGACTGTGGGTACTTGACACTGGCCTTCAGGCATTTTGGCATTTCCCTCTCCCCAGTCTTCCTCCAGACTCTGGCACCTTGATTTCCGAATGACATGCAAAATTTGCTTTCATCCGAAAAAAATACTTTGGACCACTGAGCAACAGTCCAGTGCTGCTTCTCTGTAGCCCAGGTCAGGCGCTTCTGCCGCTGTTTCTGGTTCAAAAGTGGCTTGACCTGGGGAATGCGGCACCTGTAGCCCATTTCCTGCACACGCCTGTACACGGTGGCTCTGGATGTTTCTACTCCAGACTCAGTCCACTGCTTCCGCAGGTCCCCCAAGGTCTGGAATCGGTCCTTCTCCACAATCTTCCTCAGGGTCCGGTCACCTCTTCTCGTTGTGCAGCGTTTTCTGCCACACTTTTTCCTTCCCACAGACTTCCCACTGAGGTGCCTTGATACAGCACTCTGGGAACAGCCTATTCATTCAGAAATTTCTTTCTGTGTCTTACCCTCTTGCTTGAGGGTGTCAATGATGGCCTTCTGGACAGCAGTCAGGTCTTACCCATGATTGCGGTTTTGAGTAATGAACCAGGCTGGGAGGTTTTAAAAGCCTCAGGAATCTTTTGCAGGTGTTTAGAGTTAATTAGTTGATTCAGATGATTAGGTTAATAGCTCGTTTAGAGAACCTTTTCATGATATGCTAATTTTTTGAGATAGGAATTTTGGGTTTTCATGAGCTGTATGCCAAAATCATCAATATTAAAACAATAAAAGGCTTGAACTACTTGAGTTGTGTGTAATGCATCTAAAATATATGAAAGTCTAATGTTTATCAGTAATTACAGAAAATAATGAACTTTATCGCAATATGCAAATTTTTTGAAAAGGACCTGTATTTGTAGATAAACTAGTCTCTTATGTTCACAAATGCTGCATTCTGGTGCTGCTAAAAAATGGAATATTAAAGTTTAACTTAAATATTTTCTATATTAATAATTTTAATTAATTAAAATGTAACCTATTCCTGTGATGGAAAAGCTGAAATTTCAGCAGCCATTTCATCTTCAATGTGACAAAATGATGACATGACTTACATCTATTTTAATCATTTTGAAAATCTGGTTTCAATTTGAATGTTTCTGACCCTCCACCCCCACAGATTGAGGAACATTCTTTCAGTAGTTGGTCCTGATGCCTTGAAGAAATCGAAGAAAGAGGATGAAAAAGCAAAACGGACACAGGATGAGGTCGGAACAGTTGTTTTAGTCATTGTATCATAATTTTAGGAAGTTATAATAGACTGTCATAGATTTGAATAACTAAAGGATGGCGTTTGCTATGTATGCGTATTGTGCAGTATCAGCAGACATGGTATCATGAAGGACCTGCATCTCTGAAAGAGGCTCGTGTTTGGTTAGCCAAGTATTCACTACCCAGGTAAAAACAGGATGGATATTATTTTCCAGTATCTAACAGAATGAATACAAAATGGAGCCAAAAATTTATATTGCACTTTTCAACCTATTTTTTTGTTTGGTTCTCCAGGGCAGTGGAAAGGTTAGCTGCTGCAAGGGCTCAAAAAGAGATTCCTGAGTCTACAAGAACAGTTAAACAGCAAGAGCTTCACAAGGCTCTCCGGGTATGACAACATGCCAAGAAAGTGGGAAAAGACCCAAGATTTAGCTATATATTTTTTTTCTTCTTTAATACTGTATGTAATGATAATTTTGTTTTTATTTAGAACGTGAATAACTTCTGCAGTCAAATTGGCGATGACCGGCCAATATCTCACTGCCAGTTTAGCCCCAACTCTAAGATGCTTGTGACTGCATCATGGTATGCTTTATCTTTTATCCAATTGTGTTATTTATTAATTCATTTTATATACATCATTCGCAAAAACATTTGCTTTATGGAGATTATGTATACATCCTTTGTATGACAGTGGGAATTGTCAATTTTAGATTTCTAATCATTGCTTTCACAAGTATTGTAATCGAGTGAGATTTTTGTATGAACAAGGAGTCCTGTAATTGCATCGAGACAGTTTAGAAACAATTCAGAAATACATAGAAGAGCTGTGGCTACTTCTCCAAGATGCTTAGAACGACCATTTTTTTCCCTTTTTGCCGTTAGTTGTAATAATCCAGTGAGTCTTAAAGCATTTTGGAGATGTTGCCACAGTTCTTCTGGATTTAGTCTGTCTCAGTTTGTTCTGTTTCTTCATGTCATTCCAGACAGACTGGATGATGATGAGATCGGATCTCTGTGTGGAGCACTGGCTGTTGTCTGACTCCTTGTGCAAACAAAAATCTCACTGGATTATTACAATAATGGCAAAATGAATGTTTGGAAATGTAAATGTATATTTCCTACTGACACACTACCACAAAAGAGAAATAACTGAAAACCATTTTTGTTGGTGAAAATACTAGTGGCTTTTGCACAGTACTGTATGTTTCGAAAGGCTTGTTTGGTGCATAAAAATGTTTCTTTGTTGTAGGAGTGGCTTGTGTAAATTGTGGAAAGTCCCAGACTGTACACTTGTACGCACATTAAGAGGTAAATATAGCATGTTCTGTACTAATAATTCTTGAAGTTGTCTTTCTTACTTTTTTCATTTATGTTTACAATACAGCATTTACCACTGCATTCATTGTAGATGAACTCTTCGTTCTTAGGTCACAATACCAACGTGGGAGCGATTAGCTTTCACCCTCAAGCCACACTCACACTCGAGGAGTCGGATGTCAATATGGCCTCCTGCGCTGCGGATGGATCTGTTAAGCTGTGGAGTTTAGACAGGTGTGCATTATATATGTAGTGTTCTTTAAAATTTTGGTTATTCGGAAGCAAAATGTTTTAACATTCACCTGTTCTCATCTGTAGTGATGAGCCTGTAGCAGACATTGAAGGGCACTCTATGAGGGTGGCTCGGGTGGCCTGGCATCCCTCTGGACGGTTTCTGGGCACAACTTGGTACGAATGTATTTTCTGTTTAATATAAGTGTTTTTAATGAGGTAAGCACAAAATAATGGTATACAATACCAGTCAAAAGTCTCTTCTGTTTCAAGCCTGCATTTATTTGATCCTAAGTGCAGCAAAAACAGTAACAAATCTAATTTATTCCTGATTCCAAAGCTGAATTTTTAGTGTCATTACTCCAGTCACATGATTTCTCAGAAATCATTCTAATATTCTGATTTGCTGCTCAAAAAATATTTACTATTATGATGTTGAAAAAAGATGAGTCTATTTTTTTTTTCAGGTTTCTTTGATTAATAAAAGGTTCAGAAGAACAGCATTTATCTGAAATAGAAATCTTTTGTAACATTATGTCTTTTTCATCACTTTTGATCAGTGTAAAGTATCTTTGCTAGATTAAAAGTATTAATTTCTATAATTTTCAAATTCTAATTCTATAATCACCCCAATCCCACCCCACCAAAAATATATATACTGACTCCAAGCTTGAAAAAGCAATGATATGCTTTTTATTTCAGATAAATCCTGATCTTTGGATCTTTCTATTCATCAAAGAATCCTGAAAAAATTGTACTCAACTGTTTTAAATATTGATAATAATAAATAAATAATAATAATAAATGTTTCTTGAACATCAAATCAGCAAATTAGAATGATTTCTGAAAGATCATGTGACTTTGAAAACTGTAATGATGCTGAAAATGTAACTTTGATCCCAGGAATAAATGACATTTTAATATATATTAGAATAGAAAGCAGTTGTTTTAAATTGTAAAAATATTTCAAAATTATGTTTTTGTAGAAGAGACTTCTTTAAAAAAAAAAAAACATAAAAAATCTGACTGTTCATAAAGTGTAGACTGCTAGTGTAGATAAACCTTGTGGTCAAATGTGACCCTGGACCACAAAACCAGTCTTAAGTCGCTTTGTAGCAATAGCCAAAAATACATTGTATGGGTCAAAATTATTGATTTTTCATTTATGCCAAAATCATTAGGAAGTTAAGTAAAGATCATGTTCCATGAAGATTTTTAGTAAAATTCCTACTATAAATATATCAAAATGTAATTTGATTAGTAATATGCATTGTTAAGAACTTAATTTGGACAAGTTTAAAGGTGATTTTCTCAGTATTTTGATTTTTTTGCACCCTCAGATTGCAGATTTTCAAATAGCTGTCTCAGCCAAATATTGTCCTATCCTAACAAACCATACATCAATAGAAAGCTTATTTATTGAGCATTAATATGATGTATACATCTCAGTTTTGTAAAATTTAACCTTATGACTGGTTTTGTGGTCCAGGGTCACAAATATATAACAGAATTGTCTACTTTTTTCTGTTTTGCACTTTAGCTATGATAACTCATGGCGACTTTGGGATCTTGAAGCTCAGGAAGAAATTCTGCATCAGGAGGGTCATAGTAAAGGTGTCCACGACCTGCACTTCCACCCAGACGGCTCTCTGGCAGGAACTGGGTAAGGAACCCAGACGCACTTCTCTGTTTTGTAAAGGAACAAGCACAACAGTCTATAAAGTTACTCTGAATATCTTAGGAGTCCAAATATGTTTCGTTTAAGACCAACCAAATAAACCAAACTTTAACCCGTCATACATGGTTCTTCGTCTTAAAGGGATAGTTCAAATATGAAAATTCTGTCATTAATTACTCGCCCTCATGTCGTTTCAAACCCGTAAGATCTTTGTTCATTATCGGAACACAAATTAAGATATATTTGATGTAATCCAAGAGCTTTCTGACCCTGTATAGACAGCAATGTAACTGAAATGTCCCCAGGCCCAGAAACCAGGGCTTAAAAACGAAAAAAAAAATCCATTCGGTTCACTCCGAGCAGAATCGATATTATAACGTTTCTGTTCTTGCGTTCCTCATTAAACAATACGTTCCGAGAACGGTTTTCTAGAAAAAATACCGGTTAATAACGTTATTTTATTACACGGCGCGATAGATAGATAGATAGATAGATAGATAGATAGATAGTGTGTGCCTTTTAATAACATGTTTGGCATTATGTTTACAAATGATTCAACCAAATTCCGTGTTCGTGTCATCTGAACTTCTTGTCTTTAAAACCGAAAGTAAACGAGTTCACCTGAAGGCCGTAACTAGGGTTTGAAAATTAGTGAGGTCCGAAGTAAGGTTGAGAAACTTTTATTTTAAAACTTTACCGCTTTAATTAATGTTTTTTTGATGACTTAACGTTGACTAAAGAGCATGAGACGTCTTCCTGCTGGCCAGTAACGGTAACGTTATTTGTCATAGTAGCCTATTTCATTCTGTAACAAACAGATTTGTATTATGCTATTGTTTTTGATAGTGTTATACATTTCTTTCAGATATTAACGATGATCGCTGCGTTTGTCTTACCGATTGTGTTATCTTCCTGTCAGCAATTAAGTTACAGATTGTCTAAAAGATTTTTTTTATGAATGTACAATGTTGCCGGATATTGCTACGAAAAACAAGCAATTACAAAAATAAAGAAAAAGATATCCGAAATAAGTTCAAAGCTTGTGTTTTGTAAATAAGATTAATATATCAGTAACACTAACGTTCAACTTTCCACTTTATAAACGTCCCAAAGTGTCACAATAAATTGGAAAAATGAGTCAAAATACACGTATAATAGGTGGATCTGGCAACAAACGGAGGCTGCACACGCGCTCTCACTCAACGCGCTCTCAAGCCTCGTTCACTGCGCTAGCTTCTCGCATCAACATGAATTGCAAACACTCATGTGATATGAGGTGGTTTAAACGGCTAAATAATCATTCAGAGAGCTTGGCATTTTATTTTTGAATATACAAAAATGACCGAGGTCCGGACCTCGGTGACCTCATAGCTGGCTACGGCATATTCCTTACCTAATATAGCCAATTATAGGCTATTTTCACTCAAACAAAACAGAACTCCAGATAGTTATGCTTTTACATTTAATGCATAAAAGCAAAAGAAAACGTAATGCATAATTTTAACTACAAGTTTTAATTAGGCTACAATAACTTAAACCTAAACATACCTTTGCACATGAAACAGCCAGGTGCTTGGTAACCTTAAGCTCGACGCAATCAGAAAGGGCTCTGCTTATGTCTGCTTCGCGGGCATTTCACGGTGTATGCGTCACCGTCGCATTTGCGCACACAATTTGATTTCATGTTTTTGGTCTGCCAAATTGATATAATAAAGAGAACGATAAAAATACCGTTATTAACCGGTTAATTTGGAATTTCTGTTTCCGTTTCTGTTCAGAACAATTAAAATTGATTTTGTTTTCGTTTTTGTTTTTGTTCCTGTTCAATGTCATTTGTTTTCGTTTTTCGTTTTCGTTCCTTGAAACGGTTCAGAGCCCTGCCAGAAACATAGTAAGGACTAAGGTAAAGTAGTTGAGAAGAATTGTTGTGTACAATCATTATTTATTTATTTTTTTTTACCAATGTCCTTACTATGTTTCTGGGCCTGGGAACATTTTAGTTGTATTGCTGTCTAAGCAGGGTCAGAAAGCTCTCGGATTTCATCAAAAATATCTTAAATTGTGCTCTGAAGATGAATGAAGGTCTAACGGTTTTGGAACAACATGAAAGTGAGTAATTAATAGGGGTGGGCATAGATTAATTTTTTTAATCTAGATTAAATTTTGGAATTAATCTAGATTAATCTAGATTAAAATGGCTAATTTGAATTCTGCTGAAGGCATTCAGAATATGTGTGCTACCCAAATAATGACTAAACATGTTACACCGTACTTTTATTTTGACAGGTTGCCATGAAGTTTCTGTGTATACAGTATGACATGATGCTAGTTTTCTCAAATGAAACGGTTTAAGTGACACTCACAGCAGTTTTGGAGATTGAGTTTATCTGTTCATGTGAGATGCAAATGCCAAAAATTACCGGGAGCGTCACGTGTGTTTCAGTATGCGTGTAGTAAAAGCGCGTCTCCACCATTCATAGTATGAATTTCATACATACAGCTAGGCAAACGGAACATACCGGATTCATATTAAAACGGTCTTTTTGGATTTCAGTTTTCACAGACACTAGTCCATATCGCGATTTGAATTAAGTGACAGACCATATTTGATTTATGAATCCAAAAACGACGAATTTACGTGCCATTTCGCTATAGTAGATTCGGTTTTTATGAATGGAGGACAACGTGATCCCGTCTGTGTTTTGGCGGAGGAGACATAAACGCGCGACCATATTCTATTAGTCTTTAGTATACATCCGCGTTAAACTATCAAGGTGAAAGTCATCATAGCTTGCGTAGTTTAGACCCAGCTCCCAACCCAATTTTGAGAATAGATTAACGGCGATATTTTTTTTATCGCCCGATAAAAGTCTCACGTTAACGCAGCACGTTAACGCCGATAACGGCCCACCACTAGTAATTAATGACAATTAATGATTTTCATTTTTGGGTGAACTATCCCTTTAAACCCTAATCCCTCTGACTGCAGCATTGGTCCTGTAGTATTCACAGTTTCTTGATTTTGATTGGTTTAATTAGTTGAAAAGGATTTATACTTGGCTCTTTTGATTTGTTGTGTTAATATTATTTACTATTGCTCCATATACAGTGGTTTGGATGCGTTTGCTCGTGTCTGGGACCTTCGGACTGGCCGTTGTATCATGTTCCTGGAAGGCCACCACAAAGAGATTTACAGCATCAATTTCTCACCAAACGGGTAAGTAAAAGAAAGCCTGTGTGAATATTTGTAAGATTTAGTAAAGCTGTTTACTGAGATAATTAACCCAGAAATCTTGCTTGTGCAGCTTTCACGTGGCAACAGGAAGTGGAGATAACACCTGTAAAGTGTGGGACCTTCGTCAAAGAAGGTGTATATACACAATTCCTTCCCACGAGAACCTTGTGTCCTCAGTCAAGTTCCAACGTAAGTATTCAACGAGTATTCACAAGGACATTAATTATCAGTCATTTAGAGATGATTCATTCAAAGATGATAACACTCATCATTCCCTCACTTCTCTTGTTCCCAAAATAAAAAAAAAGCTAAATATCTTTGTGTTTCACAAATGAAAAGTCACATAGGTTTTGGGTGAACAAATATTTTTTATAGGTCAAAGTGAGAGTCTTAATTCACCTTGACTGAACTTGCACATTTGTGTAACGTCAGCATTAACAGAGTCTTTTCCTTTTAGCTAACGATGGGCATTTTTTGCTGACTGGTGCGTATGACAACACAGCCAAAGTGTGGACCCATCCTGGCTGGTCACCTTTGAAGACTCTGGCGGGGCATGAAGGGAAGGTCATGGGGCTTGATCTTTCACCTGACGGACAGCTCATTGCAACCTGCTCGTATGACCGAACCTTCAAACTCTGGATGTCGGAATAAGTTTGTCTTGATGTATTTTCATATAAAATTTGTTATACTGTTTTTTTTATTTTTTAAGAGCTGGAAAACAACACAGGAGGTCTTTAAACTGGAAGCTGATTAACAGTTTGGTTCAGTTAAAACAGAAATACAATCAAAAGTTCCCCATAATTGGAGCCGTCTTATAACAAGCGTCTGTTATTTTAGTGGATTGTCTTAAGATCTAAAATCCAGTATGTCCATTCTTAAATCTTTATCATATTAAAGGTCTCTCATGTGTCATGTCCATTTTGAACGCTGAGTTTTGTCATATTAATGAGCCATTTGGGTACCAAAATAAAATGCATTTTATTGTTCAAGGCAATTTTGTAAAGAAGTTTCTGGACAGTGGGATATCCGTTGTAAAAAAAAAATTTTTTTAAATTCTCACTGTCATTGAGTTTGAGTCTGTGCACCATCCACAGCAGAAAGAAATGGTTAGCAGGAATGTGAATCTAGCACCACCAGCAGCAAAGCAAGCAGTGCTTGCAACAAGGGCTTCTGCGGAAGCGATGTTCTGCCACTGCCACATTGGCCCATGCTGAAGGTGGCTGATCTGTGATTGGCTGTTTTATGAAGGAGGGCTTGCTCTCCAGCGGTGCCTTCTGGCTGTAGGTTCGCTGGTTTTCCACTTCAGCTTTAACACCTAGAAACGCTGCTAGGTCTAGGTCTAGTCCAGTGGCGCCCCCGCGAGGTAAAGGAGTGTTCTGCCGGCACTGTGGACAAGGGATCCACATCTGTGGGGGAAAAGCATGTCAGTTACAAATATTTGACACAGCTGAGGTGTGTAATAAACTATCAAAAGTCGAAACATGTTTGCTAATACACAGCATTATACAATACAGATTGTTTCGAAACCGCTGCACAGTATTAAACGAGTAAAAAAATGGTATTAATGTTGCAAAGTTTCTTTGTTTTAAAATAAATAATTTAATTTCAGCTGAAAAGCTAAAGCTTCTAAGATAAGTCATATTTCAGCTCATTTTAGTTCTAAATCTAAATGCTGCAATGTTCATTTACCTATCAATTAAACTCAGATCAATTATACAGTAGCTCTACATGAGATAGTAGTGTCATTATTAGGCTCAAGTCTTTTTTAGTGTTGATTCAGTTTAGTTCAATAATAGTGCAAAGTTCATCAAGTTATAAAACAAGTTTAATTTAGTTAATTTTTTAACCCAAGATTTCACTTGATTAATCAAGGCAAGACATTAATGGTGAAAGGGATAATATTTTGACTAATAATTGATTGTAACATTAGTCAGTTGTTTTGTGTTACAAGTTTTATAATAATGGTTCAAATGAGATCAAGCCTGCATTTATTTAATCCAAAATACAGCAAAATTTGTAAAGATTTTTACTATTTAAAATAGCTGATTTGTATTTGAATATATTTTAAAGTAATATATATATATATATATTTTTTTTTTTTTTGAGAAAGAAATTAATATTTCTATTTAGCAAGGATGCTTTAAATTGATTAATCTCACGCCATTTGTTGAGGACAAAAAGTCCACTAACAAAGCAAGTCACAATTTTTTTTATGGTTGCAATATTTTTGCGTTCCCTTCTCCATACTTTTCGTTTATTTTGTAGACACTGTTGCAATGTTACCAAAAATCGAATATTTGTAGTTAAATAATATAATCGCTCGTTATTATATTAATTTAGTCAAATGGAATAAAGAGTGTTGACTTTTGAACAAATAAACATCTGTGGGGGAAACAATTGGAATAAATATCAAAGGAAAACTGACAATAACATCTATTACACAAGTAATTATAATACAACTTCATCTTCAAGTAATGTATTTTCATATGTACTCTGTACAATACAGCTCTAAAAAAGAAGTCAACACATGAATACCTTACTTTTATGTACATTAAGTGTATTTTAATGTTGTATTTACAGACTTCCCCTTTAATTTTAAACACATACTTAAGCGTAAATATATTATTTTTACAGCATTTGTTTTTAAATCCACACATTTAATATTTTAATCCATCTCCAGATGGATTACCCAAGATAACAATTGTTAGCACACTATTAAAAAAAATGTAGTTAGTTATTATTAGTAAATAAGGGCAACTTATGTTTTTACATAGACTCGTTTCAATGTTTTATATAAGTTATATTAAATTCAACTCCATTTTCAAGTCGGTTTAATAATTTAAGGTGAAATGACTTGTACAAACAAGTTGACTATACTTATCAAATTTAAGGCAGCAACTAAGCTTTTTAAGTTGAAATAGGTTAATTTTTTTTATAGTGATATATCTGACTAAAATTTGTTAGAACAACATTTTAGCAGCTTTCCACATGCAAACCACAAGCTGAACTTGCAATCTGAAATAAGTCAATAAAAAAAAAAAAAAGTAAATTTGTAGGTATAGCTTGAGTCCCACCTGCTCATTGATGAGGGTGTCCAGCCGCTTCAGACAGGCCTGGCAGAACGTGTGCCCACAGTAGAGTTTGCGGGGGAGTCTCTCTCCCAGATTATACGCACTGTAGCAGATGATGCAGTCCAGTTTTCGGCTGTCCCTGGAGTTGTGTGCTCCAGTCTCCACATCCCCGTCCACAGGAGCCTCACACACAGGCCCATCCTCATCCGAGACCCTACAGAACGAGCTCAGTATGATACAAACATCTCCGTGTATTTGCCTGAGATGTTCAGTGCTGACCCTGTAATGCTTGACTTTTTCGATACAGAGCCAGCAAAAATTTATTTTTGTACTTAATGTTTCTCAAAATATAAAAGCAACTTCAAAATCCACTAAAAGTGACTTTGCAGAAATGCCACAAAACCAAAAATTAATTATTAAAAAATTTGTCCCACAATATTTTCTCTGCCAGATACACAAGGTCAGCCATTATAGAGTGTGTAAGCTGAGCCGCGTGTATCTGTTTACTATTAGTGTCCGGCAGCAATGAAATTTGTATACATAAGATGTAGTAAAATATCTGTATACTGTAGGTGATTAAACTCTAAAAAATGTTCTTTTTATTCCGAACCAGCTGTGCATGTCCAGACAAACAAACACAAAACATAGTCATAAACATCCAATGTGCTCAATCACCTTATGTGAAATCTTTGATTGCAAAATGTTTATTTGCACGACTTCTCAAAGTGATTTCATTGTTTAGACTGAAAGCATGAACTGTTTATTCAATGGAATTCATCATTTTATATAGAATTAAATATTAGAATTTAATAAGAAACAGATAATAATGACTTTGCATTCATTATATTTTATTTTCATTTTAAATAAGCAGAAATTCAAATACGTCTTATTTTTAATATCACATAAGCAAGTTCAAAAGTGAATGTTCCGTGCAGAAGGTCTACCTGTCCACTTCATCCTCGGGTCTATTCAGTGCACCGCCGGTTTCTCGATGTTCTGCCGTTCCGCTTGCAGTTCCATCCATGTTTAATGTACCAAAAGTCCAACTTCTGTTAACATTTTACAGCCGACTCTGTCCTGGTTTCTCCATGCTTCACATCCTTTGTCAAATAGTTTAACACTTGAGTGCACCTTCTGTTGCTTTCCCTGAAGTTGTCCTTGCGGTTCAAAGCAGCACGGGCTCTGTCTTTGTTGCTGTTTGCTCTCTCTCTCTCTCAACCGACCAACCACAACTGGCTCTCTGAAATGGAGGACAAACAATGGTGTGCTTCCCTGGAGCCTTTAATATTTAAGTACCGCCTGTCGCTGTGAACCTATGCCTTTACACATACACAATTGCACGTTCACCCTTTTGAAAAAAAAAGAGAAACCATTGGTGGTTGTGGGAGGAGAGTTGAATGTTGTTGAGCATGTTGTTATTAATTCGTCCACAGTTGCACTTTTATGCTTCTTCAAAACTCTTGGTGTTAACTGCTTTATAGTAATGTTTTTATTAATGTAGTAATGTTTCAGTGTGACAGTCCAAGAGTAAAGGAATTGGCCACAGACACCATGGCTTATGAGACGATTTAGTTTTGGATTTGTGGAAAAACATGAAATTAAAGACATCAGGCACGTTTAGGGTGCAAGAAAGTAGAATGGGAGGAGGGCGTATCACTTTACAGTCACAAAACAGGCCTGAAATTCAAGCCTAGTCACCCACAGACAGTCTGTCATCAATGTTTCCCTGCCAAATTAGTTCTGAGACCTCCTTCACCCCCCATACCGCAGATGCGGGATGTTTATATTGGCAGATTATTATTGACCAGGAGAAAGTGAAGTAGAATTATTAGATTTAATGAGGGTAACTGAGATCTAGTGACCTGTTTCTCTCAGATATTGGGGGTCTTTAGGGGGGTTTGAGCCGTTTACCTGAGCCAAAAATGTGATGTGATGAATCACTTTGAAGCATCGGGGACTGGCACATGGCACCATAAGAACACCCACAGTCCTAAATCTTGTGACGTCAAACACAGCAGACTGGGAAAAACATTACATAAGGATGCAATATAAAGCAGCACAACCATTTAAAACATTGAAAAAAATAAGAAATGTTTCTTGAGCACCAAATTAGCATATTAGAATGGTTTCCGAAGGATCGTGTGACACTAAAGACTGAAGTAATGATGCTGAGCTTTGCCATCACAGGAATCAATTTTAAAATACATTAAAATCAGGTAAAGTTACCTTCACAGTTCACAATATTATTGAATTACTGTACTTTTGATGCTTAGGTGAACATAAGAGACTTCTTTCTAAAATATTTAAAAACATGAATAGCAGTGGATGTTGCAAAAATGTTGTAACTATCTATAACCTGACCCATTCACTTGGGCAATACAATATTTATGCTATACTAAAATACACAACAAAACAAAAGATATGAAGGGAGCATTACTTGCTTTGGGTCAAGGCTGGGTTCACCCCCAAAAAACTGGCATCATTTACTCAGCATCATGTCATTCCAATCTTGTATGACTTTCTACTGTGAAAATATAAAAATATATTTTTAAGAATGCTGGGATTACAGTCGTGGCCAAAAGTTTTGAGAATGGCACAAATATTAGTTTTCACAAAGTTTGCTGCTAAACTGCTTTTAGATCTTTGTTTCAGTTGTTTCTGTGATGTTCTGAAATATAATTACAAGCACTTCATACGTTTCAAAGGCTTTTATCGACAATTACATGAAATTTATGCAAAGAGTCAGTATTTGCAGTGTTGGCCCTTCTTTTTCAGGACCTCTGCAATTCGACTGGGCATGCTCTCAATCAACTTCTGGGCCAAATCCTGACTGATAGCAACCCATTCTTTCATAATCACTTCTTGGAGTTTGTCAGAATTAGTGGGTTTTTGTTTGTCCACCCACCTCTTGAGGATTGACCACAAGTTTTAAGATTTGGGGAGTTTCCAGGCCATGGACCCAAAATATCAACGTTTTGGTCCCCGAGCCACTTAGTTATCACTTTTGCCTTATGGCACGGTGCTCCATCGTGCTGGAAAATGCATTGTTCTTCACCAAACTGTTGTTGGATTGTTGGAAGAAGTTGCTGTTGGAGGGTGTTTTGCTACCATTCTTTATTCATGGCTGTGTTTTTGGGCAAAATTGTGAGTGAGCCCACTCCCTTGGATGAGAAGCAACCCCACACATGAATGGTCTCAGGGTGCAGGACAAGCCTTTTTCCAGATGCCCCAAACAATCGGAAAGAGGCTTCATCGGAGAATATGACTTTGCCCCAGATCAATCTGTCCCTGATGTTTTTTTTGGAGAGAAGTTGCTTCTTTGCTGCCCTTCTTGACACCAGGCCATCTTCCAAAAGTCTTGGCCTCACTGTGCGTGCAGATGCGCTCACACCTGCCTGCTGCCATTCCTGAGCAAGCTCTGCACTGGTGGCACTCCGATCCCGCAGCTGAACACACTTTAGGAGACGATCCTGGCGCTTGCTGGACTTTCTTGGACGCCCTGAAGCCTTCTTAACAATGCAGTGGAAAGTTTTTTTTTTCGGGATTAAGTTAATTTTCATGGCAAAGAAGGACTATGCAATTCATCTGATCACTCTTCATAACATTCTGGAGTATATGCAAATTGCTATTATAAAAACTTAAGCAGCAACTTTTCCAATTTCCAATATTTATGTAATTCTCAAAACTTTTGGCCACTACTGTACAGTGTTGCCAGTGGAAAATCCCGGGTATTAAGACTTATGGCTTAGTATATCTTAAATGATTTCTCTTACTTAAATATGTAGCAGAAAACCCATAAAAGACTTTTTTTTTTAAATCGTTTTATACACATTTTGGTCTATGGGGGTGCCATTATTTCAATACCTATTGCTATTTTTACCACAATACAACCCGAAGAACAAAATACTAATACAATGCCACATTGTGCAGCTTTTGGTTGTTATTTTCAGTCAAAGGGCAACAAGGAAAGTGATGTAAGTCACTGCTTTTTCTTAGCAATTAGAAAAGGAGCAAAGAATGGGAAGATGCTTGTGGACGAATAAAACTTCCTAAAGACCTGCGTCTTTGTCCTCTCCACTTCAGCCCTGATGCCTTTTTGAGGCTTTTAGTAGACCACAGCTACTGAAAAAGCCTACAAACAGCAGAGACAAGAAACGCTAGATGCCATCCTAGCAGTATGCAAACATGCCGAAGCTTGTCATGATGCCGCAGCCACTGAAGGAGTTTCTTAGCGCAGATTTTGTTTAAGCTTACGCTTATATCCATCGCCACCTGAAAGCTCTTTCAGTAGCTGTGGTCATCATATCAGTGTTTTGTTTCCAGAGCCGTGTATTCTGAACTGTGTTGTGGTCCTTAAGCTGGTCATAGGCTGGTTTAAGATGGTCCTGAGCTGGTTATAAACTGGTTATGAGCTGGTCCTGAGCAGGAGCTAGTTACTGAGGACTAGCACATGACCATCTTAAACCAGCTCACAACCAAGTCTTTGGTTCTTATAATTGTGATGATTTTGCTCACATTTAATAAAACCACACCAATGCACATCTCACCTAATTAGAATACTTCATAAGACCAATAAAAAAAAAAAACATTTTCGGTGAATTGTTGGCCTTCTGGAAAGTATGTTAATTTACTGTGTATGTACTCAATACTTGGTAGGGGCTTATTTTGCTGTAAATACTGCCTCAATTTGGCGTGGCATTGAGATAATCAGTCTGTAGCACTGCTGAGGTGGTATGGAAGCCCAGGTTTCTTTGACAGTGGCAGGCTCTTGTTTTTCATTTTCCTCTGGACAGTAGATTCTCTGTGGGGTTCTGGTCTGGTGAGTTTGCTGGCCAGTCAAGCACATCAACACCATGGTCATTTACCCAGCTTTTGGCAGTGGGTAGGTGCCAAAATTCTGCTGAAAAATGAAATCAGCATCTTTAAAAAGCTGGTCAGCATAAGGAAGCGTGAAGTGCTCTAAAATTTCTTGGTAAACGTGTGCAATGACTTTGGTTTTCAAAAAACAGTGGACCAACACCAGCAGATGACATTGCACCCCAAATCATCACAGACTGTGGAAACTTAACACTAGACTTCAAGCAACTTGGGCTATGAGCTTCTCCATCCTTCCTCCAGACTCTAGGACCTTGGTTTCCAAATGAAATTCAAAAATGAAATGAAAACAGAGTATCAATGATTGTCTTCTGGACAACCATCAGATCAGCAGTCTTCCCTATGATTGTGTAGCCTAGGGAACCAAACTAAGAGACCATTTTAAAGGCTCAGGAAACCTTTGGGGTGGTTAGCTGATTGGCATGTCACCATATTCTAATTTGTTGAGGTAGTGAATTGGTGTTTTTTTTTTTTTTTTTGTTAAATGTGAGCTAAATCATCACAATTAAAAGAACCAAAAACTTAAACTACTTCAGTCTATGTGCATTGCATTTATTTAATACACAAGTTTCATAATTTGAGTTGAAGTACTAAAATAAATGAACTTTTACACAACATTCTAATTTATTGAGATGCACCTGTAAGTACCAGCTTAACCATGTCAAACCAGCTGCCATGCTTCAAAATATACCTAAGCAGCATATGCTGTTTTTAAAACAGGGATGTCTGACATCACTGTTGTACAATGGTATACAGTAACTAATGAATGGTTGTGTAACTTCAGACCATTACTGAAGTTACATTATTATGTATTTTATCATTATTGGAATGTTGTATTGACCATTCATTTTTGAAGGACTTTACAATATCTTAAACTAAATCAGTGGTGTCCAAACTCGGTCCTGGAGGGCCAGTGTCCTGCAAAGTTTAGCTCCAACTTGCCTCAACACACCTGCCTGGAAGTTTCTAGCATGCCTAGTAAGACCTTTATTAGCTAGTTCAGGTGTGTTTAATAAGGCTTTAAGTTAAACACTGCAGGACACTGGCCATTCAAGACTGAGCTTAGAGACCCCTAAAATAAATCATCTAAAGATAATTAAAAAATCATTTGAAATAAGTATTAATATAAAGATTTTTTATTTTTATTTGAAGAACTAGGGTTACTTTGGTATTAAAAAACTGGATATATGATGTCCAATTTTTAAAGAAACCTTAAAGAAAGTTTACCAGAATCAGGTAAATCCATCTTAACTTTCTGCTGGTTTTTCAAAGCAAAATTGAATTGGATCACAAGGATACAGACTTCTCCAGATGACCAAATCCGGATTACTGGTGCTCTACAGAGACATAGTGATGGAAAAAAATGTCAATGTTATGCATTGCATTTACACAAAAAATTACTTTTGACTGGCTCATCTCTGATGGTTGTGCCAATGTAGTTTACAATACGTTAAAAAACTATTTAAATTAAATATATTTTTGTTTGATATTGACAGCTGTTTGGGGACATAGCACATGCTACAAATGTTGTCATTTTAGTTTTAAAGTTGTATTACATTTTTGTTTATGAAATCCATCCTTCTGCTGGTATCAGCATAATCCTGATTTTTTGGGACAAAGTCAGTCTTACTAAAACATTTTGAACAACACAAACTGATGATTTGATCTAGATCAAATCCAATCTTGCATTTTGTGATCTAATCTGATTTCAAAATTACATTTAGCAGACACTTTTATCCAAATGAGGACAGTAGAAGCAATCAAAACCAAAAAAAGAGTTAGCCTAATAATGCAGTATACGTAAGCGTAAGGTTTTTTTTAATAAATGAAAAGAAAACGAGTACATAGAATAGAAAAAGAACAGGGAACACTAGTGTTAGAGGCTCTTTTAAATACAAATAAAACAAAAAAGTCCAAAAATAGAAAAATATCAGAGAATTCTAGTGTTACAGACTCTTTTTTTTTTTTAAAGAAAACAAATAAATAAAATAGAATTAGAATAGAGTAATATAGTATATAGAATAGATAGTGCTAGGCTAGGTTATGAGGGTCAAATGAAGATGAAAGAGATGTTTCTTTTGAACAACCCATTTTCAATATTTGATACAATCCGACAGCCAAAATCTGATCAGATTACTTTTGACCAACTGGCCTCAGATCTAAAAAAAAATAATTTAAAAAATAAAAACTTACAATGACTGTATATTTTACTAGTAATGCCAAACTCCAAAATGTTTAATTGGGTAGAAATTAAATATGTTTAAAATACACAAACAACTGTAAATATTGCTGTGGGCCTTGGAGTCAAAAAGCTTATAGTGATGTGCTGTGTCATACACATTACACCAGTAGATGACAGCACAGAGCAAATCTTCTTGCAGTAAGGTACACTTGTCCTTTATAGCTTTTAACTGCAACTCACTAAACATTCATAAAAATTGTCTTATGCTTTGCCATCTCTAAATGTTGAAGTTACATTATTATGCAGTGATATAAGACTGTGATGGGATAGCGTATTTCCTCAGAATAGCAGTTTCGATTGCTGCAGCATATTTGTACGTCTCTGATTTCACATGTTGGCAGCGTGGATGAAGAAGACATCCTAGTTCACAATGTCCTTCTGGTGGCAAAATGAGGGCAATCAGACGTCATCGGTCCTATCAATCCTCTGTTTAGTGTGTGCATGTATGGTATTTTGTGTAGTTTGTCTCTGCATGGGAACTCACCTCAGTAGACACCACACAGATCTCAACTTTCCCATGCACTCTTGATCCTTATCTCACGAGTAGGGTAGTGTTGCGCTAAGAAATGATGACATAAGCAAATCCCACGACACTGTAAACACAGAAAAAGGTGAGGACTTGCTTTTTTGAACAAGATCTCTTTACGTTATTTTGACATGTAGTAATACTACATGTTTTAGACTCCACCTCAACTATCTACCCTAAATAAGATGAGACAAAAGAAGACGAGACAAAGTCATTCGAAGCACTCTGAAACTGAATCCAGTATGCTAATGTTGCCACCCAGTCCTCAGAGGTCTTTGGCTATGCTAAATATTTACAATGTTTCTTAAAGATTTTAATAGAGTTCATAAAGCAATTTTTCTGTAGACTAAAGAAGTGTTCACACTGACTGCAATTCACTGTATTTTTACACCTGGTCGAAACTACGGAAGCCCATTTACGCTACTGAATAAAAAATAAAAAAGGTACACTACCAGTCAAAAGTTTTTGGACAGTAAGAATTTTAATGTTTTTTAAAGAAGTCTCTTTTCTGCTCAACAAGCCTGCATTTATTTTATTCAAAGTACAGCAAACAGTACAATTTTGAAATATTTTTACCATTTATCATTTCTATTTGAATATATTTTAAAATGTAATTTATTCAAAGCTGAATTTTTAGCGTCATTACTCCACTCACATGATCCTTCAGAAATTATTCGAATATTCTGATTTGCTGCTCAAAAAACATTTATTATTATTATTATTATTATTATGTTAAAAACAGCTAAGTAGATTTTTTTTTCAGGTTTCTTTGATGAATATAAAGTTCAGAAGAACAGCATTTATCTGAAAAATAAAATTTCGATTAATTCAAAGCATCCTTGCTAAATAAAAGTATCAATTTCTTTAATTTCTTTCCTACAAAAAGCTTTTTTATTTCAGATAAATGCTGATTTTGGATCTTTCTATTCATCAAAAAATCCTAAAAATTTAACTCAACTGTTTTAAATATTAATAATAAAAATAATAAAACATGTTTCTTGAACAGTAAATCAGGATATTAGAATTTTTTTTGAAGAATCATGTGACATTGAAGACTGGAGTGATGATGCTGAAAATTTAGATTTGACCACAGGAATAAATTACATTTTTAAATATATTCAAATAGAAAACAGTTATTTAAAAAAGGTAAAAACATTTAAGAATGTTACTGTTTCTGCTGTACTTTGGATCAAATTTACTTTGGCTTGGTGAGCGGAAGAGACTTCTTTAAAAAACATAAAAAATCTATGGTTCAAAAACTTTTGACTGGTAGTGTAATTGCGAATTTTTCTCTTTCTCAATTGTGAAAACACTTTTTTTCTCGCAATTGTGAGTTTATATCTTGACTTTTTTCTTAGAATTGTGAGTTATAAAGTCAGAATTGTGAAATATAAACTCACAGTTCTGACTTTTTTCTCATGATATAAACTTGCAGTTGTGAGAAAAAAATAGAATTGCGACATTTAAACACAATTCTGAGAAAGTAAGTCAGAATTGCAAGATATAAACTCACAATTCTGAGAAATAAAGCCACAATTCTGGGAAATAAAGTTGCAATTCTGAGAAATAAAGTTGGTATTGCAAGATGTAATCTCACAATATAACTCACAATTGCGAGTTACTATTTTCAAAATTGTGAGAAAGAAAGTCAAAACTGAGAGATACAAACTCGCATTTGCGAGAAAAAAAGTCAGATCTCACAGTTCTGACTATAACTCACAATTGTGAATTAAAAACTCATATATAGGGGAAAGTGGGGTGATTTGTGCCAGGGGGGGAAGTAGTTCCATCCCTTGTTTCTAGAAAACCATAAAAGAAATTGGTCATTTGACCACATACTTTTGAAGAGCCATCCAATTTACCTATCCCCCAAAGAAGAGAGACACATGGCCTGAAGGCTAAGCACATTTTATCTCAAAAAAAAGTGTTTTTTGCCTTTCAAAGTAAAATGATCAAGGTTTTTTGATTGTTGCGTCTGAACAATTATAGACACGTTTGTAAATATTTCACACATGTTTTAGTGCTTTAGTAGGCTACACAGTGAGTCTATACAGTTAGCATAATGTTAGCTCTAAACTGCAGGATCATGCTAGTCTTTCAAAATTGTCGGTCTGGGGTAATTTGTGCCAAAGGGGCAGGGTTAAGTTGTGCCAGTGGAATGTTAAGTAATAGTCTGGATCTAGACTATCTAGACCAGGGCTGACCAACTCTGTTCCTGGAGATCTACCTGCAGACTTTAGTTCCAGTCCTGCTCCAACACAGCTGTCTGTAATTATCACATGCTAACCTAAGAGATTAATTAGCTGGTTCAGGTGTGTTTGATTAGGGTTGGAGCTGAACTTTGTAGGATGGGAGATCTCCAGGAACAGGGTTGGGCATCCCTGATCTAGACCTACATACCCACAGGGGATAATCTGTCTGTGTGAGGAGATGAGCGTGCCTCATCAGTGTTTGGTTTATCTGCCGTTTGTCAGTTTTTTAAGTGGCCTAAGTCACAATGGGATGTTCAGAAATGTTCATAAGAAAGTAACTTCTTTCCTATATGTTACATAATTGACAGACAGTGTTTTGTTGACAGACAGCGTTCTAATTATTTACAAATATCATAAATTGTGTATTTGAGATTTTTTGTGTTTTCCGGAAAAGTAGAAAATATGACATACCAATAGTTTAATAGGGTAACGATATCTAAATAAACCTTAAATGAGCAATTTTGTATTGAATTTGTCTTGATTTTATATAGCATTATAGTTCATGACATTAAAATGTTCTTTTTAACTTAAATAATAACTGGCACAATTTACCCCAATGTATTCTCCCCAAAGGCACAACTTACCCCACACTGCAAGTTGTGCCATGAGACCACTTTTTTCTGCAAGCTATAATTCTGAATCGGTTTATTTCAGATCCAAAGTTATTGTTCCTGGGGATGCACCACATCCTGAAATGTACATGCTTAAGTTGGAGGGATTACTGTCATGGCTTCACTATAAAGACACTTTGAGAAAAAACTGGCACAACTCACCCCACTTTCCCCTAACTGTGAGAAAAAAGTCAGAATTGCCAGTTATGAGAAAAAAGTCAAAATTATGAGATGGAAACTCGCAATTTAAGACAAAAGTCAGAATTGCATGAAAAAACATGCCATTACCTTTTTTACATTAACCCTCAGTTCAGTTCTCTTGGTTCCCTTGGCCTGGACCCAAAGAAAAAAAACTATATTTTTAGTCCGAACCTAAAGATACGAAACTAAAGACAAAAGGATATGTTCACAACCTGATTGGACAGCTTTAAAGATGGAGCTTCTGACGCCTGGACCGAACTGTAACGGGCAACACATCTCCTGTATACCAGAGTTTGCTTCAATCGAAAGAACCTGGCAAGTGTAAACACTTAAGTTGCAAGTCTCAGTATGTCATTGCATGAAGTTGCATAAAACCTACTAGAAGAAGCTAACGTGCCAATCACTCAAACCTTAACCTTCTGGCCAAATGGTCTAGAAATCACAAAAGGAGCTTAGCAAAAGGTCACACAATGTCAAATTGGACACTGTACGGTCCAGTGAACTTTATAGACATGCACAAGCAAGGACCACAAAACCACAAGTCCACAACAAATGTGCCATTTGGGAAAACTGAGTTGAGCAGAGCTTCATGCAAATAATGCAACAATGCAATGCTGTATGCAACGACTAGTACCAACAGGAGTGAAGACAACGGAGCTCACGTGATCTGTCTCCTGATACAGTTGGATACTACAGTGACTTAGTGACCCCCAGCGAGTCTAAACTGTAGTGCTGTGGGTATATTCTCTCAGGAACCTGAGATACCAGTCTCTCCCACCTGGGTGTGTCATTTGATTATAATAGTTGATGTTTAATAACTACAGGCGTAAAATGGTCTAAGTACTGCATTTAGGCTCATTAGAGGAGCAAGTCACCGCAGAGTCATAACCTGGGAAACTTAAATTATGTAAAAAAGTATGTAAGTTACCACATGTTAAGGAACTCCTTGTGAGTGTGAGAAAAGATTTGAGTCACAGTTTCAGTAAGCATCAAGTAGTTTCCTACTTCCTTGTTGATTTGTTTTGGGAGTTTGTAAATTGTGTGTTGCTTTTCGTACTGCTTTTACAAATGGTGTCACATTCTCAAAGACTTCAAACAAACTTACTGTACCATCACTGATATAAAACTGTTACACCCAAGTCACTGAAACCCACTGAATAGGAGAGAGAGAATGAGAACGACATGCAGAACGTCAGACAATGGATCACTTAGTGTGGAATGTGATTCAGTCTCTGGTAAGTTCCTGTTGGCTTTTTTGGGTCACCACCACAGGATTTGAATCGAATCTTAATACCACAACAGTTTCCACACTAGGTTACATGACTAAAAGGCCCAACTGCTGAGGTGTTTGAAATCATGAGCCATTCAGTGTTTATAATCTAGTTTTAAAAGCATTCATTTTGTTCATTCTTATATCCAGCTTTGGGCTGTAGCTCATGCTGTATCATCTCTGCTATGAACATGAGAAAAGTATGTAGCTCTTTGAAGAGAGGTGAGCTTCTACTTATAATTTAAATAATTTAAAGGGATAGTTCACCCAAAATGAAAAGTATGTCATTAATTACTCGTCCTAATTTTGTTCCTGTAAAACCTGTAAAACCATCTTCGGAACACAAATGAATTAAATTCATTTCAATTCTCGTTTATTTGTATAGCGCTTTTCACGATACAAATTGTTGCAAAGCACACACAAAAAATGAAAGTGTCTGTATTATATTTAGGAGTAGTTTATCAGTGGTGACTATGGTAAAATGTACAGTAAAAATCATGCAGTTAGTTAATGACATATATTCACACAAAAAGTGAACACTATTAACGGCAATGGTTATATTTGCGATCAAACTTATAGCAAGATGTGGTAGTTTTGTATGTTAGTTCAGAGTTGGCATTAAAGCAATTCAACCGACATGTTCAAGGCTCAGAAAGGTAGTATTGACATCATTAAAATAGTTTTTTTTTATTTTATATATTTTTTTATTGAGCATATATATATTATACAATTTCAATCAACAATATAAAAGAGGCTCATCATTAAAATAGTTCATGTGGCATCAGTGTTTCAACCGTAATGTCTGAAGCTGCAAGAATACTTTTTGAGTGCAGAGAAAACAAAAATAGTGGACATTTGAATTAAATGTTGTTGAGTCAATACTAAACACAAAATGGTAAAGTGTAAAAACAATTGTCAGGCTGTTATAATGCGTAATGAAAATTAGCTCTATTGTTTATAATCAGGGGTGCACAAGTTTTTTTTGGCTGGTTCTCATAAGAGTACCTGAAGATTTGGTTTGATCCTCACACTACACATAGTGTGACCCATTAAATATAAGTTAATTAATAAATTAAAATTGATTAATAATAGTGATAATAATATCATTGGACTTTATTTTTCATTTTTATTATTTATTTCTTTATTTTTTATAAAATAAAAAAGTGCGGTAATACTATTATGTTTTCAAATAAAAAGGGAGTATTAAATAAAAATACAAATATTTTATAGTAACGCTAAAAATAAATATTTATTTTAAAATAGCCTAGAATTATGCTTTCAGTTCAAATAGAAATCTTATACACTGTTACAGTTTGTTGATCTAAAATGCCAATTGTGCATTAAATGCTGTCAACCATGTCGGTACGCAAATGTGCGCTCTGAACTTATTTACGCAGCGCATATTCTTATTTTGGTGCAGACCACTTATGTGCACCCCTTTTTATAATACATTATATCTCACAAAAGTAAGTACACCCCAACAATTTTAGTATATCTTCTCAAGGGAAAATACTATAGAAATTAAACTTGAATATATCAGTATAGATTTACTGTCCTCTGAAAATAAGCCATTATTGTCAAAATAGCTGGCAACAAAAGTGAGTACACCCTACGTGATAACAGCAATATGTTGTTTAACCATGCAAAGCCACGTGTCCTATTCATCATGTTTATGTTTTTGTCTGCTTGACAGGACCATACAAACTTGTGTATGTTGTATTAGAGCAGTTAAAAGTAGGTGCTTTAAGTACAATTCTCTCATACTGACCACTGAATGTTCAACATGGCATCTCATGGCAAAGAACTCTTGGAGGATTTGAGAATTAGAATCGTTGCTCTCCACAAAGATGGCCAAGGCTATTAGAGGTTTAGTAACAACCTGAAACCGAGTTACACTACAGTGGTCAGGGTCATACAGAGGTTTTCCAAGACCCTCGCAAGGGTCGATTAATGAAGTTGAGCACTCGTTCTGTGCATCAGGTGCAGAACCTGGCTTCAAACACACATGCATGAGTGCTGCCAGCATTGCTTTAAAGGTTGCAGAAGTAGAAGGTCAGCTTGTCAGTGCTTAGACCAATTGCCGCACACTGCAACAAGTCGGTTTGCATAGGTGTCCTTTCAGAAGGAAGCCTCATCTGGAGCTGGCTCACAAGAAAGCCCACAAACAGTTTGCTGAAGACAACCTGTCCAAGAACATGAATTACTGGAACCATGTCTTGTGGTCTGATGAGACTATAAGATAAACCTGTTTGGCTCAGATGGTGTCCAGCATGTGTGGCGATGCCCTGGTGAGGAATACCAAGAAAATTGTGTCTTGCATACAGTCAAGAGCTGCAGTTCATTGAGGAAAACATGGATTCCATTATATACTGTACATTCTGAAGCAGAACATGATGCCTTCCCTTCAGAAACTAGGCCGAACAGCAGTTTTTCAACATGATAATAACACACCACCAAGATGATTGCTGCCTTGCTGAGGAAGCTGAAGTTGAAGATGATGGAGAGGCCAAGTATGTCTCCAGACCTGAACCCTATTAAGCACCTGTGGGGCATCCTCAGGCAGAAGGTGGAGAAGCACCATGT
>NC_133365.1:24084120-24115929 GCF_049309525.1 Garra rufa
TAAAGAGTGTTGACTTTTGAACAAATAAACATCTGTGGGGGAAACAATTGGAATAAATATCAAAGGAAAACTGACAATAACATCTATTACACAAGTAATTATAATACAACTTCATCTTCAAGTAATGTATTTTCATATGTACTCTGTACAATACAGCTCTAAAAAAGAAGTCAACACATGAATACCTTACTTTTATGTACATTAAGTGTATTTTAATGTTGTATTTACAGACTTCCCCTTTAATTTTAAACACATACTTAAGCGTAAATATATTATTTTTACAGCATTTGTTTTTAAATCCACACATTTAATATTTTAATCCATCTCCAGATGGATTACCCAAGATAACAATTGTTAGCACACTATTAAAAAAAATGTAGTTAGTTATTATTAGTAAATAAGGGCAACTTATGTTTTTACATAGACTCGTTTCAATGTTTTATATAAGTTATATTAAATTCAACTCCATTTTCAAGTCGGTTTAATAATTTAAGGTGAAATGACTTGTACAAACAAGTTGACTATACTTATCAAATTTAAGGCAGCAACTAAGCTTTTTAAGTTGAAATAGGTTAATTTTTTTTATAGTGATATATCTGACTAAAATTTGTTAGAACAACATTTTAGCAGCTTTCCACATGCAAACCACAAGCTGAACTTGCAATCTGAAATAAGTCAATAAAAAAAAAAAAAAAGTAAATTTGTAGGTATAGCTTGAGTCCCACCTGCTCATTGATGAGGGTGTCCAGCCGCTTCAGACAGGCCTGGCAGAACGTGTGCCCACAGTAGAGTTTGCGGGGGAGTCTCTCTCCCAGATTATACGCACTGTAGCAGATGATGCAGTCCAGTTTTCGGCTGTCCCTGGAGTTGTGTGCTCCAGTCTCCACATCCCCGTCCACAGGAGCCTCACACACAGGCCCATCCTCATCCGAGACCCTACAGAACGAGCTCAGTATGATACAAACATCTCCGTGTATTTGCCTGAGATGTTCAGTGCTGACCCTGTAATGCTTGACTTTTTCGATACAGAGCCAGCAAAAATTTATTTTTGTACTTAATGTTTCTCAAAATATAAAAGCAACTTCAAAATCCACTAAAAGTGACTTTGCAGAAATGCCACAAAACCAAAAATTAATTATTAAAAAATTTGTCCCACAATATTTTCTCTGCCAGATACACAAGGTCAGCCATTATAGAGCGTGTAAGCTGAGCCGCGTGTATCTGTTTACTATTAGTGTCCGGCAGCAATGAAATTTGTATACATAAGATGTAGTAAAATATCTGTATACTGTAGGTGATTAAACTCTAAAAAATGTTCTTTTTATTCCGAACCAGCTGTGCATGTCCAGACAAACAAACACAAAACATAGTCATAAACATCCAATGTGCTCAATCACCTTATGTGAAATCTTTGATTGCAAAATGTTTATTTGCACGACTTCTCAAAGTGATTTCATTGTTTAGACTGAAAGCATGAACTGTTTATTCAATGGAATTCATCATTTTATATAGAATTAAATATTAGAATTTAATAAGAAACAGATAATAATGACTTTGCATTCATTATATTTTATTTTCATTTTAAATAAGCAGAAATTCAAATACGTCTTATTTTTAATATCACATAAGCAAGTTCAAAAGTGAATGTTCCGTGCAGAAGGTCTACCTGTCCACTTCATCCTCGGGTCTATTCAGTGCACCGCCGGTTTCTCGATGTTCTGCCGTTCCGCTTGCAGTTCCATCCATGTTTAATGTACCAAAAGTCCAACTTCTGTTAACATTTTACAGCCGACTCTGTCCTGGTTTCTCCATGCTTCACATCCTTTGTCAAATAGTTTAACACTTGAGTGCACCTTCTGTTGCTTTCCCTGAAGTTGTCCTTGCGGTTCAAAGCAGCACGGGCTCTGTCTTTGTTGCTGTTTGCTCTCTCTCTCTCTCTCTCTCAACCGACCAACCACAACTGGCTCTCTGAAATGGAGGACAAACAATGGTGTGCTTCCCTGGAGCCTTTAATATTTAAGTACCGCCTGTCGCTGTGAACCTATGCCTTTACACATACACAATTGCACGTTCACCCTTTTGAAAAAAAAAGAGAAACCATTGGTGGTTGTGGGAGGAGAGTTGAATGTTGTTGAGCGTGTTGTTATTAATTCGTCCACAGTTGCACTTTTATGCTTCTTCAAAACTCTTGGTGTTAACTGCTTTATAGTAATGTTTTATTAATGTAGTAATGTTTCAGTGTGACAGTCCAAGAGTAAAGGAATTGGCCACAGACACCATGGCTTATGAGACGATTTAGTTTTGGATTTGTGGAAAAACATGAAATTAAAGACATCAGGCACGTTTAGGGTGCAAGAAAGTAGAATGGGAGGAGGGCGTATCACTTTACAGTCACAAAACAGGCCTGAAATTCAAGCCTAGTCACCCACAGACAGTCTGTCATCAATGTTTCCCTGCCAAATTAGTTCTGAGACCTCCTTCACCCCCCATACCGCAGATGCGGGATGTTTATATTGGCAGATTATTGTTGACCAGGAGAAAGTGAAGTAGAATTATTAGATTTAATGAGGGTAACTGAGATCTAGTGACCTGTTTCTCTCAGATATTGGGGGTCTTTAGGGGGGTTTGAGCCGTTTACCTGAGCCAAAAATGTGATGTGATGAATCACTTTGAAGCATCGGGGACTGGCACATGGCACCATAAGAACACCCACAGTCCTAAATCTTGTGACGTCAAACACAGCAGACTGGGAAAAACATTACATAAGGATGCAATATAAAGCAGCACAACCATTTAAAACATTGAAAAAAATAAGAAATGTTTCTTGAGCACCAAATTAGCATATTAGAATGGTTTCCGAAGGATCGTGTGACACTAAAGACTGAAGTAATGATGCTGAGCTTTGCCATCACAGGAATCAATTTTAAAATACATTAAAATCAGGTAAAGTTACCTTCACAGTTCACAATATTATTGAATTACTGTACTTTTGATGCCTAGGTGAACATAAGAGACTTCTTTCTAAAATATTTAAAAACATGAATAGCAGTGGCTGTTGCAAAAATGTTGTAACCATCTATAACCTGACCCATTCACTTGGGCAATACAATATTTATGCTATACTAAAATACACAACAAAACAATAGATATGAAGGGAGCATTACTTGCTTTGGGTCAAGGCTGGGTTCACCCCAAAAAAACTGGCATCATTTACTCAGCATCATGTCATTCCAATCTTGTGTGACTTTCTACTGTGAAAATATAAAAATATATTTTTAAGAATGCTGGGATTACAGTCGTGGCCAAAAGTTTTGAGAATGGCACAAATATTAGTTTTCACAAAGTTTGCTGCTAAACTGCTTTTAGATCTTTGTTTCAGTTGTTTCTGTGATGTTCTGAAATATAATTACAAGCACTTCATACGTTTCAAAGGCTTTTATCGACAATTACATTAAATTTATGCAAAGAGTCAGTATTTGCAGTGTTGGCCCTTCTTTTTCAGGACCTCTGCAATTCGACTGGGCATGCTCTCAATCAACTTCTGGGCCAAATCCTGACTGATAGCAACCCATTCTTTCATAATCACTTCTTGGAGTTTGTCAGAATTAGTGGGTTTTTGTTTGTCCACCCACCTCTTGAGGATTGACCACAAGTTTTAAGATTTGGGGAGTTTCCAGGCCATGGACCCAAAATATCAACGTTTTGGTCCCCGAGCCACTTAGTTATCACTTTTGCCTTATGGCACGGTGCTCCATCGTGCTGGAAAATGCATTGTTCTTCACCAAACTGTTGTTGGATTGTTGGAAGAAGTTGCTGTTGGAGGGTGTTTTGCTACCATTCTTTATTCATGGCTGTGTTTTTGGGCAAAATTGTGAGTGAGCCCACTCCCTTGGATGAGAAGCAACCCCACACATGAATGGTCTCAGGGTGCAGGACAAGCCTTTTTCCAGATGCCCCAAACAATCGGAAAGAGGCTTCATCGGAGAATATGACTTTGCCCCAGATCAATCTGTCCCTGATGTTTTTTTTGGAGAGAAGTTGCTTCTTTGCTGCCCTTCTTGACACCAGGCCATCTTCCAAAAGTCTTGGCCTCACTGTGCGTGGGTCAATGACGTGACGGGTAATTTTTTTGTCCAAAGGCCTTAATAATAATAAAAACACAAATATATAATATCCAAAGTGTGTAAGGTAGTACAACTTGATCTATTTTACTGAATCCAAAAGGTTTTAATTATATTTTACTACATATAATGGTATTTTAAAGATTTTGAAGTGTCAAAAGGTCATTCGGTTTAACCGTCCTAAGGCCAGTACAGCAATTTCATTTGTGATTAAAATATCTTAAAATTTAATAAATTTATATATTTTTTATTCTGGCATGATTTTATAAGACTATATATCAACATAGTGCAAAATGGTATCAAAATTATGTGTAGAAGTCGTTGCTTTGTTATGAGAAAGAATGTCCGGAAAAATGATTTTCATTGATGTCATTCGGAGAAACCAACATAAAGGGCTCCATTTTGGATCGAGTCATGTGGTCAATATTAAGTGACAGGATGTGACATCATTCAGACACCTGCAAAGGACCGCATGGTCGTGAAGCAAAGTAAGTAATTCTCTCTGAACTATTAGAAAAATTCATGTTTTCACTTGCTCATACACATGTCCCCAAATATCAGGTCATTCGGTACAACCGCTATAAAACATGGATAATGTTGTAATATTTTAAAAACTTTTACTAAATATAAAATGTTTAATTCTCCTTTTGGTAGCTAGATAGCTAACTAACAAGCTAGGCAGCTAGATATCAGCCTGTTAGCATTGAATGAAGATTTTGTCATTCGTTATAACCAAAAGAGTCATTCGGTTAAACCGGAATTTTGGTTATAACGAATGACTTACTGGTTGTATCGAATGACAGCAATGTATGTTGGTCTCATTTTTACGTATCTGGTATAAAAAAAATACAACATTTTATTAATAGAAAAGAATAAACAGAAAAGAGTATATTATTATATAATTTTGACTGAATTTTAACTTTGCAGATGCCTTTATCAAATAAAGAAAAAGCTGCTCGTTTCTGGGCAAGGATCAGTGCTGATCCTGTTAAAAAAGAACAGATGCTTGCCAAAAGAAGGGAAAGGTATAATTTGTTTTTATTATTTATATTATTATATTCAAAAATATAGGTGCCTGGAAGTACCCCATATGCATACTATGGTGAAGGGAATGCCCCAAAAAAAACTGGACTGTGCATGTTTATCCTACTATGGTAAATTGCATAGGGATTTTGTATTGAACATGATTTTGTAGCACAGTGTCATAGAGACAAGGGGGTGGACTCATTTTACTCAGGCAATCAATCAGTCTTTCAAGATCATCATGAAGCTCCAGAGACTCCAGAAACTTTTCGTTGTAGCACTTGGTCCAACAACCATTAAATGGTTCAATGTTTCAAGGACTTTAATTAATAATAAGAGTTATATGTAATGTTTGTTCCAAACAATGATATGTCCTAATGTTTGATGTTCTTTTTCATGATAGCCTAGCACCTCATTGTTTAACAATTTAAAAACTAGTTCCAAGAACCATTAAATGATTCAATGTTTTAATGACTTTAATATAATTAATAATACGAGTTGTATGTAATGTTTGTTCCAATAAAAATGAAATGTCTTAATGTTTGACATTCTTTTTCATGAATATATAGCCTAGCATCTCATCATTTAACAATTTAAACACTTGTTCCAAGACCAATTAAATGCTTCAATGTTTTAATTAATAATTTACAATACGAGTTATATGTTCATTCCAATATCAAAATGTTTTAATGTTTGAAGTACTTTTTACATTAATAGCCTATTATATTAACACTAAAATGTGCTTTTGAAGCTATTTGTGTCTGTTTATTGTCTTTAATATTCATAATGTCAAGGGCAGCAGACATGGTCATTCGGTATAACCGGCCTTGGTCATTCGGTAAAACCAATATAGTAAA
Source organism: Garra rufa (assembly GCF_049309525.1). Taxonomy (NCBI): domain Eukaryota; kingdom Metazoa; phylum Chordata; class Actinopteri; order Cypriniformes; family Cyprinidae; genus Garra; species Garra rufa. The sequence continues at coordinate 24,090,122 of NC_133365.1, forward strand.
TATTTAAATGGAATAATATTGTTTTTAATAACTAAAGGAACTACAATGATACAAATATAAAGCAGATAAGGCTCTTTTTTTTTACATTTCCCCTTTTCTCCTTTCCCACTGCAATGTTTTACTGGAATATGTTGGAGTGTTTAGAGTAGGTCAATAAAATGATAACATTTATGAGATCAGTGATAATTTTATTTAATATTTCTTGTGTGGTACACACTATATACTATCTCAACATCAATGTCAAATCAGTTTTTTCCATGAATAATTATCTGCAAATGAATTATTTTAGATATATTCATGGTTAAACCGAATGACTTTTTTGGTGACAATTTTTGTCCATCTTGTAAAAAATGACAAAAACAGTGTTAATTGATTGTACAAACCACAAACTCTTATTGTTAACACCTAGGTAAACTAAAAAATGGTTAAAAATATAGTTATATCTCCATTCTATTTTTTTACACTTTTAAAAACCTTATTGCGTGCAGATGCGCTCACACCTGCCTGCTGCCATTCCTGAGCAAGCTCTGCACTGGTGGCACTCCGATCCCGCAGCTGAACACACTTTAGGAGACGATCCTGGCGCTTGCTGGACTTTCTTGGATGCCCTGAAGCCTTCTTAACAATGCAGTGGAAAGTTTTTTTTTCCGGGATTAAGTTAATTTTCATGGCAAAGAAGGACTATGCAATTCATCTGATCACTCTTCATAACATTCTGGAGTATATGCAAATTGCTATTATAAAAACTTAAGCAGCAACTTTTCCAATTTCCAATATTTATGTAATTCTCAAAACTTTTGGCCACTACTGTACAGTGTTGCCAGTGGAAAATCCCGGGTATTAAGACTTATGGCTTAGTATATCTTAAATGATTTCTCTTACTTAAATATGTAGCAGAAAACCCATAAAAGACTTTTTTTTTTAAAATCGTTTTATACACATTTTGGTCTATGGGGGTGCCATTATTTCAATACCTATTGCTATTTTTACCACAATACAACCCGAAGAACAAAATACTAATACAATGCCACATTGTGCAGCTTTTGGTTGTTATTTTCAGTCAAAGGGCAACAAGGAAAGTGATGTAAGTCACTGCTTTTTCTTAGCAATTAGAAAAGGAGCAAAGAATGGGAAGATGCTTGTGGACGAATAAAACTTCCTAAAGACCTGCGTCTTTGTCCTCTCCACTTCAGCCCTGATGCCTTTTTGAGGCTTTTAGTAGACCACAGCTACTGAAAAAGCCTACAAACAGCAGAGACAAGAAACGCTAGATGCCATCCTAGCAGTATGCAAACATGCCGAAGCTTGTCATGATGCCGCAGCCACTGAAGGAGTTTCTTAGCGCAGATTTTGTTTAAGCTTACGCTTATATCCATCGCCACCTGAAAGCTCTTTCAGTAGCTGTGGTCATCATATCAGTGTTTTGTTTCCAGAGCCGTGTATTCTGAATTGTGTTGTGGTCCTTAAGCTGGTCATAGGCTGGTTTAAGATGGTCCTGAGCTGGTTATAAACTGGTTATGAGCTGGTCCTGAGCAGGAGCTAGTTACTGAGGACTAGCTCACAACCAAGTCACAACCAAGTCTTTGGTTCTTATAATTGTGATGATTTTGCTCACATTTAATAAAACCACACCAATGCACATCTCACCTAATTAGAATACTTCATAAGACCAATAGAAAAAAAAAAAAAACATTTTCGGTGAATTGTTGACCTTCTGGAAAGTATGTTAATTTACTGTGTATGTACTCAATACTTGGTAGGGGCTTATTTTGCTGTAAATACTGCCTCAGTTTGGCGTGGCATTGAGATAATCAGTCTGTAGCACTGCTGAGGTGGTATGGAAGCCCAGGTTTCTTTGACAGTGGCAGGCTCTTGTTTTTCATTTTCCTCTTGACAGTAGATTCTCTATGGGGTTCTGGTCTGGTGAGTTTGCTGGCCAGTCAAGCACATCAACACCATGGTCATTTACCCAGCTTTTGGCAGTGGGTAGGTGCCAAAATTCTGCTGAAAAATGAAATCAGCATCTTTAAAAAGCTGGTCAGCAGAAGGAAGCGTGAAGTGCTCTAAAATTTCTTGGTAAACGTGTGCAATGACTTTGGTTTTCAAAAAACAGTGGACCAACATCGGCAGATGACATTGCACCCCAAATCATCACAGACTGTGGAAACTTAACACTAGACTTCAAGCAACTTGGGCTATGAGCTTCTCCACCCTTCCTCCAGACTCTAGGACCTTGGTTTCCAAATGAAATTCAAAAATGAAATGAAAAAAGAGTATCAATGATTGTCTTCTGGACAACCGTCAGATCAGCAGTCTTCCTTATGATTGTGTAGCCTAGGGAACCAAACTAAGAGACCATTTTAAAGGCTCAGGAAACCTTTGGGGTGGTTAGCTGATTGGCATGTCACCATATTCTAATTTGTTGAGGTAGTGAATTGGTGTTTTTTTTTTTTTTTTGTTAAATGTGAGCTAAATCATCACAATTAAAAGAACCAAAAACTTAAACTACTTCAGTGTATGTGCATTGCATTTATTTAATACACAAGTTTCATAATTTGAGTTGAAGTACTAAAATAAATGAACTTTTACACAACATTCTAATTTATTGAGATGCACCTGTAAGTACCAGCTTAACCATGTCAAACCAGCTGCCATGCTTCAAAATATACCTAAGCAGCATATGCTGTTTTTAAAACAGGGATGTCTGACATCACTGTTGTACAATGGTATACAGTAACTAATGAATGGTTGTGTAACTTCAGACCATTACTGAAGTTACATTATTATGTATTTTATCATTATTGGAATGTTGTATTGACCATTCATTTTTGAAGGACTTTACAATATCTTAAACTAAATCAGTGGTGTCCAAACTCGGTCCTGGAGGGCCAGTGTCCTGCAAAGTTTAGCTCCAACTTGCCTCAACACACCTGCCTGGAAGTTTCTAGCATGCCTAGTAAGACATTTATTAGCTAGTTCAGGTGTGTTTAATAAGGCTTTAAGTTAAACACTGCAGGACACTGGCCATCCAAGACTGAGCTTAGAGACCCCTAAAATAAATCATCTAAAGATAATTAAAAAATCATTTGAAATAAGTATTAATATAAAGATTTTTTATTTTTATTTGAAGAACTAGGGTTACTTTGGTATTAAAAAACTGGATATATGATGTCCAATTTTTAAAGAAACCTTAAAGAAAGTTTACCAGAATCAGGTAAATCCATCTTAACTTTCTGCTGGTTTTTCAAAGCAAAATTGAATTGGATCACAAGGATACAGACTTTTCCAGATGACCAAATCTGGATTACTGGTGCTCTACAGAGACATAGTGATGGAAAAAAATGTCAATGTTATGCATTGCATTTACACAAAAAATTACTTTTGACTGGCTCATCTCTGATTATTGTGCCAATGTAGTTTACAATACGTTAAAAAACTATTTAAATTAAATATATTTTAGTTTGATATTGACAGCTGTTTGGGGATATAGCACATGCTACAAATGTTGTCATTTTAGTTTTAAAGTTGTATTACATTTTTGTTTATGAAATCCATCCTTCTGCTGGTATCAGCTTAATCCTGATTTTTTGGGACAAAGTCAGTCTTACTAAAACATTTTGAACAACACAAACTGATGTTGCAAATCATGCAATCAAATCCAATCTTGCATTTTGTGATCTAATCTGATTTCAAAATTACATTTAGCAGACACTTTTATCCAAATGAGGACAGTAGAAGCAATCAAAACCAAAAAAAGAGTTAGCCTAATAATGCAGTATACGTAAGCGTAAGGTTTTTTTTAATAAATGAAAAGAAAACGAGTACATAGAATAGAAAAAGAACAGGGAACACTAGTGTTAGAGGCTCTTTTAAATACAAATAAAACAAAAAAGTCCAAAAATAGAAAAATATCAGAGAATTCTAGTGTTACAGACTCTTTTTTTTTTAAAGAAAACAAATAAATAAAATAGAATTAGAATAGAGTAATATAGTATATAGAATAGATAGTGCTAGGCTAGGTTATGAGGGTCAAATGAAGATGAAAGAGATGTTTCTTTTGAACAACCCATTTTCAATATTTGATACAATCCGACAGCCAAAATCTGATCAGATTACTTTTGACCAACTGGCCTCAGATCTAAAAAAATCATTAAAAAAATAAAAACTTACAATGACTATATATTTTACTAGTAATGCCAAACTCAAAAATGTTTAATTGGGTAGAAATTAAATTAAAATATGTTTAAAATACACAAACAACTGTAAATATTGCTGTGGGCCTTGGAGTCAAAAAGATTTTAGTGATGTGCTGTGTAATACACATTACACCAGTAGATGACAGCACAGAGCAAATCTTCTTGCAGTAAGGTACACTTGTCCTTTATAGCTTTTAACTGCAACTCACTAAACATTCATAAAAATTGTCTTACGCTTTGCCATCTCTAAATGTTGAAGTTACATTATTATGCAGTGATATAAGACTGTGATGGGATAGCGTATTTCCTCAGAATAGCAGTTTCGATTGCTGCAGCATATTTGTACGTCTCTGATTTCACATGTTGGCAGCGTAGATGAAGAAATCCTAGTTCACAATGTCCTTCTGCTGGCAAAATGAGGGCAATCAGACGTCATCGGTCCTATCAATCCTCTGTTTAGTGTGTGCATGTATGGTATTTTGTGTAGTTTGTCTCTGCATGGGAACTCACCTCAGTAGACACCACATAGATCTCAACTTTCCCATGCACTCTTGATCCTTATCTCACGAGTAGGGTAGTGTTGCGCTAAGAAATGATGACATAAGCAAATCCCACGACACTGTAAACACAGAAAAATGTGAGGACTTGCTTTTTTGAACAAGATCTCTTTAGGTTATTTTGACGTAGTAATACTACATGTTTTAGACTCCACCTCAACCATCTACCCTAAATAAGACGAGACAAAAGAAGACGAGACAAAAGAAGATGAGGCAAAGTCATTCGAAGCACTCTGAAACTGAATCCAGTATGCTAATGTTGCCACCCAGTCCTCAGAGGTCTTTGGCTATGCTAAATATTTACAATGTTTCTTAAAGATTTTAATAGAGTTCATAAAGCAGTTTTTCTGTAGACTAAAGAAGTGTTCACACTGACTGCAATTCACTGTATTTTCACACCTGGTCGAAACTATGGAAGCCCATTTCCGCTACTGAATAAAAAATAAAAAAGGTACACTACCAGTCAAAAGTTTTTGGACAGTAAGAATTTTAATGTTTTTTAAAGAAGTCTCTTTTCTGCTCAACAAGCCTGCATTTATTTTATTCAAAGTACAGCAAACAGTACAATTTTGAAATATTTTTACCATTTATCATTTCTATTTGAATATATTTTAAAATGTAATTTATTCAAAGCTGAATTTTTAGCGTCATTACTCCAGTCACATGATCCTTCAGAAATGATTCGAATATTCTGATTTGCTGCTCAAAAAACATTTATTATTATTATTATTATTATTATGTTAAAAACAGCTAAGTGGATTTTTTTTTTCAGGTTTCTTTGATGAATATAAAGTTCAGAAGAACAGCATTTATCTGAAAAATAAAATTTCGATTAATTCAAAGCATCCTTGCTAAATAAAAGTATCAATTTCTTTAATTTCTTTCCTACAAAAAGCTTTTTTATTTCAGATAAATGCTGATTTTGGATCTTTCTATTCATCAAAAAATCCTAAAAATTTAACTCAACTGTTTTAAATATTAATAATAAAAATAATAAAACATGTTTCTTGAACAGTAAATCAGGATATTAGAATTTTTTTGAAGAATCATGTGACACTGAAGACTGGAGTAATGATGCTGAAAATTTAGATTTGACCACAGGAATAAATTACATTTTTAAATATATTCAAATAGAAAACAGTTATTTAAAAAAGGTAAAAACATTTAAGAATGTTACTGTTTTTGCTGTACTTTGGATCAAATTTACTTTGGCTTGGTGAGCGGAAGAGACTTCTTTAAAAAACATAAAAAATCTATGGTTCAAAAACTTTTGACTGGTAGTGTAATTGCGAATTTTTCTCTTTCTCAATTGTGAAAACACTTTTTTTCTCGCAATTGTGAGTTTATATCTTGACTTTTTTCTTAGAATTGTGAGTTATAAAGTCAGAATTGTGAAATATAAACTCACAGTTCTGACTTTTTTCTCATGATATAAACTTGCAGTTGTGAGAAAAAAATAGAATTGCGACATTTAAACACAATTCTGAGAAAGTAAGTCAGAATTGCAAGATATAAACTCACAATTCTGAGAAATAAAGCCACAATTCTGGGAAATAAAGTTGCAATTCTGAGAAATAAAGTTGGTATTGCAAGATGTAATCTCACAATATAACTCACAATTGCGAGTTACTATTTTCAAAATTGTGAGAAAGAAAGTCAAAACTGAGAGATACAAACTCGCATTTGCGAGAAAAAAAGTCAGAATTGCGAATTTTTATCTCACAGTTCTGACTATAACTCACAATTGTGAATTAAAAACTCATATATAGGGGAAAGTGGGGTGATTTGTGCCAGGGGGGAAGTAGTTCCACCCCTTGTTTCTAGAAAACCATAAAAGAAATTGGTCATGTGACCACATACTTTTGAAGAGCCATCGAATTTACCTATCCCCCAAAGAAGAGAGACACATGGCCTGAAGGCTAAGCACATTTTATCTCAAAAAAGTGTTTTTTGCCTTTCAAAGTAACATTTATATGATCAAGGTTTTTTGATTGTTGCGTCTGAACAATTATAGACACGTTTGTAAATATTTCACACGTGTTTTAGTGCTTTAGTAGGCTACACAGTGAGTCTATACAGTTAGCATAATGTTAGCTCTAAACTGCAGGATCATGCTAGTCTTTCAAAATTGTCGGTCTGGGGTAATTTGTGCCAAAGGGGCAGGGTTAAGTTGTGCCAGTGGGATGTTAAGTAATAGTCTGGATCTAGACTATCTAGACCAGGGCTGACCAACCCTGTTCCTGGAGATCTACCTACCTGCAGACTTTAGTTCCAGTCCTGCTCCAACACAGCTGTCTGTAATTATCACATGCTAACCTAAGAGATTAATTAGCTGGTTCAGGGGTGTTTGATTAGGGTTGGAGCTGAACTTTGTAGGATGGTAGATCTCCAGGAACAGGGTTGGACATCCCTGATCTAGACCTACATACCCACAGGGGATAATCTGTGTAAGGAGATGAGCGTGCCTCATCAGTGTTTGTTTATCTGCCGTTTGTCAGTTTTTTAAGTGGCCTAAGTCACAATGGGATGTTCAGAAATGTTCATAAGAAAGTAACTTCTTTCCTATATGTTACATAATTGACAGACAGTGTTTTGTTGACAGACAGCGTTCTAATTATTTACAAATATCATAAATTGTGTATTTGAGATTTTTTGTGTTTTCCGGAAAAGTAGAAAATATGACATACCAATAGGGTAACGATATCTAAATAAACCTTAAATGAGCAATTTTGTATTGAATTAGTCTTGATTTTATATAGCATTATAGTTCGTGACATTAAAATGTTCTTTTTAACTTAAATAATAACTGGCACAATTTACCCCAATGTATTCTCCCCAAAGGCACAACTTACCCCACACTGCAAGTTGTGCCATGAGACCACTTTTTTCTGCAAGCTATAATTCTGAATCAGTTTATTTCAGATCCAAAGTTATTGTTCCGGATGCACCACATCCTGAAATATATGTACATGCTTAAGTTGGAGGGATTACTGTCATGGCTTCACTATAAAGACACTTTGAGAAAAAACTGGCACAACTCACCCCACTTTCTCCTAACTGTGAGAAAAAAGTCAGAATTGCCAGTTATGAGAAAAAAGTCAAAATTATGAGATGGAAACTCGCAATTTAAGACAAAAGTCAGAATTGCATGAAAAAACATGCAATTACCTTTTTTACATTAACCCTCAGTTCAGTTCTCTTGGTTCCATTGGCCTGGACCCAAAGAAAAAAAACTATATTTTTAGTCCGAACCTAAAGATACGAAACAAAAGACAAAAGGATATGTTCACAACCTGATTGGACAGCTTTAAAGATGGAGCTTCTGACACCTGGACCGAACTGTAACGGGCAACACATCTCCTGTATACCAGAGTTTGCTTCAATCGAAAGAACCTGGCAAGTGTAAACACTTAAGTTGCAAGTCTCAGTATGTCATTGCATGAAGTTGCATAAAACCTAGGCTACTAGAAGAAGCTAACGTGCCAATCACTCAAACCTTAACCTTCTGGCCAAATGGTCTAGAAATCACAAAAGGAGCTTAGCAAAAGGTCATACAATGTCAAATTGGACACTGTCCAATGAACTTTATAGACATGCACAAGCAAGGACCACAAAACCACAAGTCCACAACAAATGTGCCATTTGGGAAAACTGAGTTGAGCAGAGCTTCATGCAAATAATGCAACAATGCAATGCTGTATGCAACGACTAGTACCAACAGGAGTGAAGACAACGGAGCTCACGTGATCTGTCTCCTGATACAGTTGGATACTACAGTGACTTAGTGACCCCCAGCGAGTCTAAACTGTAGTGCTGTGGGTATATATTTGATTCTCTCAGGAACCTGAGATACCAGTCTCTACCACCTGGGTGTGTCATTTGATTATAATAGTTGATGTTTAATAACTACAGGCGTAAAATGGTCTAAGTACTGCATTTAGGCTCATTAGAGGAGCAAGTCACCGCAGAGTCATAACCTGGGAAACTTAAATTATGTAAAAAAGTATGTAAGTTACCACATGTTAAGGAACTCCTTGTGAGTGTGAGAAAAGATTTGACTCACAGTTTCAGTAAGCATCAAGTAGTTTCCTACTTCCTTGTTGATTTGTTTTGGGAGTTTGTAAATTGTGTGTTGCTTTTCGTACTGCTTTTACAAATGGTGTCACATTCTCAAAGACTTCAAACAAACTTACTGTACCATCACTGATATAAAACTGTTACACCCAAGTCACTGAAACCCACTGAATAGGAGAGAGAGAATGAGAACGACATGCAGAACGTCAGACAATGGATCACTTAGTGTGGAATGTGATTCAGTCTCTGATAAGTTCCTGTTGGCTTTTTTGGGTCACCACCACAGGATTTGAATCGAATCTTAATACCACAACAGTTTCCACACTAGGTTACATGACTAAAAGGCCCAACTGCTGAGGTGTTTGAAATCATGAGCCATTCAGTGTTTATAATCTAGTTTTAAAAGCATTCATTTTGTTCATTCTTATATTCAGCTTTGGGCTGTAGCTCATGCTGTATCATCTCTGCTATGAACATGAGAAAAGTATGTAGCTCTTTGAAGAGAGGTGAGCTTCTACTTATAATTTAAATAATTTAAAGGGATAGTTCACCCAAAATGAAAAGTATGTCATTAATTACTCGTCCTAATTTTGTTCCTGTAAAACCTGTAAAACCATCTTCGGAACACAAATGAATTAAATTCATTTCAATTCTCGTTTATTTGTATAGCGCTTTTCACGATACAAATTGTTGCAAAGCACACACAAAAAATGAAAGTGTCTGTATTATATTTAGGAGTAGTTTATCAGTGGTGACTATGGTAAAATGTACAGTAAAAATCATGCAGTTAGTTAATGACATATATTCACACAAAAAGTGAACACTATTAACGGCAATGGTTATATTTGCGATCAAACTTATAGCAAGATGTGGTAGTTTTGTATGTTAGTTCAGAGTTGGCATTAAAGCAATTCAACCGACATGTTCAAGGCTCAGAAAGGTAGTATTGACATCATTAAAATAGTTTTTTTTTATTTTATATATTTTTTATTGAGCATATATATATTATACAATTTCAATCAACAATATAAAAGAGGCTCATCATTAAAATAGTTCATGTGGCATCAGTGTTTCAACCGTAATGTCTGAAGCTGCAAGAATACTTTTTGAGTGCAGAGAAAACAAAAATAGTGGACATTTGAATTAAATGTTGTTGAGTCAATACTAAACACAAAATGGTAAAGTGTAAAAACAATTGTCAGGCTGTTATAATGCGTAATGAAAATTAGCTCTATTGTTTATAATCAGGGGTGCACAAGTTTTTTTTGGCTGGTTCTCATAAGAGTACCTGAAGATTTGGTTTGATCCTCACACTACACATAGTGTGACCCATTAAATATAAGTTAATTAATAAATTAAAATTGATTAATAATAGTGATAATAATATCATTGGACTTTATTTTTCATTTTTATTATTTATTTCTTTATTTTTTATAAAATAAAAAAGTGTGGTAATACTATTATGTTTTCAAATAAAAAGGGAGTATTAAATAAAAATACAAATATTTTATAGTAACGCTAAAAATAAATATTTATTTTAAAATAGCCTAGAATTATGCTTTCAGTTCAAATAGAAATCTTATACACTGTTACAGTTTGTTGATCTAAAATGCCAATTGTGCATTAAATGCTGTCAACCATGTCGGTACGCAAATGTGCGCTCTGAACTTATTTACGCAGCGCATATTCTTATTTTGGTGCAGACCACTTATGTGCACCCCTTTTTATAATACATTATATCTCACAAAAGTAAGTATACCCCAACAATTTTAGTATATCTTCTCAAGGGAAAATACTATAGAAATTAAACTTGAATATATCAGTATAGATTTACTGTCCTCTGAAAATAAGCCATTATTGTCAAAATAGCTGGCAACAAAAGTGAGTACACCCTACGTGATAACAGCAATATGTTGTTTAACCATGCAAAGCCACGTGTCCTATTCATCATGTTTATGTTTTTGTCTGCTTGACAGGACCATACAAACTTGTGTATGTTGTATTAGAGCAGTTAAAAGTAGGTGCTTTAAGTACAATTCTCTCATACTGACCACTGAATGTTCAACATGGCATCTCATGGCAAAGAACTCTTGGAGGATTTGAGAATTAGAATCGTTGCTCTCCACAAAGATGGCCAAGGCTATTAGAGGTTTAGTAACAACCTGAAACCGAGTTACACTACAGTGGTCAGGGTCATACAGAGGTTTTCCAAGACCCTCGCAAGGGTCGATTAATGAAGTTGAGCACTCGTTCTGTGCATCAGGTGCAGAACCTGGCTTCAAACACACATGCATGAGTGCTGCCAGCATTGCTTTAAAGGTTGCAGAAGTAGAAGGTCAGCTTGTCAGTGCTTAGACCAATTGCCGCACACTGCAACAAGTCGGTTTGCATAGGTGTCCTTTCAGAAGGAAGCCTCATCTGGAGCTGGCTCACAAGAAAGCCCACAAACAGTTTGCTGAAGACAACCTGTCCAAGAACATGAATTACTGGAACCATGTCTTGTGGTCTGATGAGACTATAAGATAAACCTGTTTGGCTCAGATGGTGTCCAGCATGTGTGGCGATGCCCTGGTGAGGAATACCAAGAAAATTGTGTCTTGTCTACAGTCAAGCGTGGTGGTGGTAGCATCATGGTCTGGGGCTGCATGAGTGCTGCTGGTACTGGAGAGCTGCAGTTCATTGAGGAAAACATGGATTCCATTATGTACTGTACATTCTGAAGCAGAACATGATGCCTTCCCTTCAGAAACTAGGCCGAACAGCAGTTTTTCAACATGATAATGGCACCAAACACACCGCCAAGATGATAGCTGCCTTGCTGAGGAAGCTGAAGTTGAAGATGATGGAGAGGCCAAGTATGTCTCCAGACCTGAACCCTATTAAGCACCCGTGGGGCATCCTCAGGCAGAAGGTGGAGATGCACCATGTGTCTAACATTTAGCAGCTACATGAGGAGTGGAAGAGGATCCCAGCAACAACCTGTGCAGCTCTGGTCAATTCCATGCCTAGCAGGATTAAGGCAGTGCTAGATAACAATGGTGCTAACATAGAATATTGACACTTTGGACACAGTTTTGAAAAGTTCCCTTAGGGTGTACTCACTTTTGTTGTCAGCTATTTTGACAATAATGGCTGTATGTTGAGTTATTTTCAGGGGACAGTAAATCTATACTGCTATACAAGCTGCACATTGACTACTCTAAAATATATCCAAGTTTCATTTCTATAGTAATGTCCCTTGAGAAGATATACTAAAATGGTTGCTGAAATGTGAGGGGTGTACTCACTTTTGTGAGATACTGTATTTCAACAGTTTTGTTCAATAAAACCATATGATTACTTGCTTTTGATACTTTATTATATATAGAAACTAATTATTATTGCCTCATTGCTATTATATGTGTATTTTAGATCATTTTAAAGTCTATTGTTCACTTAGGTCTATTTTTGGCTTTCTCCAACGTTAAGTAATACAGACCCTCATTATAATAAGACCATCTCTGGCAACCATCCGCAACCAAATAGCAGCAATATGCTAAAACTACTTAAAACAAAGCATAGAAACTTCCTAGAACCACAACAGTCCTTCAGAAATCTAAAAATGTGTTTTTAATTGTTTTTAAGAAAAAGACTGATTCAATACGTAGTTTCCTAGGCCACGAGTGCATGACGTTCAAAACGTTCTACATTGATTTTTGGTCTTTTAGCAATAGCTTTGCTTATGTTGTTAGCTGCACTATGAGGTGGCTTAAATACACGCACAAACAGAGTCATGAAGGATGCTTTTGATCATTTCTTTTGTTTTGGTCTGCCTAACCACTCTAGTCCTTTGTTGCTGATGTTTGCGCATGCTGTTACTAGGGCTACCTTTGATTCAAGAGGTCTGAAGTGGCTCTTGAGCTCTTTTCAAACCCCTTTAACCTCTGAAAACAGAACCTGGCTAGACATGGCCTTGTTTATAATTCTTTTAACTTCAATCATCAAATGAGCTAAAATGTGGGTGGGGGTGCCAGTTCAGTCCAGTTGGGTCAGCCACCCCTCAAACATTTCAGATGTACCTTAAAACACACAGCAGCACCATTTTTAGCTCGCTAATCAACAACGTCCACATTCTCAGGCCTTGAAAAGAATGTGTTGGAACCAGTATGTGTGCATTGATATTGTGTTTTGTCATTGAACGCCCTATGACGACATTCCATCAGGACAAGGCCATTAGAACACAGCTTGGTCAAAGAATAACTAAGCATTTGCATTGCGATCGAACAGGAAATCATATGGTAAAAGAGTAACTACAAACAAAATGAATCACCCACAGACAAAACAAATTCTTTGAAACTATGTGGGTGGGTAGTTATTTATGTTTACAATAATTTTTCTCATCATCTGGTCTGTCAGTGATTTCACTCAGGTGTCCAGCAGTGTAATCACGGGTGTAGTTCAGCACATTAACTATAAACATCATTCACTAATGTTTAACCACAAGGTCACACAATACTTTCTGTCTTAATTTTGAACAGTATGTCTATTTTGAATCCTATGAAACTTTTTTTTTGTGTGTGTGTGAAAAAACTTATTAAAATAATATAATTTATTCCTGTAATGCAAAGCTGAATTTTCATCAGAATAGAATTATCAATGATGGATACAGTTGTGCTGCCAAATATTTTTTAGGTATCTGTGATACTTTTTTTAGGAATCTTTGATGAAATATAATAATGTAATAATAATAATATAAAATAGAAATATTTTCTAACAATTCTTTGCTATCACTTCATTGAACACATCCTTGCCGAATAAAAGTATTAATTTCTTTCAAAAAAAGACCTCAAACTTTTGAATGGTAGTGTATATTGTAAGAAAATATTAATATTTTAAATAAATGCTGTTCTTTTAAACTATTTATTTAATAAAGAATCCTGAAAAAGATATCACATGTTCCAAAAAAAGCAGTGCAACTGTTTTGAACACTGATAATAAATCAGCATTTTTTTTTATTAGAAATGACACAGACGTCTCCCAGAAGATAATAAGATGATGTACAAGAGGCATCATTTTGGAAAAAATGATTACTTATCTTTTATTTACATTTGAACTAAAAGTGGCGTGTCCAAAATTATTCACACCCTTCTCAATAATCAATAGAAAAGCCTTCACTGGCTATTACAGCAATCAAACGCTTCCTATAATTGCTGACCAGCTTTTTGCATGTCTGGTATTTTTGCCCATTCATCTTTAGCGATGAGCTCCAATTCTTTCAGGTTGGAGGGTCTCCTTGCCATCACCCTGATCTTTAGCTCCCTCCACAGATTCTCAATTGGATTAGTCAGGACTCTGGCTGGGCCACTGCAAAACGTTAATGTTTTTGTCTGTGAACCATTTCTTCACCACTTTTTCTGTGTGTTTTGGGTTGTTGTTGTGCTGAAATGTCCACTGGTGCCCAAGGCCAAGTTTCTCTGCAAGACTGCCTGATGTTGTTGTTGAGAATTTTGATGTATTGCACATTTTTATTTTGCCGTTTACTGTGATTAGGTTCCCTGGTCCACAGGCTGAAAAACACCCCCAAAACATTAGGTTCCTACCACCATGTTTGACAGTGGGGATGGTGTTATTCGGGTTGAAGGTTTCTCCTTTTTTATGCTAAATGAAGGTCACATCATTGTGGCCAAACAATTAAATTTTTGTTTCATCTGACCATAAAACAGAAGACCAGTAGTCTTCTTTGTCCAGATGAGCATTTACAAAGGCCAAGTGTGCCTTATCTGGAGAAGTGGTGTCCTCCTTGGTCTGCGTCCGTGGAACCCAGCAGTGTGCAGTGTCTGTGAACTGTCTGCCTTGAGATGTTGCCACCAGCAGAGCCCAGATTCATCAGGATGGCCTTGGTGGTGATCCTTGGATTCTTTTTTACCGCTCTCACTATCCTCCAGGCCAGCACAGGTTTCAATTTTGGCTTCCGTCCTCTGAGATTTTTCACAGTGCGGAACGTCTTGTATTTTAAAAAAAATACTTTGCACTGTAGCCACTGGAACTTCAAAACATCTAGATATGGTCTTATAGCCCTTTCCTGACTTGTGAGCAGCCACAATGCGCAGCCGCAGGTCCTCAGTGAGCTCCTTTGTCTTAGTCATAACTGTCCACAAATCAACAGCAGAGAGCTTCTGTTTTTCACCTGTTGAGTTGATTAAAACAGCTGTTCCCAATGAATCAAGGTAATTAGGATGATATAGAACAGCTTGGACTATTTGGAATGGTATAGAACTTTGGATTTCCCATAGACTGTGACAGTTTGCAAAAGGTATGAATAATTTTGGACATGCCACTTTTTGTTCAAATGTAAATAAAAGCTGAGATTTTTTTTCCACAATGATGCCTCTTGTACATTGTCTTATGATCTTAGTGCTGCGTTCAACACTATAGATCATGACATACTCATAGATCGATTACAAAGCTATACAGGTATTCAAGGGCAGGCTTTAAGATGGTTCAGATCATACCTGTATGATCGCTACCACTTTGTTTATTTAAACAGGGAGTCATCGCAGTTATCACCAGTAAAGTATGGAGTGCCACAAGGATCTGTCCTAGGTCCTCTGCTATTTTCAATTTACATGTTACCCCTTGGTAATATTATTAGGAAATATGGGATTAGTTTCCATTGTTATGCTGATGATACTCAACTATATTTCAACAAGACCAGATGAAACTTCTAACTTAGCAAAGTTAACAGAGTGTGTTAAAAATGTGAAAGACTGGATGACCAATAATGTACTATTAAATTCAGATAAGATCGAGATATTACTTATTGGACCAAAAAACAGTACACAGAATCTCTTAAACTGCAATTTGCAACTAGACGGATGTACTGTTATTTCCTCTACAGTCAAAAATCTGGGTGTTATATTGGACAGCAACCTGTGTTTTGAAAATCATATTTCTCACGTTACAAAAACAGCATTCTTCCATCTTAGAAACATTGCCAAGCTACGGAACATGTTACCTGTTTCTGATGCAGAAAAGTTAGTTCATGCATTCATGACATCTGGACTATTGTGATGCACTACTAGGTGGCTGTCCTGCATCTTCAGTTAACAAGCCTCAGGTAGTCCAAAATGCAGCTGCTAGAGTTGAAAATATGATAAATATTAGAAAGAAAATATGATCATATTACCCCAATTTTACAGTCTCTGCACTGGCTACCTATTAGGTTCCGTATCACGTACAAAATATTACTTCTTACCTATAAGGCCCTTAATGGTTTAGCTCCTGCATACATAACTAGTCTCCTACCACGCTACAATCCTTCACGCTCCCTAAGGTCGCAAAACTCTGGACTTTTGGTAGTACCTAGGATAGCAAAGTCCACTAAAGGAGAGAGAGCCTTTTCACATTTGGCTCCCAAACTCTGGAATGTTTAAATCTAAGACTCATCTCTTTAGCCAAACATTCACATAATGTATCTCATAATGTTGTTCTTCAGTTACATCTGATCAAATGCACATCAACATTCTTCATCTTGGGCTAAACACATAATTTTTGCTTGGTTGGAACAGCATGATGTGACTGTCTCAACCATGGTTCAATAAATTACAACTTTTACAAATTAAAAAGAAAAGCATAATATTGTTAATAAATACCTCCGGCAAAATTGTACAAGTATATGTTTTAGTAAATGGCAATCTTTTTTTTCATCCATATTGTTCTGAAAGTGTAGGAACTTGATGCATTTTGTCTCTGAAAACCATGTCCTTTGGTGTGACACCATATTCTGATTTTAAACCAGTCAATTTCAGAGAAAACTGTATGTTAAACTACGTAATCATGGAAAATTATGCAAAAATACAAAATATGTCTTGCTAACCTTGCTAAAAGGCTGAATATCCTTTGGTGTGACAGATAATGTCCAGCGGTGTGATGCCTGTACTGTTACACCACAGGACAAAGGTCATACCAGAAGACAATGTCTCTTTAAAAAGCATTTTAAATATTTCAATAAGATTTTTTAAAACTCCTTTTAATTATTTTTCGATCATTTTCTTTGTTCTTAAATGCAATGATTACATTACACTATTTTCTGATGTTTTTGCAGAAAACTTGTACTGTTCTAAAGTGTCATGAAAATAAGTAGGGAATGTGATACTTTGCTTTTGAAACAGAAAGAATTGAGGGAGAGAAATTAGTGAAAGAGAGAGGACACGGAAATATAGACAAAAAATTAACAGGGATCCACCAGAAGGGAGGAGATCCTAAGAGAACAATGCAGAATATAAATAAAATCCAAATGATGCCTTAAAAAGAGTAGCCATAGTTAAAAAAATTTATTCACTTCTTAATGAATATAGTTTTAGCTGTGCAGCACATGTAGTAACATTTAGTATGACGTAATGTCATATGGTGTGATACGCATAAAAGAAATACAGATGTTTTTATCTCAAAATATTAAAAAAACAGTTGAATAATGCAATGTAAAAGATATATTCATAATTCATATCATAATTTTGAATGGATGACAGCAAAGTTTGTCTTGTCAATGTTTGTCTTGAAATTGTCAAACAAGTCATGAGGAAAAATGTTAAATATAATTTCATATTAAATAACATTATATAAAAGTAAGTGTCTAACAATGAAGATAAATCTCTCTCATGCCATTTATATATTATTATGAGTTTTGGTAAATTTATAGTACAGTTCAGTAAAAATGTAAAAACAATGATAATGTGATGCAAAGCTGAATTTTTTTCAGCCATAACTTCAGTTCAGTATCATGATTCTTTAAAAATCATTCTAATATTAAATACTGTTATTATAAATGTTGGAAACCGTTGTGCCGCTTAATATTTGTTTTGGAACCTGTGATTCTTTTTTCAGAATTTCTGATGAATAAAAGGTTAAAAAGAACAGCATTTATTCAAAATATTATTTTTTTTTCTAACAATATAAGTCTTTGCTATCACTTTTTGTCAATTTAACACATCCTTGGTGAATGAAAGTATTAATTTCTTAAAATTGACTGACCGCAAACTTTCAGATGGTAGTTTATATGGTTACAAAAGATTTCTATTTTAAATAAAAGCTGTTCTTTTCAACTTTTAATTTTTTAAAGAATCCTGAAAAAAATAAAAGAAAATCACAGGTTCCAACAAAATATTAAACAGCTGTCACAAACTTGGAGAGATGAGACTAGAGGCAGAGGTAAGTAAAATGTAACAATGGTTTATTTGACAGATTCAGCTGAGAAAGATGAAACAATGTCAATGATGGCAGGTAAGGCTTATCTGACAGTCCTTTTGAGATCGTGGGAATACAGTCCTTTGTAAACACAACGGGAGGGAAGATAGGCCTGGAGATCGGCATGAGGTCTGGAGTTAACATAGGGATGTGAACAGTACACCGGACAACGAGACTCTGAAGGATTGGGCTATATAAAGGGTGTGGTGATTGAGATCAGGAGCTTGTAATCAGAATTCGGGTGATGACGATCTGGTGGGTGGAGCTTCAGGTGGTGTGGAAGGTGAGGGTGGCTGCTGTGAATGTCTGACAACAGCACAATTGTTTTCAACATTGATAAATTACGTTTTAAAATATATTCACATAGAAAACAGTTATTTTAGATTTAAATATATATTTCACAATATTGTTTTTTTCTGTATTTTTGATCAAATGAATGCAGCCTTGATGAGCATAAGAAACGCCTTTAAAAACATTCAAAATCTTACTGATCCCAAACTTTTGAGCAGTGTGTTTTTCAAATTTTGTTTCAAAGTTTTCTGTCACTACATTAAAAGTCCATGCAACCAAAAAGTTGATGCTTAATTAAACCAACTTTTTTTTTTTTTTGAATGAACAGGTTTAATTTACACATCTACTCATATTGATCAACGCACACACTGTACAAAGACCATATCAAATATAATAAATTTGATGCTGAACTTTTTGAAGAGTTGGACTTTGCCAAGTTGCATAAACGAATTAAAGTGTAATGGGTTTAAAATAACATGATTGAGTAATTGATGACAATTTTCAATCCTGCGTGATCTAACCCTTTAAAGGTACAAATTTGACATGTACGTAGTCTCTCAAATTAATATGAGCTCATAAAAGCTGTATGGCAATAACAAAATAATTACATAGTAAAGTAGTTTTAGATGAAGCAAAACGTCACATTACAGGACGTTACCCATTCATGTGTTTACACAGCTATTGTGGCATTAAAAATATGTCACAACAAAACTAAATTTGATGACGTAAAGCTAGTACTTTTTGTAACACCACTCTCTCAACAACAACCGAACCCAGACAAACAGCTTTCCATTCTCTCTCAGCATTTAGAAACTGCAGCACCCTTTACTTCAACTTTTCCATTATGAAGGACTTTAAAAAGTCAATTCTGTTAATGTTTAACAAAGTTAAAACAAGGCTGTGGACAAGAGGCTGTGTACTCCTCTCATGCCCTGCAATGCAATGTTTGCAGAAAGCATAACCATGTTACACAACAGCATCCATATTAGACTTATTAGAATAATTGCTTCAGGGCAAAACAGCTATTTCTGCTGATCATATAATGAAAATAATATTTTAATAGTACTTGTTTGCAACATGTCGTCATACTAAAATATTAATAGTGAATTCGACATTAACATTCCTGAACTGTGTCTCACCAGCCTCCTCCCCCATCACACACACACTCATACACATATATATACACACACACGCACACGCACACAACTTGAATGCCCAAGGGTGGGGTTACATACTGCCATGTTTAAACAAGACTCACGGTCAGCTTGATAGCCACCTCCTCCTTTTCCCTCCAACCTGGTGCCTCAGGTTTGTCTCACCTTATTTCGGAAACACGGAAGAACAGAAGTCACTGCAGAAACAGCGTGCAGCTGTGAAAACTGATTCCCACCAACAAATCGCCCCCAGGCCTCTACCGGTAAGCAGTTTTTCTGTATTTTAGCACTGACTGGCACAGGAACAGTTAATTGTTATTTGTTTATGTTTTAGTTTAGTTTTTTTTGTTTGTTTGTTTTTTGTACAAGTAAAGGGGAGTTCTTTGAGTCTAAAAATGATTTGATGTAAAAAGAAGAAATAAGATAATTTTGTGATGTCTTATTTACAATAATAAAAGCTCCGAATATCATTTAAAAACTAAGCAATAAAACAGTTGCAATAATAACTGGGCGTCTACTTGTTAATGTTACAAACATACTTACTTAATATTTAAAACCTTAATTCAAGCAATATTAGTCTCGAAATCGTGGTTATTTTCCGAGCAATAAGTACGAGGCCTGCTGTTAATTCAGACCACTAACAATGTGGGAGTGTGATGTTGATTTTATACAAAAGTAAATAAACAATAAGGTAATGTTACATAACTTACATATCAGTCACAGCGTTGAAAAATATTTTCAAACGAAGATTCCAAGCGAAGCAAAATCATCCGTTTCCGAGCAAAACACAGAATTGACGTTTATGATTGAATCAGTCTTTGAATGAATCGGTTCAGTGAATGATTCAATGTCAGTGTTTGTATTCAGGTCAGCGTTCTACCTTGGTACTCTTACTATTTCTGCCATGTCTTTTTATGTGACAGAGATACAAAGAGTAATATGTTTTTCTGAATTGTAGTCAGTCACTTGTTTTGTTCTGGAATGAATCAATATCTTAAAATGACTCGGTTGATTCAATGACACACTCGAAAAGACTTGTCGCCACCTACTGGTGTATTGATGATCATCCCTGGTGAAAAAAACAGCTAAAACTAGCCTAGGCTGGTTGGCTGGTTTTAGCTGATCAGCAGGCTGGTTTTGGAAGGGGTTTTGTCCACTTTTTCAGCACTTTTGACCAGCTAAAACCAGCTTCTTCCATCTTAAACCAGCAAAGACCAGCCAACCACAGGCTGGCTTTAGCTGCATGCATTCTTTTGCCTTTTTAAGAAAGCTTTTTATTTATTCTTTTTGTGGCATAGTTTCCACACAAATGATGTGCGGAGCTAATCAACTGATCTAGCACCACCAACGGAAATAATCGAGCTCTCAGAAATGATTCTCTTCACATAAAATGGACGAGCTTTCTCTCGCTTACATGTGCGTGCTCAGAAACAAATAAGCACATATGACAACGGATGTAAATCAATATTTACATAGCATAACAGCGGAAAATGTATCTGTCTCACATGTGTCCCACGTTGTCCCACAAAATCACATCTATGTCCCGCAATAGATTTATTGCCAGTTGGTCACACTAGCAGCACCACTATCTGGCCTAAATAATATTGAAAATTAGTATGCACATTGGGACACAGCGATTGAGTCTCACTACTAATGAACAGTATGGATACCTACTCAACCAATCAAATTGTAGAACCAGAACTAAAGGCCCATCCACACACATAAAAAATATTAGCTTGTCTTTTTATAATGACAGAAATACTGAGTAGTATGCTATTCCAAATTGTAGTCAGTCACTTGTTTTTTTTTTTTTTTTTCCAGGAATTAATCAATTTCTTAAAAACGACTCGGTTAAGTGAATAATTCAATGTCTTACTCATAAAGACAGAAAGACTTGTCACGACCTACAAGTGTATTAATGTAGACCTGCAGAAAGAATCACTTAATCTCATCACTAATGTACAGTATGGGTACCCGTTTAGCCAGTCAAATTGTAGAACCAGAACTAAAGGCCATTTCACACTAAGGAAGAAAGATTACCATAAATATAAGGTTTAATTCATTATTCTAATTATATGATAATAGGGACGCCCACATCATAACTATAATCATAATGACACAGATGAAGGATATGGTTGAAATAATTTTCTAAATATTTTTTTTTTATTTAGCTGATGAATAAAACCATGACAGCCAAACAGAATCCACCCAACTTTAAAGAGCTCAAGCATTTAAAGTGGCAGGTCACGTAACTGCAGTACACTCTTAAAAATAAAGGTGCTTTAAAAGATTCTTCACAGCGATGCCATAAAAGAACCATTTTTGGTTCCACAAAGAACCATTCAGTCAAAGCCATCTCGTTCTCACCTTTTTATAATCTGAAGAACCTTCTTTTGCCACAAAGAACAGAATGTTAAGGTTCTTTATGGAACCATTTAGATTAAAAAAACGTTCTACTATGACATCGTGAAGCACCTTTATTTTTAAGAGTGTACGCTTTTAATAAACCGAACACTGTGCGTTGATGTGGACGCCAAAATAGTCATCTCAGAATGCCCATGTATGTCTGCAAGATGTTAAAGATGGCTTCATCTGGAAAGCATCAGCTAAGTACAAACATCTTTAAGATTAACATCTTAAAGACATTTTCTAAATATGTATTTGACATCTAACAGGAAACATCCTAGAGATGTATTGTAGATGAGCAAACGCTCTAAAAAATGTCTTCCAGATGTAAACACACATCAAGAGACATTTGAGATGAATGCGTGCTATCAGGGACTGTTTTGAGCTTGAACGGGTTTTGTTCAATTGTGTTCTCATTTGCTATGCACAAGTTCAAACAATGAAATACATTTTCTTTCCCCCAGGAATATTCAAGAAAAATCTGATATTTGGGACCAGTAATGTTTCAACAGTTCTAACAGACTGAAACAGGAACCAAGACTCTTGATTATTCGTTCTTGACTTGCTTCTCCAGCCTGACATCATGAATATCTCTCTTGAGAACCCCTATGGAGACGTCACCATCCCTCGTGCTAAGCTTCGGGATCAGACTGATTCCAGCACCATCATCATGAACCCGATGGCTTTAGAGAGCGCCTACAACAACCGCAACTCTGCCTTAAACCCCTACAACAGCTTCAAAACCCCAGGGGAGACCAACACCTCAAGTGTGCCGGTTTACGGAGAGGCCAGGAACGGCCAGAACCCCCCTCCAGCTTACACGGTGAGGGACAGTGATGAGCAGGTGGGACGCTGCTACGCCTGTTGCTGCCGCTGGCGGAGAAGGAAGTGAGACTAGATTCATCCTGTGAAGCAAAGGATTATGGGTTTACAATTTGGAACCACCATTCGACCTCTTAAATTTTGGAAGCCAAATGCCAAAGAGTTCTAAAATGACTGGATTTTAGAGCTCCTTTAGCTGGAGATCATACTATGGTTTGGGCAAAACAAGAGCTGGCATTCTGTGACCGCACAGAAACCTATTATATTAAATATTTACTTTTGGATTACAGCATTGCTTTGTTCAGTTGGCACAGTTAAGTTCAGCTGGATTGCTCCTATTGAACCACTTTAAAGCAGTCTTACCTTTGTGTGCCTTGAACAATGGCATGCTTAGATACTCCCCTTTATTTTGGCGTTACCCAATTGTTCCCATACGCTTAGTTAAAATTCTGCTTTCTATCAGGTTAAAGTGATTTGACTAATGTTGTTGTTAATGAGTGTTTTTGTAAATTATAATGAGGTTGAACAGGTTTTACTGGTGCACACAGAGGTGGGCTTTCTACACAATACATCCTAATGGACTTCTCCAAGTTTCTTTAGGTAATTGAGCCACACCCTAACATGCTGTCAGACACAGGTCACTGAAACTTGAGGAAGAACCCTTGTTCTTTTTTCAAAGGGATACACAAAAAAGACACTGTCAACTTTGACTGGAATGAGTGTTGTGCCATCCGAGTTTCTATTGAACGAGCTTTTCTAGTTGCTGTAGACATACTGCTGACACATTGTGTCTAGGATTGCCAAAGAGACTATTTAGTGCAACTTAAAACCTTTATAGTACTAGAATTATTTGATTATAAACAATATCATGGTAGTTAGATTTGATACAGTGGACAGTTTTTTGGACAGAAGACTGTAAGCCTGACAATTGTAAATAGGATAAAAATATGCCAGCCGAAAAGTTTTGGATGTCTGTATATGTTAGGAACAATGATCAATATATTTTTTGATACATAAAATCACTTTTGTCTCTGTAAATATTTGTTTTCAATTCATTTTAATTGCGAGTTACACAACGTTTCCTACAAGGTGACTCAGTCAGTTTCGGTGACGACAAATTCTTTCTAGCTGAGTAAAGGAGGTATTATCAGCAAGTAAACCGGTTTGGAACGCTATGCCCTGAGAGGAAGTTCCTGGAACAAACACACATGGGGTCCAGATCAGCCGGTTTACAGGTGTCAAGAAACTTTGTTACCTGGAATCTGCAGCACTGCAGTATTTGCAGTATATAGGGTTATTATTGTCCAGTTTTGACATTAACTATTAAACTTCTATTCAGTTAGATTTATTTTCAGCATAAAATATACTTTTATTTCAGAAATTAGTAGATAATATAGATTCAAAGGGAAACCCTAACTGTTGTCTTGAGATTTGAGATTTTTGCATATCATAAATTATTAAAAGTTATTGTGCAAAACTATCATAAATTCATATTGGATCTCATTCAAACAATTGTTTTCAGATTTTTTGTTTGTTTGAGGTTTTTTGAGAGCAGTGGCTGAGTTTAAAAAGTTTTATTGGCCGAAACTATGTGGTTGTTGTAAGGCTAATTGTCTTACAAAGGTATTATAAAAAAGGCTAATTGTCATTTTAGGCTGTTAATAGGCTAATTATTAATAGGTTAAGAATAGCATAGGGATACACCAATGTAAACAAAAAGTAAAATATCTGACTCCATACATGGTAAGAGGAAATTCCACTCTAACTAGAACAAATAATCTTGGTTCTTAAGAGATGAATGGAAATAAGTGTTGATGTGGTTCTCACAATGAATGTATTTAGTCAGTGCAGACTGCTATTGCGCCATTAGGGGGAGTGCGTTTATTAAACAGATTATTTTCCAGTATGTTACAGAAGGCAAGTCAAAAACGGTTTTCTCTATGGTACAGTGGTTAATTAAAACGATTAGTTCTAATCATTGTCATAATTGAGCATGATGCAGTCCTATACTAAACTTACTGGCAACTATCTTGTCTTGGCAAGCAACACATGAAATGCCTTGTGATCGGTTTCCATGATTCCACTGGGCATGTTATGCTTTACTTCATCTAATTAATTCTAATTAAGTATTTTATTACATAAAATATTATAAATACAACCGTATTATTGTATTGCCTCATATAAATTAAGAATGCCATATAATATTTGTACTTAAAAAATGTGTTTGACTCTCAGTGAATCAGACTATCTGCAAAAAAAAAAAAAAAAAAGTGAAATTATCAAGTTTATATAATGTGAAATTAAAAAAATTGTGCTGTTGTAGCTTTCGTGCTAGCAAAGATACACGGAGGCAGGATGCAACTGAGCTCAGCGGTCTCGTTTTATTGAATGCTGCTTGTCTTAACACATCAGACAGCGTGTTCACCAACTACTCTCTTTCTTAAAGGGGAACATACCGCATAACCATGTATGTATGTGAATGTCGGTGTTGTGTGAATTGTGTCTCTTATTCAATTATGTGTGAGGTGCTTGTATCTACTCCTACACTGTTAACAATTTATAAGTCCAATTCTGACTGAATGAAAACATCGCAGGAAAAAAGAGGAAAGGAAGTGAACAGGTGGGCGCACTACGGCAAGCTGTTTTAGCATTTAAAGCCCTTGTGTACTAGTGAGGGGCGTCTGGCTGCAGCCTGCGGTGGACAACCAACCCAGCCCACATCCAATTGTCACTTCAAAAGTCACGTCCCATGTCCAAATATGTCACATTCTCATTCATTTTGAAACAGGAAGAAGCATCGATAAGAAGTAAAGTGGAATTGTTTGCCTTGTTCGTCGACCACTAAAAAGAAGTTTGCCGTGTCCGTAAGCATTAAAAAGGTTTTAGTCTTTACCAAGACTTCAAACACTGACAACATAGTTCAACATGCTTAGTATGTGTTTTGAACTATACACAGGCATGTTATTACTTAGCTAGCAACAAATATATATATATATTATATATATATATATATATATATATATATATATATATATATATATTTATATATTTATATATATATATACACAGTACAGACCAAAAGTTTG
>NC_133365.1:24116429-24215014 GCF_049309525.1 Garra rufa
GTTCCGGACGTAAAGCGGCCGCTGTATGCCACCGCTTCCGACGCCGCTGACGAGGGGGCCATGAAGGAGGAAGAGGATTTCCGTTTCCCGCCAAAACGGGAACGCGAATGCTGCTCAGAAGAGGCGATATCAGCCCACTTATGTCTGCCCTCCGCTGGACGGCGTGCTAAGTCGGCCGTCCCCTCTAAAGCTTGCAGTCAGACGTCAAACCTGCTCCGCCGCGCTTTCGCCGCCGCCTAGCCGCGTCAGCGCTGCGTAACATGGCCTCTCACCGTTGCTGAGAGGCACCCGTGGCTAACGCTTTCTGACGTTTTTCTCGTCTGGCCGCCGCCCCGCCGAACGCGGCCCGTGGCCCAGGATTGAGTTGAAACCTGAGCCTCCGGAATCGTCCTAGCACAACTAGGAAAACGACGGTGTACGAGTCCCGCTGTTGCCGGACCCCCACCAAAGTTATTCGCTCGTCCAGTTCCAGAAAATGTGACTGTTCCAGTGTTTTCTGCAGCCAACAAACCGGCTCCGTCGCCCGTTTGCCTGCACACAAAAAGTCGTTCCCACGGCTACCCAGATAAACCCCCAATAGAGTGTATTTTCTGGTGTCCCGGCCACGGCCGATGGTGTTTCATGTGTCGTAAGAATGCCCACTACCCAGTGCTCATCTCTACACACAAGCACAACCTGTCACACAGGTCCTGCGCACATAAAATCGACTCAGATCGATTGCGCTTCACAACCGGCCACGGCCGATGGTGTTTCACGTGTAGTAAGAATGCCCACTACCTAGTGCCCATCTCTACACACAAGCACAGCCTTTCACACAGGTCCCGCGCACATAAAATCGACTCAGATCGATTGCGCTTCACAACCGGCCACGGCCGATGGTGTTTCACGTGTCGTAAGAATGCCCACTACCTAGTGCCCATCTCTACACACAAGCACAGCCTTTCACACAGGTCCCGCGCACATAAACTCGACTCAGATTGATTGCGCTTCACACGTGGTAAATGTGCCCGCTTCACAGTGCCCACAGACACCACATTATGCACGTCAAACGGTTTCTGTAAAAACGAAACCAAAAGTGCATTCGCTCTATGCAGGCAAACGTTGTTTGGAATGTGTTAAATGTGCCCGTTGCCCCACAGCCACATCCACACACAGACATAATAGTTCGCGCTATCAGCGTGCCCCATGCCTCAAATGTCACGAGCACGTTTTGCATGAAATCAACGTGCATTCGCTCCATGCAAGCGAACGATGTTTGGAGTGTGTTAAATGTGACTGTTCCAGTGTTTTCTGCAGCCAACAAGCCGGTTCTGTCGCCCGCTTGCCTGCACACAAAGGTTGTTTTCACGGCTACCCAGATAAATCCCCAATAGAGTGTATTTTCTGGAGTCCCGGCCACGGCCGATGGTGTTTCACGTGTAGTAAGAATGCCCACTACCTAGTGCTCATCTCTACACACAAGCACAGCCTGTCACACAGGTCTCGCGCACATAAAATCGACTCAGATCGATTGCGCTTCACATGTGGTAAACGTGCCCACTTCACAGTGCCCACAGACATCACATT
This sequence comes from Garra rufa, assembly GCF_049309525.1. Lineage (NCBI taxonomy): Eukaryota > Metazoa > Chordata > Actinopteri > Cypriniformes > Cyprinidae > Garra > Garra rufa. Next base: position 24,117,996 of record NC_133365.1, read on the forward strand.
ATGCACGCCCCAAGGTTTCTGTAAAAACGAAACCAAAAGGCGTTCCCTATATGCAGGCGAACGTTGTTTGCAGTGTGTTAAATGTGCCTGTTGCCACACAACCACATCCACACACAGACATAATAGTTCCCGCTATCAGCGCTCGTGCCCCGAATGTCACGAGCACGTCTCTTGTGCCACAGCACACCGAAACCACTCCGTTACTGAACGAACGGAGCGCGCTTCGTATTCAACCTATAGCTATTCATGCAAACGCATGGGAAAAGCTTCCAGGGGTTTCGAAATGGGTGCTGGACATTATAAAAGGAGGCTATTCGCTACAGTTTCACCGACGCCTGCGCCGCTATACAGCGCGCGTCAAGACCACAATGCAGACAGAAGCAGCACACCTGCTTCGAGCCGAAGTGGCGAAACTATTGAGCAAAGGGGTCATAGAGCCCCTTTCTCAAGCTCAAAGCGAAGGAGGGCTGTACAGCAGATATTTCCTGGTACCGAAAAAAGACGGTGGTCTCAGACCCATATTAGATCTAAGGCAACTGAACAAAGCGCTGGTGAAGCGTCGGTTCAGGATGCTCACGACCAGAAAAATTCTCGCGCAAGTTCGCCAAGGAGACTGGTTCGTGTCAGTGGATCTGAAAGACGCGTATTTTCAAATACAGATAGCGTCACGTCACAGGCGGTTTTTGAGATTCGCCTTCGAGGGCCAGGCATATCAGTACACAGTCCTGCCGTTCGGTTTGTCGCAGGCACCCCGTACATTTACGAAGTGCATGGACGCAGCGCTCGTTCCTCTCAGACTGAAAGGCGTGCGCATACTGAACTATTTGGACGATTGGCTGATTCTAGCGCAGTGCTCGTACAGCACACGACCATGTTACTCGATCACCTCGAGAATTTGGGTCTCAGAGTCAATTGGGCGAAGAGCTCTCTGTCCCCCAGTCAGAAGACTTCCTTCCTGGGCACAGAATTGGACTCGCTGTCAATGATAGCGCGGCTGTCACCACAGCGCGCAGCAGACATTCAGCGCACAGCGGGCTCATTCCGCTGTGGCGCGTCCGTCCCGCTCAAAAAATTTCAGAAAATGCTGGATCTCATGGCCTCAGCGTAATCAGTTCTACAGCTGGGTCTGCTCTGCATGCGCCCACTGCAGTTCTGGCTGAAAGCGCGCGTCCCGCGTCAAGCATGGGCGTCCGGTCGGCTTCGTCTCACGGTCAATCAGAAATGTGTCACAGCCCTGAAACCGTGGAAAGCAGTCGACTGGTTCCAGTCAGGTGTAAGCCTGGGGACTTCCTCGAGAATAAAAGTGGTGTCTACGGACGCGTCCACCTTGGGATGGGGGGCTCTGCTCGAGGGCAGACCGTCTTTTGGCCAGTGGTCAGAACGGGAAAAGCTCCTGCATATCAACTGCCTCGAAATGCTGGCAGTACAGAACGCGCTGAAGCGCTTCTGTCCCCAAATAAAAGGAAACCATGTACTAGTCCGCTCGGACAACATGTCAGTGGTTTCCTATATAAATCGCCAGGGCGGTCTCAGGTCCAAAAACCTATACAGACTTGCAGAACGCCTCCTGGTATGGGCTCAGCGCAACCTGCGCTCGCTGAAAGCGCATGTGCCGGGGCTTCTAAACATAGGGCCAGACAGACTGTCCAGGAACAATGTTCCAGCAGGCGAATGGTCTCTACACCCACAGACAGTACAACTACTGGGAAAAAAATTCGGCAGAGCGGAAGTAGACCTGTTTGCGTCTCCGAACAACGCTCACTGTCTGGAATTTTACTCAAAAAGCAGAGACGCGCTGGCCCACGAATGGCCCCGCCGTCATCTCTATGCGTTTCCCCCCGTCTCTCTCCTTCCTCAGGTGCTAGAGAGGGTCAGGGAAAAAGGATGTTCAATACTGCTGGTAGCGCCGTTTTGGGAAAACCAGCCCTGGTTCCCAGCGCTGATGCAGCTGACGAGCACTGCCCCGTGGCCGATACCAGTGAGGAGAGACCTTCTCTCTCAGGCCAGCGGCTTGATTTGGCATCCTCACCCAGAGCTGTGGTCCCTTCATGTCTGGGCCACCAGCGAATATATGATGAACTCCCTAAAAGAGTATTAAACACGATCACGCAGGCTAGAGCCCCTTCTACGAGACCGCTCTATTCCTCAAAATGGTCTGTGTTTTCGGGCTGGTGCGCAGCCCGCGGCTCGTCACCCACTAACTGTGGTGTGATGGAGGTGTTTTCCTTTCTACAAGAGCTGCTGGACAAGGGCAGAACCCCGTCCACGCTCAAAGTCTATGTGGCGGCCATAACAGCGTTTTCGACAACGCTAGGTCAGTCAATAGGAAGGAACGATTTAGTTATTCGCTTCCTGAGGGAGCTAGAAGACTGAATCCCCCCAGACCTCCCTCAGTCCCCGTATGGGACCTTTCTGTGGTACTAGAGGCCATGAAAGGTGGACCATCCGAGCCTCTGCAGACGATTGATTTGAAATACCTGTCTCTTAAGACTGTGTTTCTGCTGGCTCTCGCTTCAGTGAAGCGCATAGGGGATTTGCACGCGCTCTCTGTGAGCGCGACGTGCATGGAATTTGGACCTAATGACTCTAAAGTCATACTCAAACCCAAACATGGTTACGTTCCAAAATCCCTCAACACACCGTTTAGGGCACAGGTCATCGTGCTGTCAGCCCTACCGGTCACTGATGAGGAAATGGACGTGAGCCTCCTATGCCCAGTCAGGGCATTACGAGCTTACGTGTCTCGCTCGTCTGCTTTTAGACAGACAGAACAGCTTTTTGTTTTGTTTTACGGGCGTCCCAAGGAACTGGCCGCGTCGAAACAGAGCTTATCCAGATGGATAGTTGATACTATTGCGCTGGCATATGCTTCCAAGGGCATGCAGTGCCCGCTAGGTGTCAGAGCACATTCCACGAGGGGCGTGGCCTCATTGTGGGTTGGTCGAGTGGGATTGCCTTGCAAGATATTTGTACGGCGGCGGGCTGGGCCTCTCCGTCTACATTTATAAGGTTTTACAACCTGGAGGTTCCCGCCTTGCAGGCCAGACTGCTGTCAGTCTAGATATTCAGTGTTGTCTGACCTGATGTTATCAGCTCGGAATGCTGCGTCTACTGAGCACAGCTCTAGGGTCGACAGTGAAAGTAATAGCACAAGATGTGCCTGGGCAAACTGTGTGAAGACCCTTATTCTTACGTCAGCACAGGCCGTAACCCTGCCCTGTATGTACGTTTACTTAGCATCTGAGTGACGCTGCACTATGTGGAAGAGTACGGCGTTGCCCCTCCCTCTTCCCCGGACTCCCTGTGAGTTCTCTAGGTGATTATGAACTGTATGAACCCCGGGTTTTCACCCTTGGGTCTTTGGTGTCAGATCTCAGCATGCACGGCGTTTTACACTGGGTCCCCTAGCGTAAGATACTTCTTACGCAGTACGAGAGACCTCTCGTAAGAGAACGTACTCGGTTACTAACGTAACCTCGGTTCTCTCTAGAGAGGGAACGAGTACTGCGTATCCTGCCGTGCATGCGCACGCTCTGGTTGCTTCGATGATGAAAAACCAGATAATAGCTGCCTACGAGCGGTTTTTATAGGCCTAGACCACGCCCTTTTAGGCGGGAAGCGACGCAAAGGGCGCGAAATGCCCCCATTGGATCTGGCGTCGCGCCAGGCCTCGCTCTATAGGCTGCTGCAGTTGCCGCAGAGCAGCCAATAGGCGCGCAAGCTGTTTCGCCTATGTCTGTATGCTGCTGCAACGCGCTTTACATTATTTCAAAATTAAGGATAATTTTTGGCTTCAATATCTCACAGAAAAGGATTTTCCCCTAGCGTAAGATACTTCTTACGCAGTACTCGTTCCCTCTCTAGAGAGAACCAAGGTTACGTTAGTAACCGAGTACGTTTTTGTTCTGGATTCAGTGCTCTGCTGCCACACTGGAGCCCACTCGCCACCAACTGGACAGGAGTGGGAATTACAGCTACAAATTACAATATATCATCCTCAATGTAATCTGTCAAAGTGACGGACGGCCTTCAGATTTTTCCGTCATTGCTAAAAAAATTAATTTTCAGTTAACGCGACCTCTGATATATATATAGTTTTAGGCACTTGTGTAAAAAGACTTCCTTTATAAATTAACTTTTGGTGTGACCATCCTTTGCGTTTAAAGCAGCTTTTGCCCTGGGTGCGCTTGCGCATAGTTTTCAGGTTTGCAGGTCTCTTGAAACATCTTGAAGACATTGCTACAGTTCTTCTGGGTTTAGTCTGTCTCAGTTTGTTCTGTTTCTTCATGTCATTCAGGATAGACTAAATGATGATTAGATCACATCTCTGTGTGGAGCACTGGCTGTTGTCAAACTCCTTGAGCAAACAAAAATCTTACTGGATTATTGCAATTAATGATAAAATTAATGTTTGGAAATGTAAACAGATATTTTCTACTGACACACTATAGCAAAAAAATCGAAATAACTTACTTAAAACCATTTTTTAGTAGGTAAAAATACTTGTTTTCTAATAATTTCAATTTCACATTTTCTAATCATTAGTTCGAAACTCATTGTGACTGCTCTGCTTTATATACAGGTTGCAAACTCTTTGTTTACTGGACGAGATGCAGAAAAGGCATTGTTTTGTGACATGCTCATCAGTGAGGAGAAGACTTCAGTCAAAGGACCTCTGCAGTCTTTTTGATGTAAACTTTCCCCACAAGGCAGCAACAAAAGGGCTCAAGAAAACCTGACCATATGCTACTGGAGAGACTGGTTTATAGATGTTGAAGGTATGTCATGATTTTATGTATTTACAGTGTTTTAGTGCCATACTAATAAATAAAACAATCTAAAATTATGAGATTAAAGTCGAAATATTTTGAGAACACAGTTGAAATTTTTTGAGAATAAAGTCGAAATTTAAATTAAAGTTAAAGTTACAATATTTTGAGAGTATAGCCTGCGCATGCAAATGGCCCAGATCACCAGGAAAATTTATTTGAATATATGTGGGATAGAGATGAACCGAATGTTTGGCAACCAAAATTAAGCGAACAATGACCTGGCACAACCAAATAGAGGAAAAGAGAAAGGGGTTGTTGTTGCTGTTTACTGCGTGATGACTGAAATCGCGAAGTGACATACACGTTGCAGTATCAGCAAAATGTTAATCATTTTACCAAAATAAGAGGGATCATAGAAAATGCATGTTATTTTTCATTTAGTACTGACCTAAGACATTTCACATAAAATACATTTACATATAATCTACAGTCGTGGCCAAAAGTTTTGAGAATTACATAAATATTGGAAATTGGAAAAGTTGCTGCTTAAGTTTTTAGAATAGCAATTTGCATATAGTCCAGAATGTTATGAAGATTGATCAGATGAATTGCATAGTCCTTCTTTGCCATGAAAATTAACTTAATCCCGAAAAAAAAACTTTCCACTGCATTTCATTGCTGTTATTAAAGACCTGCTGAGATCATTTCAGTAATCGTCTTGTTAACTCAGGTGAGAATGTTGACGAGCACAAGGCTGGAGATCATTATGTCAGGCTGATTGGGTTAGAATGGCAGACTTGACATGTTAAAAGGAGGGTGATGCTTGAAATAATTGTTCTTCCATTGTTAACCATGGTGACCTGCAAAGAAACGCATGCAGCCATCATTACGTTGCATAAAAATGGCTTCACAGGCAAGGATATTGTGGCTACTAAGATTGCACCTAAATCAACAATTTATAGGATCATCAAGAACTTCAAGGAAAGAGGTTCAATTCTTGTTAAGAAGGCTTCAGGGCGTCCAAGAAAGTCCAGCAAGCGCCAGGATCGTCTCCTAAAGAGGATTCAGCTGCGGGATCGGAGTGCCAACAGTGCAGAGCTTGCTCAGGAATGGCAGCAGGCAGGTGTGAGCGCATCTGCACGCACAGTGAGGCCAAGACTTTTGGAAGATGGCCTAGTGTCAAGAAGGGCAGCAAAGAGGCCACTTCTCTCCAAAAAAACATCAGGGACAGATTGATCTTCTGCAAAAAGTATGGCGAATGAACTGCTGAGGACTGGGGCAAAGTCATATTCTCCGATGAAGCCTCTTTGCGATTGTTTGGGGCATCTGGAAAAAGGCTTGTCCGGAGAAGAAAAGGTGAGGGCTACCATCAGTCCTGTGTCATGCCAACAGTAAAGCATCCTGAGACCATTCATGTTTGGGCTCACTCACAATTTTGCCCAAAAACACAGTCATGAATAAAGAATGGTACCAAAACACCCTCCAACAGCAACTTCTTCCAACAATCCAACAACAGTTTGGTGAAGAACAATGCATTTTCCATCATGATGGAGCACCGTACCATAAGGCAAAAGTGATAACTAAGTGGCTCGGGGACCAAAACGTTGAAATTTTGGGTCCATGGCCTGGAAACTCCCCAGATCTTAATCCCATTGAGAACTTGTGGTCAATCCTCAAGAGGCAGGTGGACAAACAAAAACCCACTAATTCTGACAAACTCCAAGAAGTGATTATGAAAGAATGGGTTGCTATCAGTCAGGATTTGGCCCAGAAGTTGATTGAGAGCATGCTCAGTCGAATTGCAGAGGTCCTGAAAAAGAAGGGCCAACACTGCAAATACTGACTCTTTGCATAAATGTCATGTAATTGTCGATAAAAGCATTTGAAATGTATGAAGTGCTTGCAATTATATTTCAGTACATCACAAAAACAACTAAAACAAAGATCTAAAAGCAGTTTAGCAGCAAACTTTGTGAAAACTAATATTTGTGCCATTCTCAAAACTTTTGCCCACGACTGTACAAGAGAAAATAATGGTTGAATTTACAAAAATGACCCTGTTCAAGGGTTTACATAAGCTTGATTCTTAATATTGTGTTGTTATCTGAATGATCCACAGCTGTTTTTTTTTTTTTTTTTTTTTAGTGATAGTTGTTCATGAGTCCCTTTATTGTCCTGAAGAGTTAAACCTGCTGTTCTTCAGAAAAATCCTTTCAAATTCTTTGGTCCCACAATTTTTTTGTTTGTTTTTTTCTGCAATTTTGAACCCTTTCCAAAAATGACTGTATGATTTTGAGATTTATCTTTTCACACTGAGGACAACTGAGAGACTCTTATGCAACTATTACAGAAGGTTAAAACGCTCACTGATGCTTCAAAAGGAAAAACAATGCGCAATGGGCGGGGGGGGATTGATGAAATAGTGTGTTGCATTTTTTCAGCAGTGTCTTCTCCATTCAAAGAAATAGTTTCTTCACACTTTATTCCATTCTAAATATTAAAGCAATAGTTGAACTAAAATTTAATATTCTGTCATCATTTACTCACCTTCAAGTTTTTACAAACCTCTATTAGTTTCTTAATTAGTTAACATGTAGCCATTAATTCCACAGTATTTTGTCCTACTATAGAAGTCAGTGGCTACCAGTTTTCAACATTTTTCAAAATATCTTTTTTCATATTTAACAGAAGAAAAAAATCCTTGAAGGTGAGTATTTGAACAGTAAATTTGCATTTTTAGGTAAACTATCCCTTTAATAACATTATGTAGACCTGCAACTTGTTATACAGTCATTATTTTACTAATAGGTATTAGGTGCAATTGATATACAGATTTCATTTGTCTTTTAACCTACACTGCATTAATTTTCCATTTAGTTAAGTTAATACACAGCATGTACACTGGAGATACTGTTATAGGCATAGTAGTTACTTTTAATGCTTCAGTCTGATTTTTATGCAATTTTTCAGTAAGGATCTATGTCATTAAAGCCAATAATGGCCAAAAATTAAGCAAAGAAGAATAAACAAACAAACAAGAAAATAAAACATTTACTTCAAATAAAACAAATTGTTTTAAAAGCTTGAAACTCACCTGAGCTACTTTGAGAGATGGACAAAGCTCGATGACACCATTGTTCAAATATCATCCATTACTTCTGTTAAGTTTTGGGACTAAAATATATTTCAAATGCTTCAAATGCTAAACTGGCTTGCCATACTCATAGACAATATAATGAAATACATTGACAACCCACTGGGGAGAACAATTTACTAATCCTCATTAGTTAAAAAGGCTTATAAATCAGCCAAAATATGTTTTTCTTTAAATCTAGTGTTCTGGACGTTTCTTTTAAAGATCAGGGGTAGAGGTTGGGTTAAGGGGTAAAATACACATGACTTTTAACAGATTTTTAAACACTAGGCATGAGGTGATAGAACATATCATTAATATGATATGTAATCAATCGAAGTCTATGCAATGTCCATGATATAGCAAAACAAATGTGTGTGTGAACCTGGTGTTCCCTAGAAATACCAGTAAATGTTAAGATCGTGGGGACATTTTTTGGTCCCATGAGGAAAATAGCCTTTAAATCACAGAAAGTTTTTTGAAAATCTAAAAAAGCAGGTTAAGGGTAAGGGAACAGAAGATACATTTTGTACAGTATAAAAAACATTATTTCTATGGATTGCCCCTATAATGATAGGTAAGGGTGTCCTGACTAGAAATTGAGTAGGTAATCAACAAATAACATTTTGTAGGTGAGAATTTTAAAAGAACAAATATTCCATGCAATCTTTCAATCAATATTAAGACAATGCATTTTAAATGATTTTAATTATAAAAATGTCCTTTTAAACTTGAGACTTCTGCATATTATAAATGTTTATTTTTGCTTTCAAACTCTCCCTCTTGTAAATATAGGGCTACAGTATCTCACGAAAGTGAATAAAGCCCTCACATTTCAGCAACCATTTTAGTATATCTTCTCAAGGGACAATACTATAGAAATGAAACTTGGATATTATAGAGTAGTCATTGTGCAGCTTGTATAGCAGTATAGATTTATTGTCCCCTGAAAATGACTGTTCTCAACATACAAGCATTATTGTCAAAATAGCTGGCAACAAAAGTGAGTACACCCTAACTAAACTTGTCCAAAGTGTCATTATATTGTGTTAGCACCATTGTTATCTGGCACTGGCTTAATCATCCTGGCCATGGAATTGACCAGAGCTGCACAGGTTGTTGCTGGGATCCTCTTCTACTCCTCACAGAGCTGCTGGAGGTTAGACACATGGTGGTTCTCCACTTTCCGCTTGAGGATGCCCCACAGGTGCTTAATAGGGTTCCGGTCTGGAGACATACTTGGCCACCCCATCACCTTCACTTTCAGCTTCCTCAGCAAGGCAGTTGTCATCTTGGCGGTGTGTTTGGGCCCATTATCAATTTGGAAAACTGCTGTTCGGCGTAGTTTCTGGAGGGAAGGCATCATGTTCTGCTTCAGAATATACAGTACATAATGGAATCCATGTTTCTCTGAATGAACTACAGCTCTCCAGTACCAGCAGCACTCATGCAGCCCCAGACCATTATACTACCACCACGCTTGACTGTAGACAAGACACAATTTTCTTGGTACTCCTCACCTGGGCATCGCCACACATGCTGGACACCATCTGAGCCAAACAACTTTATCTTATAGTCTCATCAGACCACAGGACAAGATTCCAGTAATTCATGCTCTTGGACAGGTTGTCTTCAGCAAACTGTTTGCGAGCTTTCTTGTGAGCCAGCTTCAGATGAGGCTTCCTTCTGGGATAACGCCTATGCAAACAGACATCAGAGAGTTCTTTGCCATGAGGTGCAATGTTGAACATCCGGTGGTAAGTATGAGAGAATTGTACTTACAGCACCTAATTTTAACTGCTCTAATACAAGATACACAACTTTGTATAGTCCTTTGTAGGGTGTACTCACTTTTGTTGCCAGCTGTTTTGACAATAATGGCTGTATGTTATGTTTTTTTAGAGGAGTACATCTATACTGCTATACAAGCTGCACACTGAGTAAGTAAAATATATCCAAGTTTAATTTCTATTGTATTGTCCCTTGAGAAGATATACTAAAATGGTAGGTTAAATGTGAGGGATGTACTCAATTTTGTGAGATACTGTATACGTATAGTATATAATGTTACTAGTTGCTAACAGTGATGTCTTAAAATTACAGTAAATTGAGGCAGCTGTTAGGATAGCATGGGGATACACCAATGTAAGCAAAAATAAGTATCTGAATTTATACGTGGTGAAAGTAAATTCCACCCTAACTAGGACAAACTACTTAGGGCTTGACATTAAGCTTTGACAAGTGCTTGTCCTTCGGACAAGTAAATCAGACATTCACTTGTCAGAGTAAAAAATGTACTTGTCCGGGGCAAAAAATGCCTTTTTCCCCCCATAAATTAATCAATTTTTAAGCAATAGTCTCATCACTACTCTATAAGATCTTACTTTTATCAGAGTATTTGTGATATTTGCCTTAAATTGGTTTCTAGGACACTTTTTAACTTTATTTTCCTAACCTTACTAAATGTATGTGTCATCATTTAAGTTAAATTCTTAAATTTTATCAGTATACCGTCAATTAGAATAATTAGACTCTGTATGGCTACCATTGAAATTAAATCAATATCAACAAACTCCATCTTTCCACTGCACGCGGGAAAAACCGAGTCTGCATCACTGATCAGTGGTCTGCATCGAAAATGCCATTTAAATGTATTTAGGTAGACTGTTTAATGAATATAAGAGGTTCCAAAAAGGCATTTACACAATAAAATTGCAAATACATAAATAATGTTATAAGATTAATGTTTTACCCAGCCAACATTTGTATGTGGGGCCCATGTGGGTTTGAAATGGGCTGAAAAATGGGCCCCATGTAGGATTGTCCGCGGGTTCCATAATGGCCCTATGTTAATTGCCCACATGGATATCATATAGGATTGCACTCGCCACTAGGTGGGACCTAACTGGGCAACATGCACAAGACCCACATGGGTCCCAGCTTTAACCCAGCTAAGTTTTATATGTGGGGCCAATGTGGGTCTTAAATGGGCTGAAAAATGGGCTCTATATGGGATTGTCCGCGGGTTCCATAATGGCCCCATGTTAACTGCCCACATGGATTTCATATAGGACTACAATTGCCGCTAGGTGGGACCTAACTGGGCAACATGCTTAAGACCCACATGGGTCCCAGCTTTAAACCAGCTAAGTTTTATATGTGGGGCCAATGTGGGTTTTAAATGGGCTGAAAAATGGGCTCTATATGGGATTGTCCGCGGGTTCCATAATGGCCCCATATTAACTGCCCACATGGATTTCATATAGGACTACACTTGCAGCTAGGTGGGACCTAACTGGGCAACATGCACAAGACCCACATGGGTCCCAGCTTTAAACCAGCTAAGTTTTATATGTGGGGCCAATGTGGGTCTTAAGTGGGCTGAAAAATGGGCTCTATATGGGATTGTCCGCGGGTTCCATAATGGCCCCATGTTAACTGCCCACATGGATTTCATATAGGACTACAATTGCCGCTAGGTGGGACCTAACTGGGCAACATGCTTAAGACCCACATGGGTCCCAGCTTTAAACCAGCTAAGTTTTATATGTGGGGCCAATGTGGGTTTTAAATGGGCTGAAAAATGGGCTCTATATGGGATTGTCCGCGGGTTCCATAATGGCCCCATGTTAACTGCCCACATGGATTTCATATAGGACTACACTTGCCGCTAGGTGGGACCTAACTGGGCAACATGCTTAAGACCCACATGGGTCCCAGCTTTAAACCAGCTAAGTTTTATATGTGGGGCCAATGTGGGTTTTAAATGGGCTGAAAAATGGGCTCTATATGGGATTGTCCGCGGGTTCCATAATGGCCCCATGTTAACTGCCCACATGGATTTCATATAGGACTACACTTGCCACTAGGTGGGACCTAACTGGGCAACATGCACAAGACCCACATCGGTCCCAGCTTTAACCCAGCTAAGTTTTGTATGTAGGGCCAATGTGGGTCTTAAATGGGCTGAAAAATGGGCTCTATATGGGATTGTCCGCGGGTTCCATAATGGCCCCATGTTAACTGCCCACATGGATTTCATATAGGACTACACTTGCCACTAGGTGGGACCTAACTGGGCAACATGCACAAGACCCACATCGGTCCCAGCTTTAACCCAGCTAAGTTTTGTATGTGGGGCCAATGTGGGTTTTAAATGGGCTGAAAAATGGGCTCTATATGGGATTGTCCGCGGGTTCCATAACGGCCCCATGTTAACGGCCCACATGGATTTCAAATTAGATTGCACTTGCCACTAGGTGGGACCCAACTGGGCAACATGCGCAAGACCCATCTTGTTCCCAGATTTGGGTACTACAAGGTTACGACATGGGCTGAAATACGGGCTGTAACTGGGATTGTCCATGGGTTCCATGCTGGCCCCAGCAACTTATGCATGGGGCCAAGCTAGCAATCATCTGGGTTCCATCTAAAATAATATCAACACCACACAAATAAATTTTTAAGGATTAAAGCACACAGTGAGATTAAAATATTTTCAAATTTAAATTTTATTCAAGACACACAAGGACAGCATTTAAATAAGCAGATTAATGTCACATTAAAGGAATAGTTCACTAAAAAAAATGAAAATTTGATGTTCATTTGCTTACTCTGAGGGGATCCAAGATGTAGGTGACTTTGTTTCTTAGTAAAACACAAACAAAGATTTTTAACTGAAACCATTGCAGTCTGTCAGTCATATAATGGCAGTCAATAGTTACCAAATCATTAAGAGTCAAAAAAAAAACATGCGCAGACAAAACCAAATTAAACACTGTGGCTTGAGACGATGCATTGAGGTCTTGAGACACATAACGATGGGTCTGTACATGTAACTGAACAGCATTTATATCATTATTAAACTCTGATCCACCGGAACATTCAGGTGTATGGAGCATAGGGGTGGGCGATATGACCTAAAATTAATATCAAAGTATTTTTCATCTTTTGAACGGTGACGGTATAATATCACGGTATTACTTTTTTTGGTACATTTTGGGAGGAGTAGCCTGTCCTGTCCCTTTAGTATGTGAATACAGTTAATATTTTTTATAATATAATAAGTAAATGGTATGTATCCTTATCAAAAAGAGACATGGGAGAGTATTATCCATTCTCAACATATTTATTTTGCAAAAAACCTAAAGATCTTACTTAGTGTACAACAAAACACAAATTATTTTTTATTGAAATTTAATTTCTGCAATATATAAAACCTTTAAATAACTGGGGGAAATCAACCCATAGCAACAGTTTAAAAGTAGACCAATTCTGTGGGGAAAAACGCGGACTTGGCAACCCTGCATCCAACACCAGCTGCTGGAGTTAATGTCATTGTACACATGAGTACGAAATTTTCGTCCGAGATTTTTGCACGTTAAAAAAAATACAGGTTATGTTAATCGAGTTTACACACTGCCTCTGAAACTTTCGTACGTCATAAAAAAATTCGGATCGTGTTTGATTTTCTGCATGTTCGCATCCATAATAAGCATTTTGATAAGGATGGCGAATATGAGAAAACAAACAAAACAAAAAAAAAAAACGCATACGAAAATCGGACTCAGTGTACAATGACCTTTAGATTTGAATGATCACGGGTCGAAAGTAAAGAGAGATGACAAAAACAGACTGGAGAATTTGCTGTAATCTTGTACTCACTGACAAATATCTATTATAAGATGTGCTGCCCCCTTTACACAGAGTGTGCGTTATCGCAAAATCGTAAGTAAAAGTAAAAACAGCGCGAGCGCTCAGTTAAAAGCGATTTCTATACCCTGCATATTGAAAGTGCGAAAATTATATACAATATTAGTTCGCCTCGCGCCCGCTCAATTTGTGATCCGCTGTGTAAATCCTTCGGCTGGCCGACCTGGAAAAGTCCGCCTCTGGTATAGGCTACAGGCCCGACCTTTCTTCACGATGTTTCACCAGTCGTTTAATGGCCACTCCCCTTTTACCTACCACCTGCAAAGCTGATACGAATATGTTTTACTTTTTTATTTACAACAAGATATATAGTATAAGGTCAGGTATTCAGACCACAACTGAATGTTTGAAGAAAATGTAATGCCTTATTATTTAGAATTAGCTATTATTGATGTAAATGCAGCCGTTCGAGGCACATAATTGATTTATTACGGTATTGACGGTATTAGAAAATCCATGTCGTTGCGCAATGTCACACCAGTGCTGACTATGACACCGGTGTACCGCCCACCCCTAATGGAGCATGTTCACAGTAGCTGACGTGTGGTGCATCAACATGCTCTGGCAATGTAGTCAAAAGTTTGTCTTTGTAGTTGAAAAGTCAATACTCCCAGATGAGTTCACACAAGGAAATGTAATCTTTTAGTTTTTAATCGGTTACCAGAATTTGTATAAGCACAAGTAATTACCATTTTGATAAGCCAATATGCTCATGTAAACAATGAGTGACGTATACGCGTGATAGATCACACACGGACTGGGTGAACATTCTCAGGACAGTAGAACGTTCCGGTGGATCAGAGGTAAATAATAATATAAATACTGTTCAGTTTTTTGCACAGACCGATCGTTTTATGTCTTAAAGGGATAGTTCACCCAAAAATGAAAATGTGATGTTTATCAGCTTACCCCCAGGGCATCCAAGATGTAGGTGACTTTGTTTGTAGTCTGTCAGCCATATGATGGCAGTGGATGGGCACAAACCTTTAAAAGTGAAAAAAAAAAAAAAACATGCACAGACAAATAAAAAATTACACCCTGCGGCTCGTGACGATACACTGATGTCCTAAGACACGAAACGATCGTTTTTTTATGAGAAACTGAACAGTATTTATATAATTTTTTACCTTTGATACACAGCCACGTCTAACTGTCCTGAGCAGGAGATCATCATCCGGCTCGTTACATGTGAACGCGTTCTGGCGTAGTATACGTAAATGCCGGAAGTCATCTATCCCGTGTGTACGACACTCATTGTTTACACAGTGCACAGAGATTTTGTGTATAGCGGCTATTCAAAATGGTAATTACTTGCACTTATCCTGATTGTTCAAACCGATTGAAAGCTAAAAATTACGTTTGCGCAAACTCATCCAGGACTGCTGACTGTTCACCGATTTCCCCTTACGACGTTTGCGTATACTACGCCAGTGAGCGTACACATGAAATGAGCCGGAGGTTGAGCTCACACTCAGGACAGATGGACGTGGCTGTGTATCAAAGGTAAAAAATTATATAAATACTGTTCAGTTTCTCACAAAAAAACACTATTGTTTTGTGTCTTAGGACATCAATGTATCGTCATGAGACGCAGGGTGTAATTTGGATTTGTCTGTGCATGTTTTTTTTTTTTTACTTTTAAAGGTAAAACCAAGCACTAAGCCCATCCACTGTTATTATGTGGCTGACAGACTGCAAGGGTTTGAGTTAAATATCTGAAGAAACAAAGTCACCTACATCTTGGATGCCCTGTGTGTTTAGTTTTTTTTTGTTTTTGGTAAAAAGATTTGGTAACCACTGACTGTCCTTTAAAGAGCATCTCTTCAAAGTTATAAACCTACTTGTTCAAAATAATGTAAAAGTTAATACTTTTTTTAACCTGTATTTGACCTAATATTTACTGAAACCTTCAAACATTTGAACAGGAAATAAATGGGAAACAATTAGAAGCATCAGCAACGATACATTTGTGCTTACAGTGCAGACAGTCACTTGTGCATTCTAGACATCCTCTGTACTCCTCCGACTCTTGTTCCAATTTTGAGAGATCCCCATCAGCTTCTTGCCAATCATTTCAGCTTTCTTAAGAACCTCTGCAAAACAAATTTGTTTAAATATACTGAATATGCAAGATCAAATTACAAATAGCATTTTTGTGCTTGACTGAATTAGGGTGATGCTTAAAATGAAAATAATTTTGTCAAAAAGATGACATAAAATAAGGAAACTGCCCTCACCTACAGAAAGGAAAACAACAGAGTAAAAAACAAGCTGTACAGATTCTATTCCAATAGACAGGTTTTCTAGGATGTGTTTAGTAAATTGTTAAAAAAAAATGTAACTTACATGTTAAAACAACATATTAAAGAAAAACAACTATTACTCAGGATAATACTAAAAATAATAATAATTATAAAAATAATTCTAAATTGTCATAGAATTGGAGTGTCATTGGAGGGGCATTAGGGAAATCAATAGAGAATTACTGTTCAATCATTCAAACTAATCTAATTAAATTTTTTATTGATAAAATCAGTTTATGAAGCATAAATATGCAATGTGTTTTAAAGGACCACTTCAATTATTGTTATGAGTTAACCATTTAGAAAATAATAATAATAATAACAACAAAAATGATAATACATTTTTTTATCAAGACTTTGTCATTTTACTATTAGGCAGATTCTCGCATTTATATTCTATGTCCATGGATGGAATCGACCAACAAAATAATGCTTAAAGGGATAGTTCACCCAAAAATTAAAATTTGTTTATCTGCTTACCCCCAATGCATCCAAGATGTAGGTGACTTTGTTTCCTAAGAAAAACACAAACAGAGATTTTTAACGAAAACCGGTGCAGTCTGCCAGCCTTATCATGGACGTGGATGGGCACCAAACCTTTAAAAGTAAACAAAAACATGCACAGACAAATCCAAATTACACCCTGCGGCTCGTGACGATACATTGATGTCTTAAGACACGAAAAGATCGTTTTTTGTGAGAAACTGAACAGTATTTATATCATTTTTTACCTTTGATACACAGCCACGTCCATCTGTCCTGAGCACGAGTTTGGCATCAGTTACGTTACATGTGCTCGCGCTCAGGCGAAGAATACGCAAACGCCGTAAGGGGAAATCAGTACAAGTCCCGGATGAGTTTTAAATCGGTTTGAACAATCAGGATACGCGCAAGTAATTACCATTTTAAATATCGGCTATAGCCACAATCTCTGAGCACTGTGGAAACAATGAGTGTTGTATTCATGCGACAGATCGCTTACGGTGTTTGTGTATACTATACCAGAGCGCTACACGTATAACGATCCGGATGATGAGCCCGTGCTCAGGACAGATGGACGTGGCTGTGTATCAAAGGTAAAAAATGATATAAAAACTGTTCAGTTTCTAACAAAAACTGATCGTTTCGTGTCTTAGGACATCAATGTATCATCACGAGTCGCAGGGTATAATTTGGATTTGTCTGTGCATGTTTTTGTTTACTTTTAAAGGTTTGGTGCCCATCCACGTCCATGATAAGGCTGGCAGACCGCACCAGTTTTCGTTAAAAATCTTCGTTTGTGTTTTTCTGAGGAAACAAAGTCACCTACATCTTGGATGCATTTGGGGTAAGCAGATAAACATCAAATTTTCATTTTTGGGTGAACTATCCCTTTTAAGTATTTTTTATTATTATTAATATTATTAATGCTTTGTGCCGTTGGAAAACAACTGAGTTGATCACAAATTTGGACCATTCTTAAATTTCCAGGATGGATCGACTTAAGGGTTACAGTTTTAATAACATAAGTTAGAGCTCTTAGATAAACTAAAATACTAAAACTTTTTTTTTTTTTTACTACCTGAAGATTTAACAAAAAAATATATAATAATAAAATAAAAAATAAAATAACACGTAATTGTAGGTTCTGGCAAATTAATTTTTAGAGTCAATTTAGAATTTAAATCATTACACATAATTCAGAATCCTAACTGCACACTGTATTAAGTAAATTATGTAAAAACAAATTTAAATAGGACATAAAAGTAAATTAAAAAGTACATTTTATTAAATTACATCAAATCAAAACTTTGCAAATAGTTAATAAATCCATACCAGAAGTTCTAGTGGAGTGTAGCAGATAAAGAAGAGCCCTCCACTATATTGCCAGTAATCAGCTGAATCCTCAGTCGGTCTGGGGTGGGCTGATAAGTCCTTAAAAATAAAGATTTCACTTTTAAAATTCTTTTGAACTCTTATACAAAATGTTTTTCAATCGTACCAACATTTGCCACTATAAATCATTCAGAAAACATGAACAGTCAGCTTTGAGACTGTTAGTTATTATATAATTAAAAATGTAAGAATATGCCTAACTCATGGCAATCCAAAAAGAAAAAATGTGAATCCCCAAAAAGACACTGGATTCACAACAATAGACTCTTTTTATAAATGTATCAAAACAAGGTAAACACAATTGTAGCTTAAAAATTAGTGCACCCAAATCAAACCAAAACTTAACATAATTTTACCTGCAGCTGCATTTATCCAGACCCATTTAAGGCTCATGAAGGACTCATAATATTTTTTGTAGTGAAACAACTAAAGGACTGATGATGGTAGCATGTTCTCCGTATTTGTTATCTCAGATGAAGAAAGACAAAAGAATAAAAAAGTTAGTCATATTGATAATCAGTGGGGCAAATGTCTTACAAATGTATTTTTGATTATGAGAAGAACCATACTTTTATATTTTAATCCCATGAAAGATTTAGAATCAAAGATTAAAAATAATGTTATTGGTAGCAGTTTGTGTTTTATAGTTAGATTCCTGTGTTTCCGAGCTTTAATAGCACTTTCATCACTGTACTCATTGCTCCTTCTCATGCATTGCGTTTAAATTAGCTGACAACATTCGTAGCCTATCTTTAACACATAGCAATATCAGGGGCTACAAATACGTGCTAATATGCTAATCGCGATTAGCATCTGGTGTAACATCTTTGATGAAGCACAGATGCAAGTCATAGTGCGTCTGTTACCTCATGTGGAATTTACACAGAAAGAACATAAAGCTAGAAAGACTGAAATATGTTCCCTTACCTGATATCAGCAATCTGCTTGCAGGACCTCACAGATCCAGTCCGGTCTTCCTCTGTGTTCACATTCCAGCTTTTGTTCTCCACATGTCACAACGCGAGTTAATTTAAAATAAAAATGTAACAAACTAACGTATTTTCAAACTTGACCAGTAAAGGCGCGCACAGCTGTCATTGGCCAGTTACTTGTCAGATGGCAGTCAGCTTAACCAATCATGATCCCTCCAGCAAGGTTATACAACCAGCGTGGTAATGGCAAGATAAAATTTTTTTTAAAGAAATATGTGTGTTTAGTGTTATTTGTAGGCTGTATTATTTTAATAGTTGTTCAAAAATTGTTTTCAGTGTATGAAATAAAAATGCAGTTGTAGCCATTCACAAAATTGTAGGTCCACAAAATCAAAACAAAGATATTGATTCAAAATACATACACTATATAGCCAAAAGTACCCTTCTAATGAACAGGTTTGACTACTTTAGTAATTTCCATGAGTACAAATCTTAATGTTTAAGCATAAAATTATATTCTAGGGAATTAATTTTAATAGCAACAGTTTTAACATAACAATGCCTTTGTGTATAAGGCAAGGTTCAAATTGAAATGATTGATTCAGTCAGTGTGGAAGAACTTGACTGGTCTGCATAAAGCCAAGTCTTAATCCCAGTTGAACACCTCGGTGTGACTTTAAATGCAGACATTGAGCCAAAAAGTTATCACCAAACACCAATGACTTGTACATATCGGTACAGTCATTTTGGACAAATCCAAAACTTTTTCAACAGAGATGGAAATACAATTTTTAAATAGGCTACATTAATTATGTTCCCATTTTTGTTGCCACAGTTTTAGAAGTGCCTATTTCTGTTTTAAAGAAGGGGTGTCCTAATACTTTTGTCCATGTGGTGTTTGTACAAGTCATTGGTGTTTGGCGATGAGTTTTTGGCTCAAGGTCATTTAAAAATCAGTCCAGAGGTGTTCAACTGGGATTAGGACTTGGCTTTATGCAGACCAGTCAAGTTCTTCCACACTGACTGAATCAGTCATTTCGGTTTGAACCTTGCCTTATACACAAAGGCATTGTCATCTTACAATTGAAGAGGCTCCTGTCCAAACTGTTGCTATAAAATTAGAAGCACACAATTCCCTATAATATCATTTTATGCTTAAACATTAAGTTTGTTCTAATGGAAATTACTAAAGTAGTCAAACCTGTTCATTAGAAGGGAGAAAATAATGGCAATAGTGTATCATGTAAAAAAAAAATCAACTTTGATTTACAAGTATTTTTGTTAACCCTTTTCAATCATTTAGCAAACCATTTTATAACTTTGATGGTTTGTCATGTGCTGGGAAATAAAATAAAAAAAAGCTAATGATACATTTCAGAAACATAAAATTCCATAATATCTTTCTTTACTTGGGCTATTTTATTATATGAACTGATGACCTTACAAAATTTAAAAGAATATCTCTAGAAATGCATTTGTCACTCCGACTGACCATAAAACTGGGGGAGTTTCACTAAATCAGGGCACATGACAAGCTGCTAGAGGGTTTGATTTCTTCTACCCGTCTCAAAGCGATTACAATCCAAATATGTTATCCCATTATTTAGAGATAATTAGTAATCTCTAACCTTTTCATTAAAGTGCACAGTTTTCCTTATTTTTTTCTTATATAAAAACATCTATTGTGATAAGCATTGTGCTGTAACTCACAAAATCAGACCACTAAAAACTGACACTTTGAATATGTAATGTCCTATGAGTGTACAGGTCATTTGCCCAATTTCAGATATCAAAAGACATGTGCTATGCAGGACATTTTTGACCACACCCAGGTTTGACCTGGTTTGCCTGTACCAGCTGGGTTCTTCAGCTCCAAAATTCTGCTATCATTACCTCACCTTAAGTTGTACTAAACCTGTATTAATTTTTTCTGTGTAATAAAAACAATATACACAAATATTTTGGGAAATTATCTTAACAAAAAGTTTCTGGCCCCCAATGACTTCCATAGCCTTTTTATTTATTAATTTTTATTTCCCAAGATGTGTCCAGCAACTGGCTTCCAACATTCTTTAAAATAACTATTTCAAAAATAATTTAGATAATGTTCAACAGAAGAAAGACTTCATGCAGGTTTTGAACAGAGAATGAGCAAATGACGACAGAATTGTGACGATTGTCTTGCTGAGTTTAGTTCTAACTCTAACCAAACACGGCTCTAACAAAAAGCTAATCATAATGCTCCAAACTATTTGTAAATTAGACACAGTCATGTTTGATTAGGGTTAGAATCATATTTGGTTTGGCCAAGAGGACCCTATGTCCCTTATGAAAATTTATAATGGTTTTACAATGAAAAAAAAATATACAAGTATTGTAGTTATTTTTTGGTAACTATCAATTAACTATGTGGGTACCAATTTGGCCCCATGTGGGCTCCCTATATGGGACTGATTGTGTTTGCCCATGCCAAACCCATATGGTTTATGAAACCGGGCCCCATATGTGTTTCCCAGTTTTGAACCCATATAGACGTTAACTATGTGGGTACTACCTTGGCCCCATGTAGGCAGACTGTATGGGATTGATTGAGTTTGCCCATGCCAAACCCATATGGTTTATCAAAGCGGGCCCCATATGTGTTTCCCCATTCTGAACCCATATAGACGTTAACTATCTGGGTACTACCTTGGCCCCATGTAGGCAGCCTATATGGGATTGATTGAGTTTACCCATGCCAAACCCATATGGTTTATCAACGTGGGCCCCATATGTGTTTCCCCGTTTTGAACCCATATAGATGGTAACTGTCTGGGTACTACACTGGCCCCATGTAGGCAGACTGTATGGGATTAATTTGAGTTTGCCCATGCCAAACCCAGATGGTTTATCAACGTGGGCCCCATATGTGTTTCCCCTTTCTGAACCCATATAGACTTTAACTATCTGAGTACTACCTTGGCCCCATGTAGGCAGCCTGTATGGGATTGATTGAGTTTGCCCATGCCAAACCCATATGGTTTATCAAAGTGGGCCCCATATGTGTTTCCCCATTCTGAACCCATATAGACGTTAACTATCTGGGTACTACATTGGCCCCATGTAGGCAGACTGTATGGGATTGATTGAGTTTGCCCATGCCAAACCCATATGGTTTATCAAACCGGGCCCCATATGTTTTTCCCCATTCTGAACCCATATAGACGTTAACTATCTGGGTACTACATTGGCCCCATGTAGGCAGACTGTATGGGACTGATTGTGTTTGCCCATGCCAAACCCATATGGTTTATCAAAGTGGGCCCCATATGTTTTTCCCCATTCTGAACCCATATAGACGTTAACTATCTGGGTACTACATTGGCCCCATGTAGGCAGACTGTATGGGACTGATTGTGTTTGCCCATGCCAAACCCATATGGTTTATCAAAGTGGGCCCCATATGTGTTTCCCCATTCTGAACCCATATAGACGTTAACTATCTGGGTACTACATTGGCCCCATGTAGGCAGACTGTATGGGATTGATTGAGTTTGCCCATGCCAAACCCATATGGTTTATCAAAGTGGGCCCCATATGTGTTTCCCCATTCTGAACCCATATAGACGTTAACTATCTGAGTACTACCTTGGCCCCATGTAGGCAGCCTGTATGGGATTGATTGAGTTTGCCCATGCCAAACCCATATGGTTTATCAAACCGGGCCCCATATGTGTTTCCCCATTCTGAACCCATATAGACGTTAACTATCTGGGTACTACCTTGGCCCCATGTAGGCAGCCTATATGGGATTGATTGAGTTTGCCCATGCCAAACCCATATGGGTTATCAAAGTGGGCCCCATATGTGTTTCCCCGTTTTGAACCCATATAGATGGTAACTATCTGGGTACTACATTGGCCCCATGTAGGAAGACTGTATGGGATTGATTGAGTTTGCCCATGCCAAACCCATATGGTTTATCAAAGTGGGCCCCATATGTGTTTCCCCATTCTGAACCCATATAGACGTTAACTATCTGAGTACTACCTTGGCCCCATGTAGGCAGCCTATATGGGATTGATTGAGTTTGCCCATGCCAAACCCATATGGGTTATCAAAGTGGGCCCCATATGTGTTTCCCCATTCTGAACCCATATAGACGTTAACTATCTGGATACTACATTGGCCCCATGTAGGAAGACTGTATGGGATTGATTGAGTTTGCCCATGCCAA
The DNA here is from genome assembly GCF_049309525.1 of Garra rufa. NCBI lineage: Eukaryota > Metazoa > Chordata > Actinopteri > Cypriniformes > Cyprinidae > Garra > Garra rufa. The sequence continues at coordinate 24,140,939 of NC_133365.1, forward strand.
ACCCATATGGTTTATCAAACCGGGCCCCATATGTGTTTCCCCATTCTGAACCCATATAGACGTTAACTATCTGGGTACTACCTTGGCCCCATGTAGGCAGCCTATATGGGATTGATTGAGTTTGCCCATGCCAAACCCATATGGGTTATCAAAGTGGGCCCCATATGTGTTTCCCCGTTTTGAACCCATATAGATGGTAACTATCTGGGTACTACATTGGCCCCATGTAGGAAGACTGTATGGGATTGATTGAGTTTGCCCATGCCAAACCCATATGGTTTATCAAAGTGGGCCCCATATGTGTTTCCCCATTCTGAACCCATATAGACGTTAACTATCTGAGTACTACCTTGGCCCCACGTAGGCAGCCTGTATGGGATTGATTGAGTTTGCCCATGCCAAACCCATATGGTTTATCAAACCGGGCCCCATATGTGTTTCCCCATTCTGAACCCATATAGACGTTAACTATCTGGGTACTACCTTGGCCCCATGTAGGCAGCCTATATGGGATTGATTGAGTTTGCCCATGCCAAACCCATATGGTTTATCAAACCGGGCCCCATATGTGTTTCCCCATTCTGAACCCATATAGACGTTAACTATCTGGGTACTACCTTGGCCCCATGTAGGCAGCCTATATGGGATTGATTGAGTTTGCCCATGCCAAACCCATATGGTTTATCAAACCGGGCCCCATATGTGTTTCCCCATTCTGAACCCATATAGACGTTAACTATCTGGGTACTACCTTGGCCCCATGTAGGCAGCCTATATGGGATTGATTGAGTTTGCCCATGCCAAACCCATATGGGTTATCAAAGTGGGCCCCATATGTGTTTCCCCATTCTGAACCCATATAGACGTTAACTATCTGGGTACTACATTGGCCCCATGTAGGCAGACTGTATGGGATTGATTGAGTTTGCCCATGCCAAACCCATATGGTTTATCAAAGTGGGCCCCATATGTGTTTCCCCATTCTGAACCCATATAGACGTTAACTATCTGAGTACTACCTTGGCCCCACGTAGGCAGCCTGTATGGGATTGATTGAGTTTGCCCATGCCAAACCCATATGGTTTATCAAACCGGGCCCCATATGTGTTTCCCCATTCTGAACCCATATAGACGTTAACTATCTGGGTACTACCTTGGCCCCATGTAGGCAGCCTATATGGGATTGATTGAGTTTGCCCATGCCAAACCCATATGGTTTATCAAAGTGGGCCCCATATGTGTTTCCCCTTTCTGAACCCATATAGACGTTAACTATCTGAGTACTACCTTGGCCCCATGTAGGCAGACTGTATGGGATTGATTGAGTTTGCCCATGCCAAACCCATATGGTTTATCAAACCGGGCCCCATATGTTTTTCCCCATTCTGAACCCATATAGACGTTAACTATCTGGGTACTACCTTGGCCCCATGTAGGCAGCCTATATGGGATTGATTGAGTTTACCCATGCCAAACCCATATGGGTTATCAAAGTGCGCCCCATATGTGTTTCCCCGTTTTGAACCCATATAGATGGTAACTATCTGGGTACTACATTGGCCCCATCTAGGCAGCCTGTATGGGATTGATTGAGTTTGCCCATGCCAAACCCATATGGGTTATCAAAGTGCGCCCCATATGTGTTTCCCCGTTTTGAACCCATATAGATGGTAACTATCTGGGTACTACATTGGCCCCATCTAGGCAGCCTGTATGGGATTGATTGAGTTTGCCCATGCCAAACCCATATGGGTTATCAAAGTGGGCCCCATATGTGTTTCCCCGTTTTGAACCCATATAGATGGTAACTATCTGGGTACTACATTGGCCCCATCTAGGCAGCCTGTATGGGATTGATTGAGTTTGCCCATGCCAAACCCATATGGGTTATCAAAGTGCGCCCCATATGTGTTTCCCCGTTTTGAACCCATATAGATGGTAACTATCTGGGTACTACATTGGCCCCATCTAGGCAGCATGTATGGGATTGATTGAGTTTGCCCATGCCAAACCCATTTGGTTTATCAAACCGGGCCCCATATGTGTTTCCCCATTCTGAACCCATATAGACGTTAACTATCTGGGTACTACCTTGGCCCCATGTAGGCAGCCTATATGGGATTGTTTGAGGTTACCCATGCCAAACCAATATGGTTTATCAAAGTGGGCCCCATATGTGTTTCCCCATTTTGAACCCATATAGATGGTAACTATCTGGGTACTACATTGGCCCCATCCAGGCAGCCTGTATGGGATTGATTGAGTTTGCCCATGCCAAACCCATATGGTTCATCAAAGCGGGCCCCGTATGTGTTTCCCCATTCTTAAACCATATAGACGGTAACTATATGGGTACTACCTTGGCCCCATGTAGGCAGCCTGTATGGGATTGATTGAGTTTGCCCATGACTGACCCATATGTTAAACCCATATGGGCCCCACTTGTATAGACCATTTTGAGCCCATATGCTCATTGCTCATTAGTGACCCAGCTGGGACCCACATGGGGAGCCCACCTCTTTTGACCCATGTGGGACCTACTTAGCTACCTCAAGTGGGCCCCAGATAAGATGCCCATTTTGGGACCATGCCCACTTGGTACCCATATAGCCCAAGCATAAACCATGTGGGCCCCACATATGCATGTTGGCTGGGTACTTTTTTAACATATAAATTTAAAATGTTGGAAAAATGCAAAACTTTTAAATAAACCGAACCACCAATAGGTGGCAGTAAGTCTTAAGGAGTTAGTCGCGGATTCAACCATAGACGGACTCACACGATTCATTAAAAAAATGCTACATCATTCAGTAATGAAACAGTTAGATAATGATCCCAGATAGCAAGAACGTTTGGGCCAAATGTGGCTGATTGCTGTCACGTTTGGCCTAGGTATGGCATGGCTGAGCACATATGGGCCAAACTTGTACCATATATGTTTTGCCATGGCTTTAGAATTGGAGGGAATTTTCATTTGGGTGACTTTTTGTATTAAGGTATATGGCCCATATGACAGTACACAGACAAGAGCCATATTTGGCTAGGCTATGGCACATCCTGAAATATGTTAACTTATGGTTAACATTTGGCTTTTATTGGAAAAACACACATAACCTGCTATAGTCATGTGTGGCTGGTTTGTGGCAGTCCAAATGTCAGCCCATTCATTCATTCTTCCTGTATTCCTATTGGTGGATTACTGAAAATTTGAAAATATATGTCCGTTATTTCCCGCTCTGCTCCTGAGTCTACAACAGCCTTTGCCCAGACACACTCTTATTCAGGTAAGTGCAGTTTTGGTGTTTTAAATGTTTTCTAGGGATGTAATGGTACGCTTATTCGTACAGAAAAAAATTGTGTGCTTAGGTATGTGTACCGAACAAACACAGTTTCGTTTTGCCCACGATCATGTGCTGAATTCATATGCGTGAATAAAACGTCACTATAACGTTACATACCTGCTGTCCAGAAATCATGATAAGATTTGGGTTTTGTTATTTTCGATAAGTCTCATCTTTAAAATTATGTCTATTATATCAGAAAATTTAAACGATAAATGCCTTTTTGACGCTCTTTGATGTTACGTGACAGAGCGCTGTATAATGTTACAAGCGGAGAGCGCATGAATTCGATCATCCTTTCTCCTTTCTAAGTTATAACGTGATTTAAAAACTAACAAATCTTTCGTCTCACGTAATCTCAATTAGTTTGAATACCATCGAAAAACGCTAATAAACATGATTACCTTTACCACCAGCGAGCACTCATGTCATGGCTTGTTTTAATATTCAAATAATATCTAATACTCATTATGATATGCTAATAATCTTTTTTTCTCTCCTTTTTCCTGACAGATTGTGAAAGAAAGGCTGGTGAGACTTACTAAAAGTATCCATTTTTGTACATTTATTTACTCATTTGACATTTACACCACATTTTATGTTCTGTATTGTACTTCTGTTATTAAAATTGTATTATATTAAAAATGTCTGGAATCAATTTTCTGTTTAATACGTGTTTAAGATTTACTGTGTAATTGGTATTTTAAATAAATAATAGGTGTGGCATAAATATGGTTAAATTATGGCTTTTGATCTATCAGCCACATGTGGTCCACATAGGGGCCATTGCCCTTTACAGAACTCAGCCATATAAGAACACCACATAAGATCCATATATCAGCCACATCTGTTTTCATGATTTGGCTCATTTTAGGTTGGGTTATGGCACTGTTTTGGTTCGGTTCTGGGTAAAAAGATGTGGACCAGTTTTGGGCCGGGGAACCTAAACTTATCTGGGCCACACTTTAGCTGTTGGTATGGGCCAGATCCGGCCCAGAGGAAATTTGCTGACTGGGATGTGTCTAAAATGTAAGTCAGTTAATATTAACTGCTAGTTTATTAAACTACTGTTGTATAAAATCAATGTCACGTTTTGAGTCGTAATGGTGCTGTTGGAAGTTGCCGGTATTCTAAAAATACATACTTCCCCCCAGTCCATTTATCCGCCCTTTAAATAAAACAGTTCGAGTCCGCGTTAAAGTTTAAAGCCAATTTAATAGTAAAGTCAAAGAGTGCTGAGCTCAGGATTCCAGAACAGCCAATATCAAATCTGACATTCTGGGCAGTCCACAAAACTCACAAAACTAAAACATTTTTTATTATTATAATATTATTTATTTATAATCTTGATTCTGCAGGCCCCTCCTTCTGACATCTTTCAGCTTCCTCCTCCAATCAGGGCCTGTTGTCCCCAACCGCTCCTGCACAGAAAAGAAAATACAGCCCCCACCCCATTCTTCTTAGAGTAACCAAAGGTCCAAAAGCGACCTTAAAAAAAGCTACTGTTGCAGGGCTTCTTTTCTCCTACGTGCCTGTAACCAGAGGTTTCTAAGAAATTACATGAATGTAGAGAGTTCGCAACTACACACACATTTTACTAAACAGATTCTGTTACACAGTGTCTTCTTTGTCTTTTTCATAAACACAGAACATTCTGTCTTCTCATAAGCATAGAACATCCAAAACACAAATTTAAAAGCATTTAGAAAAAGTATTTTCTACAATTCCCTCTCTTGATCTCTGAAAGAGATCACACCTCTTCATCCTCATCATCATATATGCTCCCTCATCTGCCAGCAAAGGCATCTGGTACCGGGGAGGTTCTCTTTTCTCCTAACCAGACTGCTCTCAACATGCTTCCACCTGTTTCCAATCAAAGTTAAAGGGACAGCCATCCTCACCATAGCGCACAATCCTTCTGTTATTTCTGTGGGCCTAACTATCATCACACCTGTACCACATGCACAATACAGACCTGCTCTAGCCCATAACCCCACCATGTCCTGCCCCCTTTGATGGATTACCGTGCACCATGACACTCTGACGTTCCCTACTATCAGCTTATCGTTTCTAGAGGAAGTGAAATTGAAACAGGTATAATTTACCTCTCTTACCTTATGTGCAGCCCCTACAGAAGTGATATTAGTGGTAACAGGATAGATTTTGCTCAGTTCAGAACAGTTCTTTGGTTCTGCCATTTTTGTCATGCTCAGTATACACTCCTAACCCCATTTATCTTCAGGATGCAGAGGAGCTGGTTCTGTATTAAGTTCAGGTCTAGCCGCAGCACAAGCCAGACAGCCACTCAGTTTCAATTCAGCTGCACTCCCGTGTAACCAATCAATCCATAAATTTGTCTCTTTATACCCTGTTTCCATTGTAACTATGTCATGTGGGGTGATATTGCTGTAATCAGTACTTCTAACCACTTTACCTGGCTTTGTGAGATCCCTGACCACCGGGGCTGCAGTTGTGGTGTTTTTGCTCTCTACCAGTATTCGTATAAGTCGGAATGGGTCTTTTCCTGACACATCTACTCACAATGTTATAAACATTTTAACCCTGTCTGGCCCGTCTTTCAGTGTGACAATCAGTTTGTTTACCCATTTGCCCCACGCCGTTTGGTGTCCCCTATATAGACTGAGTCCGTGGTGTAGCGAATCCGGGCTGGCCATAGGGCTTTTTGCCAACATAGTTCTAGTATAGCCCACAAAACATAGTTCTCCTAAAACCCATCTCTGCTCAGTATAATTATTTGTATGTCCCCGTCTGCGAACACACTTTCAATTATTTCCTTGACTTTTTTGGTATAGCTAGTACCTGTATTTTGTTTCTCCTGCACAGCTCTTTGAGCTCTTCTAGCCTGTCTCTTAAGTGTTTGTACGTGGGCAGGTCCATGCACCACCATTTAGTAATTAAATTAAATATCTGTTTCTTGTCGTGTGTTGTTAGAATGCATTGACCCAGGGAGCTTATATGTTTCTGCAACTGTTCTACCCCGTATTTGTGTCTTATTTGCTTTGCTACACCCGCCCCTAGTGCATGGTCTGCGCTAATGCAATGTGCAATTGGAATATCTTCGCTAATTTTTAGCAAATCTCCCACCCTCTCTAGAACAGCAAAAGTGTCTTTTTGATAATTTTGTGTCCCTGTGTTGGCTTCTGAGGGTTGAGCTGATTCTTCTGTTGTGTCCTTTTCTGCTTCCTGTTCTTCCTGCTCACCCTCTCTTTGACCTGCTCGCAGGTCAACTCTGGTTTCCTGAAGCGACCTGGAAGGAGGATCACAGCTCACACATGATGACAAATGATACCAAGTTTTTCCCTTACTCGCCAGTTGAACACAATGTGAGGTCCTTGCAGTGACCTTCATGGGCTCAGACCATCTAGGAGACAGCCATTTTCATTTAATCAATTTCAGTCTTACCCACTGATTCTGGGGGCTTCTGTCACCTGCTGCCAGTCCTGTGAAAAGGTGGGGTTCTGGGGAGAAAGTATGTTAATTATCGCCCTTAATTTGTCATAGTAGTCCCCATGTGTCAACTGGCCAGCTTCCTTACTGAAAGGGGCCTAAGGTGTTAAACCAGTTGTGCTATTAATAGAGCAACATACTTACATCAAACCAATTGCAATAGCAGTAAGCCAATTAATCCCTGTATGAGAACATATTTTAGCCAATTTTTGTTTCAAAGTCAGATTCATACGCTTTGTCATGTCTTTTTCCCCACTTTGGCTCAGACTGTCAGCTTCTGACAGTACTGACACAGCTTTCGAAGCTGGTAGTACCAGTTTACCATTTGGACCCCTTCAAATTCCCTCCCCATCTTTTACAGCCCCCTTACCCAACCAGGAAGTGCGTTCCTCTGGAGATGCCGCCAATTGCTGTGCTTTCACATATTGAACTGTTATTTCTGGAGCCAATGAGGTCTGCTCATCGCTCGTTGTTAAAAGCATTTGACTGTCAGTGTAGCCAACAGCCCCTTTAGCTGCTGCATCAGCTGCAGCGTTACCCAACGCTGTGTGCGCCGCACACTTTATTATAGCCTATTCATTTGGAAAATGTATAGCCTGCAATAGCTCAGTGGCTTCTTGGGCATGTTTAATTGGCTTCCCTGTTGAGGTTACAAAACCGCATCTTGCCCACCCTGGCAGCTCAGTAAGTGCTGCTGATACTGCATATGCTGTCAGAATAAATGTTGACCTATTGCCAATTTTAGAGCACATATCAAAGCCCGTAGTTCAGCTCATTGTGCTGAGGGGTGGTCACTCATTACCTCACTCACCACTGTGTCAAACCCTACATCTGACCTTTTTACCACCGCATACCCTGCAGACAAGTTGTCATCAGCTCTCCGGAAACAGCATCCATCACAGAAAAAGTCCCATCATGTTACCTGTCAATGGTATGTTCTCCCTAATTTTGTTGTCCCTCTCTACCAGTGGAGCACAGTCATGTGGTTCCCCTTCCCCTATCAAATCAGCCATATTTACAAATTTAAAAGCATTTAGAAAAAGTATTTTACCTATATAGTATGTAAATACAATATTTATCTTTTTTTTTCTACCACAATTTGTTCATGTTTGTTTCTTTGTGTAACGTTATGCTGTTGCGCCTATTAGTTTGATATTCTGTGAGTCAGATAGGCTGCACGAGCTTGATACTTGATACTGTCCGTTTTCAATCACCATTTACACTGTAAGTAATACAATCAGAATCATTCAGTCTCACCAAAGTTTTGGTGCTGCGCTAGTTATTGTTTGTTATTGATGTTGTGTTCCGGTTACTTGTCCGGTCTGGCAAGTAAAATTCTCTTTAACTTGCCCTTTCACAAAATCCACTTGTCCCGGACAAGCGGACAAGCGTTAATGTCGGTTCTCACGATAATGAATGTGTTTAGTCACTACAGACTTAGCGCCAGTAGGGGGAGTGTGCTTATTAAAATACAGAGAAACCTTATTTTTGCCTACAACAGACATTAGGCAAGTTGAAGACAAATTTCTGGCATCTTGTCTAAATCTTTCTTAGCTACACATAGACCACTGTGACATGATATACTTTAATTAATCTAAAACTACTTTAATCCGTATTCTTTATTTACCCAATTAGAATTTTTTATTGACCAAAAGCCGTTAACCATTTATCAAATGGTGGTATCAAAATACAGTGCTGAGGTAACGACCGTTAACTGCTGTAAAATTGTAGTATTCAATGTTTGCTCAGGTTTATTTTTTCTTGCAATAATAACAGGCGTGTCTTTACCCGTGTGAGTTGAGTGTAGCGCTCTGCTTGTGATTGGAGGAAGGAGAAGAAACGAGAAGCTTCTAGAAGGGTAGCCAGGGCGGGCATTCTGTGTGTGGGGACTCAGGGAGGGGTCACCCCAGTCGGCCGGTTCGCTTCTAGAAGCTTCTCGTTTTCAATAATCCTGTGGGTGACATCATTTTTTAAAGTACAAATATTCCATGCGGTCTTTTAATTATTATTAAGTAATAAAACAATGAATTTTTAAATAAGAATTATAAAAACATCCTTTACCTAAGTTTAAATTAAGTACACACTGCTTGATACCGTTCCTGATTCAACCCCTTCAAAGCACCTGACATTTTAATCCATATTCCGCTGAGATTTTGTTCATTATTAATCAGGCTTACGTAATGATAAATTACTTTCCTCAAATACCATGGTCAGATTTCTCCTTTTTATATTCCCCCGTGTATAAATACACAACTGTCCTGAGAAGCTTACTGTACTAATCCTCCACAAACTGTGTATATTAACATTCCACTTATTGTTTCATCTTTAAAAGTTACGAAACCAAACCTGCCAGATACTTTACATAAATGAATGGGTTGGAAAAACTCAGGAATTTTCCTGGTAAAGATAGTACAAACTTATGAAAAAGAATTACAATGATATCAAATGATCACACTTTTATACAACACATTTAAATAACTGTCAAAATTTATTAATGACATGTTTCTTGCACTCTGAACTAGTTTGTAATTAATGTCTATGTTACATGAGTTGTATTACCAAGAGTTTTCTCCAAAAGAAGTGTGGCCCAGTGCACATAAAAGCCCAGTGTTTTCAACACATTCAAAGCTAAGTTTCCACATTCCTTCCCCTAATCCTCATACACATGTGTGGTCCAGATCAGGGGAGTCCGGAGGGTCTTTATCCTTAGCTCGGGGTGTAGAACTTGTCAAGTGCTGGTTAATCAAAGAAAAGTCCAAGAACGAAAAACATAAGCCATAAGATCACAAGAACTTGATTCATATCAAAAGGGCAAAAAAAGGTGTGTTAGTAAAAATATATCTTGCGTTTTGGCACTAATCAAGTTGAGACAGTATAACACTTAACATTTATCTCCCAACTAATTGCTGGACCAACAAGCAAAGGCATAATTCAATGCCAGAGAACAACGGCAGTGATAACTGTCGCCTGTCTTTTCCAAAACTCTTTCTTAAATGTGGCCACGATTTTACTGTCAAAATGGCTTGCACCTTCGTGAAGAGCAAAAGTTGGACAGAGAGAACGGTTTTAAAGATGTTGTGAAATATGAAGGTACCAAATAGTGATGGTCTCTCATACATTCCCAATGACTGCAGAGTTAGCTGTGGAAATCCTGAACTCTTCACGCAGGTTGACTCCAGCCAAAGGCAATATGGGCAAACACAAAAACAAAACAACCGTTTAACTAAAATAAAATAGAAAAATAATTTAGAGCCCAAAAAAACTGGATGGCATTTCATGGTAAACAAATACTTTACAACATGATGGTCTAAGCTTTGCTTACTTTACAACAAAAAAACCCTATGAACCCTAACAAAACGACTGGGAGAACCCAATGGCAATAATGCAACAGTGGTGTTTGAGTGAGTACATATGAACACACATGTATCTCAGTTTAAACAGAGTACATCTCTGCAAATGTAAGTGTATTAGTTTTTGAGACCCTGAATGCATCTGCACACAGTTTCGCGTGTCCATCATCAGTTTCCGTTCCCCTCTTGTCGGCGTTACATTGTCCCGAGAGGTTCTCCAAAACGGATCTTCTGGCCTGCTTTCAAATTAAAGGTAAAATCCCGTGGAGCTTCGAATAACAGTACAATAGTGGAGCCCAGGTTGAACTCGCCCAGGTGCTCTCCTTTTCTCATGCTTACACCTTCCTGGTTATTGTTTGTGACGTAGCTGAAGTCGTTGAACGTTCCTTTGTTGTATCGAGGGTTGTTGGTGCGAAGCTCCTAAACAGAAAAAAAAACAGTTAATGTCAGTGCACTAAAACCGAATTGTTTGCCTTTTAAAAAAATTCAACAACCCTCCAAATCTGGTACTTGTAACAGATGGGGAACCTCTCTAATATGTATAAAATCCAAATCCATTCGATTTAACCTCTTAAAAGTGTTTCGAAATGTTTCATGCTTCATTTACATGACCTTCCTCATATAGTATCAGCCCATAAATGATCTCATTTGAAAGCTTAGAGTCTCCTCTTTACTAGGAATACCATAACTTTTAGTTTTATGATACATAAAGTAGTAAAATTATGCTTAGAATTTATGTCGTACCACACACACATTTCCGCCTAACGATTGTGAAGAATTATTACAAAGAATGTGTATTTCTTATATTTTTCTCAAAACAGACAAATCATATATCACAAGAAAGCGCTCATTCTCAAGAATCTGACCATGTAAATCATTTTATTGTGTGACAAACACAGATCAAATAATCTTCAATTGAATCGCGATGTCAGAATATACTTGAAGAATATGATAATATATTATATTACTTTCCTCCACATACTACTGCTTCAGTGAGCCACAAATTCCATTTTATCTTTTAGATTAGGATCTCTTCTTTCAAACAAGACCATTTTCACGTTTCTGCGTTGCTTCATTGCTGAGAAATCCGTTGTTTTGCCAGACGCGCTCAAGGAAGAACGGGCGCGGCTTTCCAAGCGCGCTCTGAACCGCTCAAGCAGGTGTGTGTGTGTCTGCGGCTGCATTCAGAGCGTGTCAGTAGATCAGATTTCAAGGTGTTTCTCAATGTCAAGGATACGTCCTTGGCAGGACTGGTCCTTCCAAGTCACTTCCTTCAGAGGCTAGGCGAGGCTCCTCTTAAGCATTCGGAGAACACATAAATGGAACAGGCTAACAAGTGCACGTTATTGCGTCATTACCTCAGTGAAAGGTCCGCTCTTATCATTTATTTAAAAATAATTACATCCATTACGTCAAATTGACCCTGCACTGTTTAAACACACTTGACAGTCAAAAAATCAATATGATTAAAAAGGAGTTTATTGATTTAAAAACGATTATATTGCCTGAGTGAACAGAACTGCGTCCATAGCAACGCTCTGTTTTTCATGGCAACCGTGTGCCGTATATTTCGCGGTTGTCTGTTATCAAGAAATAACAGACCGGAATTCAACCAAGCCATTGTGTAGTTGGGGAAATTAAAAAATAATATAATATTGTAATAATATTTGATATTGAAAAATATTTATAATTTAACAACTATTTGTTAAAGACTTGTCCTATCTCACAAACAAGTTTATTTTTTAATTTCCCCAACTACACTATTTTTACCCTATTGAGCAAAATGATCCCTTCATGACTCCGCTAACGTCCGACATTTGTATTTTTGAACAAGATAGCAAAGCTGCGCGCATAGGATTGTGGGTGATTTTAGAGCGCGAAGAGCGCGAAGGCTACACTTAGGCCGCGATCACACAGAACGCGTTTTTGAAGTTGGAGGCGCCTCTTTTGAATGGTTTTCTGTTGGCAGTGAGCGTTCTCCGCGCTGCTTATGCGCCCCGGGCGCCTCACGTTTTCGCCGCCTGCTGTGCCTCGCGTTTTTGCAGCAGCGCTCTGAGCGCCTGAAGTTGAAAAAAAATCAACTCTGAGCAGAAAAACGCCCAACGTCATTCGCGTTCTTTTTCATTGACCAATCGAATGAATGGAGAGGCGGGCCTTCTGTTGTGGTGACGAAAGTTTACCGTTGTTTAAAAAGTCCGGAGACTGCAGAAAAGGAGGAGAAACCTTTAGTGTCTATCGTGGGTAACCCGGAGCTGTATTATTTAGGGTTTCTGCTAAAATGACAGTTTACTTAACAGAAAAAAACAAAGATTTTAGAGGGCTCGCGCTATAATCCTTTGATTTGACTGACAGGACAGCAGTTTTGGTCGTTGCTTAGCAACATAAAAAAAACGCAGCACACTGCTCTTTTATTAAAAGTCACCAAACAAGGCAGTGCTGTGCGCCTCGCGTTTTTAGAACTAAAAGACGCGTTCGGTGTGATCAGGGCCTTATGCATCCTTTCCTGTGTATGGGATATTTTTCGAACGAAGGACGCAGTCCTTGGTTGAAACTCCGAGGATCCTCGACATTGGAACAGTCCTTCGACGGATGTCGATGACGTAGCATCCTCGAAATTCTGGCTTCCGAGGATCCTTCCTTGACATTGAGAAACGCCTACAGTCTCCGGCCGAACAGAGGTGAACGATGACACCTCTCCCTCTCCAGACGCGAAGAAGAGGCATGGAGAGGTTCCGGGTCACAAAAGATGCTTCGACGGTGCAGGGCATTGTGGGATATGCAGTTTTTGGACTCTTAAACCGGAGATATGCATCTCAGAGGAATATAGCGGTCTCCATTATCCAAAATAGACGCTAAATGAATAAATAACGGGCCGTTTCCATGGAGAGCAGAGGATCCGCGGCTCATAAGCGCGTCTATAAGTATAACAGTGCTTCTATTCAGGTTTGTTTTGTTCTTATAATTACTTTGAAACGTAAAGGACACCAAAACAATCTGCTAAGCTATGTATTGAGTGTATATTGAATATTGACAGTAAAGTACAGTAGGTGTTTCAGTAAATACACAGGCAAACATAAAAATGAAACATAATTCAGTCAATTATCATGAAAAGTGCTATGGTACATAGTAAAATAGTATTCTAAGGGGTAATGTGCTTTATAAAACCTGTTTTTGCAAAGAAACAGAAGGACACTTTTAGGGGGAAAAAAGGGGGGAAAAGGGGGAAAAGGGGCAATGCGACTCCCTTCGGTTATAATTCAATAACTTTCAATTAGAAACTGTTATATGAAATAATCTTTTTTCTGGTATATCCTGAGACCTAGTGGAATCAAACAAAACAATTTGCAAAGAACTGAGACACCTAAATCCTGAGTAACAGACTTTCAAAAAAAAAAATCAAAAAGCGCCTATGTTTTTTTTTGTTTTTATTGTAATATTTGAAACCTATATAATGTTATTTATAAAGAATTACACTGATATTATGTAGTTTAAAAGGTTTTCTATACAATGAAACCATTTTTTAAAATTTCCTCCATTGTATGTGTATAGGGGAACCATTTGAATTTAGGTAGGCCAAATGCAGGCGGAAATCCCCCAAATAGCTGCAGAGCTTAAGGGGTTAAGGAAAACATGCACTTTAAGAAATGCGGTATTATGGGTCATGTGAGGTCATATCCTGCTAATGAAACACCACTTATCCAAGTGAGGATACAACACACAGGTGTCACTACCATCTACTTTCAAACACTCATCTTACCCATTAACCCACATTGTTACACAAGCCCACTACTGTCTGGTGGTCTAATTATGGCCTATTAGGAATGAGGACAAATTCACTCTTAGAGGTAGAGCTCAATATTCTGCTAATGCTGAAAAACCACAAATGGTATTACAAAAAATAAATCGCACACCAACAAGAGTGATTCTGTGGCTATTCAGAAATTAAATCATGTAGGCGCCAGTATACTTCAGGCAAAAGAAGGGGCGTGATGTCATCTCAAACAAAGGTCAAAATCAGGCCGAAATGAAGCTCCTTTGAAGTCCAAAGCTCGAGAAAAGTTTGCACCACGTTGCTGTACATTGTAACTTGTTGTCTAACCATAGTACGATGCATTGTTGTGGAAACCACAACATGTGTTGAACCACATTAGTTCAAAAATATAATATAATGCCATTGTTAATAATGTCACGTGCATGTGGTGGTGAAGTAACTTCTACTATTTAACTGATTCGCGATCTCTAAGACGCTGCTGTACTGAACATGACATCTAATGACCAATTTACTATTTTTCGTTTCCTATCATTTTGCTTTATTTGATGTTTGATTCATCGTGGGTTCCCTCTCACGTCATACTCTGGGGTTTATGCACATGAGTACTCTTCAGAAACAGGGCTCATTGAGGACATGCAAAAATATTAAAATGCACATATATTTAGAAAGAATGGAGGATATAGATTGTATTAGCAATCGTTTGTATATCGATTATACTCGGCGTGTGAGTACTAAACTAAGTTCTCTTTCATGTCTTATTGTGCTTACACACACACGTTTATGTTGCTTTTTTCCATACACTGCAGTGACCAGGGGTTAGCAAGCAAAAATGCACAAAAGGCATCTGTCCTTTACAGCCTTCACAGTATTCAATATGGCGTCTAACCTGACTAAGGTCTGTGGTCGACTAGTTGATTAGTAAGGCTGACAGATGAGCTTTAATCTGTTTAGAGGCAGATTGGAAAGGGTGACACATTTAGAAGCAGCAGCAATTCTCAAAAAAAAAAAAAAAAAAAAATAACAGACATGCTGCTTATTAAAGATCATTTTACTAAAATGTGATATAATTATGGTTTTAATATAGTATTAGTTATACACTATTATAGTATTAATTAATATTTTAAATTAGCTTTTGTTTATATTTTCAGTGTTCATTTTAGGTTTCAATAACTATGTACTAATGTCATTTTTGTTTTGTTTTTTCTATAAAGCATTATTTTTAATTCACTTTTAGTCATTTTAGTACTTTTGTACTAGAATTAGTTCACTTCCAGAATAAAAATTCCCTGATATTTTACTCACCCCCATGTCATTCAAGATGTTCATGTCTTTCTTTCTTCAGTTGATAAGAAATTAAGGTCTTTGTGGAAAACATTCCAGGATTTTTCTCCATATAGCGGAGTTCAATGGTGGCCAACGGTTTAAGTTCCAAATTGCTTTTTCAATGCAGCTTCGAAGGGCTCTACACAAACCCAGCCGAGGAATAAGAGTCTTATCTAGCGAAACCATTGGTCATTTAAAAAAAAAGCATATATATATATATATATATATATATATATATATATATATATACACACACACACACACACACACACACACACACACACACACACACACACCCACCTT
Organism: Garra rufa; assembly: GCF_049309525.1. Lineage (NCBI taxonomy): Eukaryota > Metazoa > Chordata > Actinopteri > Cypriniformes > Cyprinidae > Garra > Garra rufa. The sequence goes on from NC_133365.1 coordinate 24,156,496, forward strand.
TTAACTACAAATGCTCATCTTGCACTATGACACACGGTTAGCTCTTCATCTGTGTACTCCGGTTCAAAAAGGTAGGGTAGGGTGAAAATCATTTTCATTTTTCTTTTTTTTGTAAAGGGAACTTCACTTTCAATTTGCTAGATAAGACCTTATTCCTTGGCTGGGATCGTGTAGAGCCTTTTGAAGCTGCATTGAAACTACAATTTGGACCTTCAACCCTCTGGCCACCATTGAAGTCCACTAAATGGACAAAAGAAAGACATGAACATTTTGGATGACATAGGGGAGAGTAAATTTTTATTCTACAAGTCAACTAATTCTTTAATTTCAGTTAGTTGCCGAGGCAAGATTTCTAATTTTTGTTTAGTTTTTAAATCTAATATTCATGTCCAGGATTTAATTTAAAGCATCATGGCTACAGCTTTCAAAGCAGTGCTTGAACACAAATTCACCGGCATTTCAATACTGCTGGACAAATCACCTGCTGTGAGCAATGTTCCTGTTTTTACGTAGAATCCGCAGGTTTATTTGTGAGGTGTTATGGAGAGATTAAATTATAGTCTGTTGCTGGTTCTTTATGGTGCTACTTGTCCCCAGGAGCCCTTCAGACCTAACAGACTGCTTTAAAAATAGTCACAGTACAAAAATGGCTCAACAAACAGCTGGATACCCATCATGAACTAGATGTTGCACAACCACAATATTTCTAATCTAACAGCTATGAACTTTTGAACGAAGAGAATCACTTTGCACTCGGAATACGCTGAAATGCATTCTGCTTTCGGGGAATGCATATCTGGTTTATCTGTGATGTGTATTGGAGATTTTCATAGACAGTACTTTACAGTAGAAGGTAAGAGTTATTCATGTCATGCAAAGACTGAATATGTAGATTACAATATGAAAATTTTTGTATCACGCGATGATATTGTACGTCATCAGAAGACTCTATAAAGCCTTTATTATATCTGATATGCAAATTTCTAAGGCTGCTAAATTATCAGCATGAACAAAAAAGTTCTAACCTTGTCAAAATAGATGCGTATAGATCCCACGTTTGTGGCTCCTACAGCTGTGAGTGAAAAGAAGCCGTGCGTCCACTCCCCACTCAAGACCACCCGCTCATTATGGCAGAAAAGTTCCTTGATCCATCGTGCAACTCCTGGGTTCACTGACATCAGAGAACCTACAATAAACACGTGCATATCAGACTACACTGTGCTTCAGTTATGTAACTACACACTGATGGTATCGCACTGCTCAGTCGCCTCCAGATTAGAAAAGATGGTTATAACTTAAGCATATAAGACGTAAAGTCTTTGTTGATTAATCTTTTAATAACAAATCATATTTTCAGAAAGCAAAATAGAGAACATTTAATGCACTGACCTGGGAAGTGGCGTCTGTGTGCCACCCTCCAGTCTGTAGGCGAGTGGAAACAGTGGTAGTCACCTGGAGCCAGATAAACTACACAGTGAAACAACTCATTCCCCTCTTTAGTGACCAGGGCATCCTGGTACGTGCCAGGATCATCCTCATCTGAGCATGACAAGGAATAAGAGAAGAAAAATAGAAGTGATTATTTTCAATAATTGGTAAGAAAAACTAATATGAAACATACTGGAATTTTTTTTTTTTTCACATGGCACTATCCACTTTAAATTTTATAGGTGTGGTTTCTGGTTTCATCCGTGTCCAGGTATTTTTAGCTGTACAAAACGGCTTGTTTTGCTGCTTGATTTTTCAAACTGGTGTGTCTTACCATATTATTTTCATTTATTATCTTAATTATGAACACAATCAGTTTTACCGTTTACGGCACTTCGTTATTCTTCTCGTTATTTTCGTACAGCGGCTTATAAACTAGAATTCTCACATATTACCAGAAAACTTCGGCATTGAAAAATAAGATGGATAAGCTTAGCATGATTTACCCAAGTAGGACATGTTCCTTGATGACTAGGTAATTGGAATTCTGCATTTTTTCCCCTCAGAATTGGGATACAAATTTGCAATTTATACTTTTTTTTTTTTTTTTTTTTAGAATTAAAAAACAACGCGCAATTGCAAGAAAAAAAAAAGTAGAACTCACATAATTTTTAGGTGTTATGTCAGGTTTCAAAAGGTTAATATTGGGGGGAATGATTCCATTAAGCACAAATGAATATATCTCACTGATATGTTCTCAATATATAAAAATTGTGAGTTTTGAAGTCCAATTCTGAGGGGAAAATTTTTTTCTCAAAATATAAAAATTCAATTCTCAATTGTTTTGTATGATTATGAGATATAAACTCAATTCTTCAAAACAAATTAGAAAATTGTAAGTATCTTGCGATTTTGTTTTGCGAGTTTATATCTTTAGAATTGTGAGAGAAAAATTTGCAATTACCTTTTTTTATTCTTATTCGGTGGCAGAAACAGGCTTCCGTAGTAAAGTATAATGTTACAAAATATTTTTATTTCAAATAAATGTCCTTTTAAACTTTCTATTTATCAAAAATCCTGAAAACCCCCTGAAATCCTTAAAATGCATCAACATATCAAGAAATGTTTCTTGAGCAACAAATCAGCATCATGTGACATTGAAGACTCGAGTAATGATGCTGAAAATTTAGCTTTGCCATCACAGAAATATATATTTAAAATATATTCAAATACAAAACAGTTATTTTAAATTGTAATATTATTTCACAATATTACTGTTTTTACTGTACTCTTGATCAAATAAATGCAGCCATGGTGATAAATTATACTGATCCCAAACATTTAAACTACAGTGTAGATTATGCTTAGGGTACAACATTAAGCTAAATTTGTTGAGGCATTAGAAATATGAAGTAAAACATACAGTGATTCAAAAAATATACAATACAGACTGTGGGGAATTTTTTTTTTTTTTTAAATGTAAACCAAAATGTTACATTTATAATATTTTGCTAATTTAAAAACAAACTTAAAAATGCCTTAGCACTGCTTCAACTACCACTGTTGTGATAACCAGTACATGTCTTATTTTCCGCTGACTGTATAGCGTGCATGGAAATTGATAGAGTGAGTGATAATCTTCTTTCCCAAGTCATTTTTACAATCTAAAAATGGATTTAGCTGCTTGAAAAACCTATTAAAGTCACTTTTCCAAAATTTCTAACGTTAATCTTGTGATGTTCCAGTATTGAAGGATTTCAATCCAGGAACATGTCCTACTTGGGCAAATGGCAATTTTATTGAGACTTACTTCTGTTAGCAGTTAAATTTTCGGTCCAGTTGTGTGGCCCGAGGAACGTTTCCAAAGAGTAGGTTACTCCCTTCACCTGCTCGACCTCACAGTTCTTCACACGGCCAAAATGAAGGATCTTGCCATCAGCTGGACTGATCTGTGGAGCAAATGAACAGTCAAGGTGAACCAAACTAGTCTGCAAGTATCTCTGTCGATACAGTGCCCGCCACTAATATTTGTACCCATGGTAAATATGAGCAAAGGTGGCTGTGAACAAAAAAAAAATTGCATTGTTTATCCTTTACACCTTTCATTAAAAAAAATCTAACATTTAATTGAAGTAAAACAAGGCAAACTGGTGGGAAATCTCATTATGAAATAATTATTTTTCTCTAGTTCACGTTGGCCAGAATTATTGGCACCCAATTATTAGATTATTTATCCATTTGGTCCAGCTGTGATCTTTGGAGAGTCTTTGGCCCCTCAAAGTCTCCTCCTCACCGTGTATTAGGATGATATAGACATGTCCTCTTCCAGGCAGATTTGTAACATCTTTAGTTGATTGGAATGTAATTATTGCCCTAATGGTGGAAACTGGAATTTTCAGTGCATTATCTTATTTCTTACAGCCACTTTCTCTTTTGTGAAGCTCAACAAACTTGTTCTGCACATCAGAACTACATTATTTGGTTTTGCTTACTTTAGGGAATTTGGCCTTTGTGTTCATCATGTTTAGAATCCTGTGCAACAAAGTCATGGCTGGACAATTTTATACTCCTAGCCACCCTGGTGTGCTAAACATTTTTTAAATTATTGGTAATAAACTTCAGAGATATTTTACTTCAATTTCTAAGGGGTGCCAATAATTGTGGCCAACGTGAACTAGAGAAAAGTGAGTTTTTACATTGTTTTACTTCAATGAAAGGTTAGAATTTTGTGAATTTTTTTCTAATTAAAGAACTGCAGGATAAACGAAGCAGATTTTTTTTTTCACAGCCACCTTTGCTCATATTTACCAAGGGTGCCAATATTAGTGGAGAAGGGCATTGTATATTGTCTGTTTGGTATGTTTTCTGTATATTGTATTAAAAAATTCTATTATATTACTTCCTTTCATTATTTCTTTTAAACTTCTACTGAATTATAACATTTAGGCCATGTATTGGCTTTATTGGAATGAAAATTCGATTTAAATGCTTGGACATGTACCCATTATCCTGGGTGTGCATATGAATGAAAGTGAATGGGATGACAAATCTATTCAAATAATGGCTTTTTTACAGTTACAAACCCAGACTCACCACGCAGTGCGAATTGCACACTGGCCGGACCTGCGGTTTGAGTTTGCGCCTAAAAAACTCGCCCAGGTTTCTGTAGTGCTGTAAATCCTCTACGGCCGCTTCCTTCATGTTTACTCCAAATGTCCATATATACAATCTGAAGATAGGTTTCCGTAACCAAGTTGGCAGGTCCACCTGGTTCAAGCGACCCCAGGCTCTGGAGAGGAGTCTTGTGGGTATGGACTTGTAGATTGTAACCTACATCCCAAGAGACAGAGTTTAGAGATGCCATGCTCAAATACCTGTTCAAACACAAAAGCAAACATTTGCAGAACGGGAAGTAAACACACTTAATAATCTTCCACCAGCAAAGCAAACGCAAGCTGTGCCACTTTGTTTCTTTATACATCATTTGATAAAATGCTTTATTATCAAATGTAAAATATCAATATCCCACATCTGATTTTGAAATGGAAAGCAGCATAAAAATTAGTGATGCCCTGAAATTTCAGCAGCACATTCCTACAGACCCCCATGACCCTATGGCAGGTCAAAATTTGAACTTTATATAACAAGGCAAGGTTAGTTCAGGTTGTAAATTTGCCTGATATTTAAGAATAATTCATGATATTTGTAAAATAGATAAGCGCACTCATTGTTAATGCAGGTGAGCATCTAAAGTGTTTTAAAACCTGCTGTATTGAGTCCAGCACCTGCATATGGCTTTACATCACCCGCTGTGCTCCATGTGCTCCAGTGTTTGGATTCTAAGAGTATTTAGATCAGTGTAGCTCACTGATCATTATTGATGTGGCAAGGAGGGATCCTAGATCAGTGCTACAGATAGCATGGAGGCTGATGCATGACATGAGCTGACCTGAGTGCTCAGTGTAAGTGGATTACTGTAGTTAGCTTCAATCCCAGCTGACAGACAGGAGGCTATATGTGGACACTCTCGCATCTTACAGGGTGGTGGGTTGTAGATGATAGTCACGGGTTTAACAAGCAGGAAGTGTAGGATGTCTAATGTTGCCTGACCCAGAAAATACTCTTTAAGAACCAAAAGTGTGTCATTACAACCTCACATTTTAAACAGCAATTTTAGTAACAGCATTTTATTTATTTAGTTGAACTCCAGTTGCTAGTGGTAATGGTTTTGTTTTGATTGCATTATTTTTTATGTGGGTTCAACAATGACCAATAGTTTTAGCAAATGGCCAATAGTTGGGATGCAATATTCGGTTTCTTTTTATTATTCAGATTAGGGCTGGGCGATTTGGCCTAAAATCAAAATCTCGATTAATTGAGCATTTTAACCCGATTACGATTAATGAACGATTATTTTATTCATTAATAAAATTATATTTGAATAATATTTATTTTTTTGCCCTCATAGTTCACTGACAAGTTTTGTACAGTAAATATGCGCACATATTACAAGTGAGACATTTTTGAATGAAGGGTGCACACACTATCTATGATTATTTATTGAACATCAGTGTTGAACAACTGAAATTAAAGCACACATTGCTTATAATGAAAAGTCACATTTTTCTTAAATTAGTGAAAATAAATAACTTGCACTTTTGGAAACAAAATAAATAAGCAATAAGCAAAATAAGCAGTATCTCTTCTAAATAAAATTACTCTTGTATATCCTGTAAATACTTTTTACTGTATAAATACTGTTTAAGCTCTCCATCGACATGTCGGCGGAATAACGTAACGTAACGGAGCGGGGTCACGTGACTCCACACACAGTAGTGTTTTTAAAGGGAAAGTAATTGAAATAATTGACCTGGAAAAATTTGATCGATTATAGGTTCTGAATGTCGATTTCGATTACTTTTCGATTAATCGCCCAGCCCCAATTCAGATGCTGCGAGGGTTATTAAATACCTTCTAAAAATTTAAAAAACTCATTTCATTAACAAAATATTCAGCACTGAATGCTGAATAATGTAAAAATATTACATATATATTAAATAACAAAATATATTAAAAATATACTTATATTCTCTTATTATACACTGTCGTTCAAAAGTTTGGCATCTGTAAGATTTTTTACTTTTTTAAAGAAGATTTGTATGCTCATCAACACTGCATTTATTTGATTAAAAATACTGAAAAAAAGTACAATTGTGAAATATCACTGCAATTTAAAATAACAGTTTTCTATTTTAATTTAAAGTATAATTTATTTCTGTGATCAAAGCTGAATTTTCAGCATTACTCCTCCAGTCTTCTTGCATGATCCTTCAGAATACCTTTAAGATTCTTTCTTTTTTTTTTTAAGTATCACAGTAAAACATAAGTAATGTTTATATGTAAAATATAAAATTTAGTAGTACAACTCAACATTGATCAGGTGACACTAAAGACTGAAGTAATGATGCTGAAAATCACAGGAATTAATTATATTTTAAATGTATATTAAATTAGAAAACTGTCATTATAAATTGTAATAATATTTCACAATATTACAGCTTTTCTGTATTTTTGAACAAATAAATGCTGACATCTTTAAAAAAAAAAAAAAAAAAAAAACATAAAAAAATGTCACTGACCCCAAACGGCAGTGTACTTAATACTTACATAATTACTTATTAAATAAGAATTACTCATTTCTATACATTTTGCATTTAAATATACTTAAAAGTTCATTACGTGCACATATTATTGGCTTGCTCTAGTGGTAAATAGCATGTGAAGTGATTTGTAAGTGGATAAAAGCATCCGTTAAATGACAAAAGGTAATGTAAAATGTGTTCTAATATCAGTACAATCAGAAGATTTCATAAATTATTTCATGATTCATAGTCATGATGCCATGACTCCTCCTGTAGATTTCAATTAACAGACTAAACATTTTTCTGTTTCTCTGTAACTTCCTGTCTGCCACTGGAGATACGGTTATCTGCTTCAGAGCATCAGCATGGGCTGACTGGCAATTTTTTCGTGAGAACTGAACAATAGCGGTGTCAGAACCACCATGGCACGATGCCCTCGACTGAGTCTAGAGACATAGTGTTCCTCAGTTCAGAGCTGCACCATGGGACAATGGCTCTTTTCACACAAGTCCCAATGGAGCTCAGAGCTCAGCGGGTCCATATGCAAGTAGCCATCTGCTGATAGCAGCAGCTATTTCTGCTGACCTCACATCAATTTTGTAGCTTCCTTTCTCTGGGTTATAAATGAAAAGAACTGATCTTAGATCCATTTTATTTAGGTCATTATTCCTTAATGGTTCCAGTAACATTTTCTGTAATCAAAGATGAAATCCCAAATGGCCATTATACACTGGTTACACACTGATGGATGGCATTAATGTCTCTGGATAGTGAGATTTTGCAAACTCAAACAAACACAGGCTCCGTTTGATGTTTCCACCTATACTTACTCTGCTTGTCGGCCTCCAGCCTACTTTGGCGAGAGGTTTGAGCGCTCCAAAGGGCAGGATGTAGTAGAGGAAGGACAGAGGCCATGAGCGAAGGCGGACAGTAGGCCGGGACATGCAGCTCAGCTGGCCTAGTCGCCGCCGCAGGGCCAGCTGTGGGAACTGCAACCTGCACAACAAATCCATGATGCCAAAGTGCACAAAATACCCAGACAGACATATATGAAGAATAAAGGTGGTGGAAATTAAAGAAATTATGTCCAGATGGTCTAAATGTTGCAGAGCAGGAGTGCCCAATCCTGTTAATGAGGAGTTCAGTTCCAACCCTGCTTCAACCTATTTGTAATTAGCCAAGGTTTCTGAAGAACCTAATTGGTTCAGGTGTAATTGAATTGGTTTGGAGCTAAACTGTGCATGCAGACCTCCAGGAAGAGGATTGAACATCACTGTTATAGCGGGAATCTCAAGAAACCTTCAAGACTATGTCCGGATCATATTTCACCCTAAAAATCTTGAGAAAGAAGTATGAATGGTGTGAAATTGGAGCTGGATGATTTATGTCTGCCAATGAAAGATGGTGGAAATGAAATCCTGCTGGGAAAAAAAAGTATTTCTGCAACTCCATTTGTTTACACTAATGATAGAAAATTACATTTTACATTTTTATAACAATTAAGCATGTCATTCCAAACCTCAATGTAATCTAAATATCATATTATGGAAACCTGTTTCCGCCGCTGAATTAAAAAATGGAATTGCAATATTTTATCTCACAATTCAGATTTTTTTCTTGCAATTGCAAGTTTCTCGCAATTCCCTTCGCAATTTTCTCACAATTGCAAATTTATATCATGCAATTTTGATAAAAAAAAAAAAAGCCAGAATTGTCAGATAAAATTTAAATGATCAATTACATTTATTTTTTATTGAGTGGCAAATAATTAAGTTAATGACAATCATAATATTTGTCCACAATTGGCATTACCTTCCATTTTAAAAATATACTTTCTTTTTTTTTTTTTTTATTGGTTTTAGGGTGCAATGTAACATAAACATGTCTTTTTGAGATTCGCCATTTAGCAGAACTGGGCTGCTCTATCAAAATACTAGAAAGGAAGGAAGGAAGGAAAGATTTATAAAACTTGCAGAAACACACACTCAGCCCACTCAAACATACCAAAGACCAAACACAAAGACGCCATATAGAAGACAATAAACAGCAGAAGATAAACGCTAGAAAAGATACTTGAGATAGGAAAGATATAGAAATAGCAAATCTCCACTGTAAATCTAAGTTTCTCTTATCTACACCAACCATATACTCCTTTCAGCTCAACTCCACTTACATCAGTCTAAGCAAAGGCTGATTTCACCTGCTTAACACCTTTAGTCTCATTTAGGGTTTATCGTCACCTTCCTGCTACACTTGCACTAGAAATGGTACATAAGGAGAAATACATGACTGAAATCCTAGGCCAGTCTACACTATAATCACTATAAAGCCACATTTTAATCAACATTAACCTATTTAAGCAACACGAACATGTATGTTTTTATGCGTCAAGCCGAGTGGGACGCTTCCACAGAACTACTGAGGCCATGAGGGATATCTGCCAGTAATCTTTTTATAATTTTTTTGTGTCCATTGCACTATTTTTAGCATCTGTGCGGGCGGATAACATTCCGGATCAACACAACTGTTAGACGAGTGGAACAGAGCATGCAAAAATGTTGCACCTCTATCCTGGTCCTGTTGATGGAACGCATCGCCTTGTTTGACTACAACCGCTCGCTTTTTATTGAGAATGACACTAAGAACTACTGGCTTCTGGCTAAAGTGAGATTAGCTTTAGTGTGACAGTAAAGTGGGTCATATTTCACTCTGAAAGTGATGACACAGCACTAGCCGAGTTGACAGGGACTGTCCAGGGCTGCAGCAACACAAGCTATCTATAGAATATAATACTGTGTCCACCCTAATCAGGATGAAACCCTGTTCTGACCTGTGCACAGAGGAGACTTAGCCATAGAAGGCCTAACGCAAACGCTCAAGGTGTCACCTGACTTTGTCAGGTATATTCACAATGCTGCACATGAGAACATCTTTATTTTGACCCTTTCAAAACGTACTATTCAATAATCTTGGTTAGAAACATTTGCATCATGGTCCGGGTGAGTAATCAGACAGTAATAATCCTCAGTGTATTGATGATAAAAACTATAGCAACGCTAGCTCGTGCCAGGTTTGTCAGGCTCAGCGGGCAACCTTTTGGTGCCTGGGCTACATAATTTCCCTCCACAATCTAAAAGTACATTGACCCGTCATGTGTCATAAGGGCATCTGACGTGCAGGTCTCTCCCACAGAAAGGTGTAAATTTTTATTGCTATTACTCTAAATAGACACAACATCGAACCATACTCTGGAGACCAGTCTCGTCACAACGAGAGAAAAGTCCCTTTTAAAAGAAATGAGTCCACTTCGCCATCTTGGTAACGAGATGGAAGACTGAAATCTCTGAATCTGTTTGTCAATGTAACATTAAAATATTTAAACTACAAATAATTACAGGTTGTTAAAAATCATGTCTCCATCTAAAACCAATTATTAATATTTGTAAAAAAGTTAATACTAGTGGCAGTAAAACACTGCAACTGTAATTCCTTTTCAGACAATTTATGATTATAGTGGTACATTATTAATTTGTAAACTACTAAATCCAGGCATTAAAATGGGTCAGGGGTGAAAAAGGTGAGAAGGGTGATCGAGGGGTGATGTGGCCTCTAATGGGGCCGGGAGGTGGGGGGGACTCCCACAGAATAAATATTACGGCCTCATTAGGTGACATGCTGTAACTTAACTTGTTTATTCTTCCATCATGATTGACAGCCAAGTTTTTTTTTTTTTTTTTTTGGGGGGGGGGGGGGGCAAAGAAATCAACCTAATAAGTGTTTTCTACCATTATTGAAAAACATACCATCAACCACAAATGCTATTTGCTATTGCAGACAGAGCATGCCAGAAAAAAAACAAAAACATGTTTGATAAAAAGTTTCCCTTTGCCAATTTTACAGTAGCCAAATAAGTTGAATGGAATAATAAGCCAAGCACAGGTTCTGAAGAAATGGCCTAACACTGCCCTAACACACTCATACTGCAAAAATAATGTTTGTATTAGTGTTAACGATACTTTAGCATTAAATGTAACTTACTCTCTTAAGCGTACGTTCACATGATGCGTCTAAAAACGCATGGAAAACGCGAGGTGTGTCGCTTCCTCCACCAATTTAAAAGCACTTGAGCTCTCGCGCTTCTGTAGCGTCTGCTATTACTAGGCAACCATGAAGGCAGTTACAAAAACATTTCTGCTTTGGATTTTAAAACTGCGTGGCTCCATTGAAAATAAAGAGCTTGCATGCGCAAAACGCGCTGCATGTGAACGGCCCCTAAGCCTTTGGTGACACAAAAACACCACGGAATTAAATTGTGGATCACTCCCCTGTCGTCTTCTCCCACGCGGATTGTCCTGCAGGAAGAAATGGCGCCCTGGATGTCAGTGGATGGCGCGCACGGTCTACGAACGCGGGACGATCAGCTTTCACGATTTGAAATGGCTCAAATCCACTTTATATTGAGTTTTAATTAATCAATAAATACCATCCAAGACCCCCCCCCCCCCACCCCCTCAAATTATTTCTCATCGGATCTACACGATTCACGTGGGTCACCTGTTTTGGCTTTAAAACGGTGAATTTCGCTGAAAGGTGAGGGATTTTCATGCCTGTAAATTTTGATGTTGGCGTTAGGGCTGGGCGATATGGCTGAAAACTATATCACGATATCAGTGTTTCATATCGGTCGATATCGATAATTATTGATTTTTTTTTTATGACCCATTTAAAATAAGGACCAGGAGAAAAATATATTACATTCAAACATTTTTATTTTAAACTTAACCTTCCTCTGATCATAATCCCCTCATTTATTAAGACATAAATCTCAACAACCCTGGAAAACGTAAATAATTAAAATGTAAACATAAGTCTAAAGTCACAATATACACTTAATTATCTCTTAATGCTCAATTCAAACCCCATTCATTGTCGATGAAGTGAATGGTCAAGCTAATGTATGGCTCAGAAGTACGGCTTGACCACAGGTCAGAGGTTGTTGCAAAGTACTTGGCTGATAATATTTATTGCTGCACAGATTGCTGGTTGCCAGTAGCCAACGTTACTTCTTTCCCGGTACTTTAGCCTACTTTGTGTAATAACGAAAACATTTATTTCAGTGAAAAAATAAGTCCAAACCTTTCAACATTTTGAACAATAGGGCCCTACAATCTTTTGCTTTTTTCAGAAATTCTTGTTTTCATTTTTCTGATAATCAAATGAAAGCAAAATCACTGATTTATTTTTTAAAATAAAAATAAAAGGAGCTTTACTGTTAAAATTAATACATAGAAGGAAAATTATATTCAGTTAAAAAAAAGGTTTAATAATAATAGTATTTTTTCAACAATTAAGTGGTGACTCTTTTTTATATAATTTTTTATCATATATATTGTTTTATGTAAATTATTTAAATGTGAACATATAAACACCTACATTATACTGTACAAAGTAATACAAGACTAATATTGTTTTGTTACACGTTAAACCGCACTTTTATTTTGACAGGTTGCCGTGAAGTTTCAGTGTGTAATACAGTATGAATGATGCTAGTTTCACTAATGAAACGGTAAAATTGACAAAAAGTGACACTCACAGCAGCTTTGGAGATGTATTGGAGTTTGTCTGCTCATGTGAGATGCAAAGGCCAAAAATTAGCGGGAGCGTCATGTGTGCAGTATGCGTGTAGTGAAAATAAAACGCGTCTCCTCCATTCATACATAACATACAGAGGCAAACGGAACATGCAGGATTCATATTGAAACGTATTGAAATCGACGAATTCCGCGGCATTCCGCCCTATAGTAAAGTCCGTTTTTATGAATGGAGTCCGCCTTCCCGTCTGTGAGGAGACATTGTAAACGCGCGATCATGTAGAGACAGAAATCACATGCCGTCGTGTAAATAAGATAAATAACATAAGGCTATTTAGTTTGTTTAATACAACAACAAGGGCCCGTTCTGTAGGAAAGATAACCTTAACTTCTATTGTGATCTGGCGCTATATTGAAAATAAAATTAACTGGACGTTAAAGGGGGGCTGGGCGGGCTGACGAAGAATACAAAATATCGAACGTTTTATCGAACACATTTTTTATTGATATCGATCTCTTGTCTATCGCGATATATATCGTTATCGTTTTATCGCCCAGCCCTAGTTGGCGTCATGAAATGCTGTATATGTACGGCATTTTTTATATATTAAACTTGCACGATAGCCCACCCGGTACAACACTGCACATACTTGTAGGAGTCTTGTGAAATATGAGAGCTCAAAAACTTGTAGAAGCTAGCTAAAATGGCATGGTTGCTTCAGCACACATCTCCACCATGGAAAGATGTCAATACACACAATTATTTTTTTTTAAGTTAAACCACTCTCCTGTCTAAATTGTTTGCCGAAAAAAATAACGGATTCGGCATCAGATCGCCTGTCAATCAAGCTGTTTGCTAAGGGTCAATTGTGGGATATAAACTCACAACTGTAAGAAATATCAGAGATATGATATGAACTCTGACTTCTGACTTTTTTTCTCAGAATTGGGATGGAAAACGCATTATGTTGGGGTTACGTCGCAAAATATTGTAAATATATCTTTTTATACTGTATTTTTTTTTGCATATTTATGTTTTAAACCATGACGGTGAGCTAATTGATATCACACAAGCAACGTGAAAACTGCACAATATGTTAAAGTGAAAGTAAAAACAGCGCTTCCAGCATCTCACGTGCACATTCTCTCAAGACAATGATAGACGATTATACTTAATATGCTGATATTAATTTACTTCCCTAATATTTCTCTTGTGCGCCAAACACATTGGGGAAAAAATAAAAAGAAACATTTATTTGAAAGTCGGTGTTTAAAATAAAGCTCTTAATTTTCATTGATGACTGCAGTATTATTAGGGGTTAAGAAAGTCGTAATTATGGCTTCAGGTTGTCTTAAATGTGGGGACTAAAAGGCAAGAATTGCGATGAAACTTTATAAGGCTACCCACTGAATAAATATGAGCGCTGCACGTTTCATAGCCAGCTGCAGCGCTGCTTTGTGTACCATTCTGATAGCGCCTCCTGCTGGAAGAGCATGATCTGCCATTTTTAATCAGCTCATATGTCTGCTGTTGTCAAAAAGACCAATGTAAAAAAATCAATCCATGGATTTTAAGCAGCAAACACGTAGAGTCGTAAATGTGAACTGATGGATTGACAAGAACATGTTATACAAATTTTAACAATTAAGGCAGTAAAATATATGTATATGTTAATTAATATAATACTTAATTGAAAATAATTGTTTAAATAAATATAAGAATTGATCATTCTGGCTCTTAAGAAATCTTTTTTGTTTTGTGAAACCTGCATCTGAATTGTAAATCATGCTTTTTACAGTCATTTTAATTATTTATTTATTTATTGATTGCTCAGGTCTTTAAAAGGTATTTAAATGTCTAGAATTTAAGTTAAAATATGCTGCATATACCCTGGTCTCGCAAAAAACATAAATCGTTTTTTTTTTATATATATAATTGTCCGGACCTCAGTTAGTGAGCAGGGTTCATTACTGGACCTCGAGCCGTTTTAGTTGAAGACCCCTGCTTTAGACCATCTACAAATGATAAATCTTAAAATAAAATGTTAAGGTTACCACTGCATTTTTCTGAAAAATAAAATACAGTGATTGATATATAGTTTATTTATAGTTATTTTCAAAGCATTATTGTACTGTCATTGTAAAACAACTTCACTAGTTATTGTTTGTAAGTTATTGTTTAAAACTAACCAAAATTAAAAATAATTTGCTTATCTTTTCTGCACAGGAGAGACTTGATGTTGTTTACAAACAAAAGGAAATATTGGTATCGGACAAAATGAGCTGAAAAATATCATCATAAAAGATATCGGCAAAACTCCAATATCGTGCATCCCTAGACATTTACGTTCACTTTCAAAGTGAGTGTTGCAAAACGTGTAAGAAGCAATGCAATATAATTTTGCTGAAATGTTGACAGGTTCTTTTCTAGCGTGCGTGGATTTGGTAATACTGGTATTGTATGTTGCACTTTTTTAGCTCCAGTAATACAAACACAGCTGTATTTTTAGGTTAATCAACTAATACACATGAGCATTAAAATGTAAATAAACAGGTAACGCCTCCATGAAAAAAAGTGTTCAGGTCTTTAATCTGTGAAGCGTGACCACATAATGTCCAACATGGCCTATGATTAGACGATCTCCTAGTTTCTGCTCACATTTAATGGTATAAATTTGTTTAATTCTTACATTTAAAATCCACCTAACTCGTTCTGCACCTGGCAGACAAGCATTTCTGCCTGGCAGTAAAAAAAAAGACAAAAGACTTGCATTGAAGGTTGGATTTGAGCCATTATAGAGGGCTCACTTCACTTGGGACACTAAGCAACCACCTAGAAGGCCCTAGCAACGTCCTAGAATCACAGCTGCAACTTTGCCAATGCCACTGCCACTCAAAATGCAAAGATCTAGTTTAAATCTACAATACTCATTATACAACCTAACAATGAACCTGATAACCAGCATTTAGCAGCTTCCTCTGTGCAAATGTTGCTTCCGTCCTATAACTACGTTTGTAAAGAGCTGTGCAAGTGCCTGGTATAACCTTTCACATTCAACACTTTTAGCGCTGTGCATTACGCAACCTCATTCTAGCGGTTGGCAAATCCAGTTAATATGCCAAAGTGTGCGCCGCGCCCCGGTACGCCTAAACGGCTCCAAACAATGACTGTGGGTTTTTACGAGAGCTTTCAGTCATCAGGTTATCATTCAATTGAATTTAGAGCGTTTCATCCCCTCCCCCAACCTGTCCAGAGCAGATGAATAGCCATCGAAAACCTTGTAGTTCAATAGCTATTCACAGCGCATTACTCAAACTGCGAAGGACGTTTGAGAGGTGATGATTGCAGCCAGTAAAAAGACAAACGTGAAGTCTATGGATTCAGAGTCTTTCTCTTTCACACACTCTCTGTTCTACATAGCCCCCCTTGTTTCTTCATTGCAGGCACACATTGGCCAATCACTGGCTGAATCTGAGCCTCCCTCGGCTCTTTGCATCTTTCGCTCACTCAAGGGGAACAGCATCTGCTCCGAGTAGAGCTATGCAAACCGCGTGGATTGTATCGGAAGGACAGTGCTAGCAACAGCCTAATGTTACGTCGCAAATAGGCCAAAGAGCCGAGACAGTGACAGGGGGGCTTATCCGGGGGCAACCGAATGCCGTCGCACAAACTCGCACCGCACACTGACTGTCCCTCTGCAGGGTGGCCCAGTTCGTGCAAGGTCTCCATAATCCCCTCTCCCTCGCCCACTTTCCAGCTCTACTGATCCTTCAATTGTCCTCTCTCTCTACAAGCGTTCCGTCAACAACTGCTCTAGATCCGACAAGCGAAATTCACCCGTCATCCACACACATTCTCATCCTGCACTACATCCTAGCATCTCACACACTCCAGGCCGGTACCTGAATCGGCTCCGGTTGCTGAGCTGAGACGGGCCCCCAGGGGCTCCAGGGCCTCCCGTGCCGGCGTTGTTGGCGCCGTGTGCGGGCTCCCCTGTCGCTCCCGCTGAGGAGCCCGGCGGACGGAAACGCCGCACATCAACCCTGACTCTGTGGAGATTGTAGCAAGAGGGAGAGCTGTGCAAAGACCTGCAGCATCTCACCATTTCCCCGCAGCGCTCCGCACCGGCCCCTTCTGTTGCTTCAGACTCCCCTGACACATGATCACTGTAGAGGATTTAGTGCGTATGGCAGGCTTTAGCCCTCTCTCACGCTCACTCCGTTCTTCTGGCCCGTTGGTTTTCCTCTGCGAAGCTTAAAGACCGGCCCTCCCTGCTTGTCACGTGTGGGATGCTTTCCTGCGATTGGTCAGCTGGCGGATGGGTCCACCTTCTCTTCTAAGCTGCTGCTGAATTCAAGGCCTGGTGCTGCTGGGAAGGCGGCAATATGAAAAGGAGGAGGAGAGGGAGGGGTTTGTAAACAGACAATCCTGTCAGCATGTGCTCAGTAGGTCCTGAATTCCATCTATGACCCCATCCCCCCTCTCTTTCTCTCTCTCTCTCTCTCTCATCTCTTTCTTAACTGAAGGATAAAGAGCAACGAGCTTCTGACTGTTATGATAAACGATTTCTGATCTCAAAATCACTTTCTCTAGAAAGAACATCACATCAACCAAGCCCTAAAATACATTGCATTTACTTTAATTTGCTTTTTATTATAAGAATATTAATTTGTGCATGTTCTGTACAACATTTCAGTACAGCAACAGTAGTGTATAAGAAAATTTAGAATTGCTAAATAAATTTTATATTCAAATAATCTATTTGTTATGACAATAATACTCCTATATATACACCACATATATATATATATACATACATACATATATATATATATATATATATATACACACACACACACACTGCCATTCAAAAGTTTAGGATCAGTAAGAAGTTATAAGTTTCTTATGCTCATCAGGGCTGCATTTATTTGATCAAACATAGTAAATGCAGTAAATGCAAAGTAAATGCAGCCTTGATGAGCATATGAGAATTGTTAAAAAAAAATATATATATATATATTTAAAACCTTACTGATCTCAAAGGTTTGATTGACATATTTATACATTATATATGGTAACTGATTA
Organism: Garra rufa; assembly: GCF_049309525.1. Lineage (NCBI taxonomy): Eukaryota > Metazoa > Chordata > Actinopteri > Cypriniformes > Cyprinidae > Garra > Garra rufa. The sequence goes on from NC_133365.1 coordinate 24,174,243, forward strand.
CATGTAATCTAAAATAATTCCAAATATTAAAGGATTAGTTCACTTTCATAACAACAATTTACAGATAATGTACTCACCCCCTTGTCATCCAAGATGTTCATGTCTTTTTTTCTTCAGTTGTAAAGAAATTATGTTTTTTGAGGAAAACATTTCAGGATTTCTCTCCATATAATGGATATGTATGGTGCCCCCAAGTTTGAACTTCATAAAATGCTATTTAAAAGCAGCTTCAAAGGGCTCTAAACGATCCCACCCGAGGAAGGGTCTTATCTAGTGAAACGATCGGTTATTTTCTAAACAAATTCACAATTTCTATACTTTTTAACCTCAAATGCTCGTCTTGTCTCATCTCTTTAATGCGCATGTGTAGTCATTCTCCCATCTCGTTTATGTCTTCAACGTCAAAATCGTCCTACAATGCTGTTTTTACCTTTTTTTGTAAAGGGCGTTTGAGCATCTTTGTATGTTCACTTTGTAAACACAGTGTCGGTACTTTTGCAGCAATTTAAGGCGATTTTGAAGTTAGGGAAGAAAATGAGATGGGAGTTTTTCGACATACCCTAACAGTATTGACCCGGATCACACAGATCTGTGGAGAGACGAGCCAAGACGAGCATTTGAGGTTAAAAAGTATATAAATTGTCAATTTGTCACATAAGACCACCAGATATATTATATAGAGAGAAATCCTGAAATGTTTTCCTCAAAAAAACAACTTCTTTATTTTTTACATGAACATCCTGGATGTCAAGGGGGTGAGTACATTATCTGTAAATTGTTGTTATGAAAGTGAACTAATCCTTTAAGTACTCGTAATTAGAGCATATTACATTTTAAAATGCTCATAATCAGATTACAGTTACCTTTTTATGGATTACATAATTACAAATTATTCACACAATGGCAGTCAATTATTTATAACTTATCAATTGTCCCTAATTCTTATTTTTTTCTCTTTTACATTTCCCCTCTAAAAATCCTACTGCGTGTCTCACAGCATTCAGTTTTGACTACAGACAGATAAACAAATAAAATATTTGTATTTTTAGTGTTCAAGTATTAAAATAATTTACTTTTATTCAATATTTTTATGATTTAATTATTAGCTTCTTATCAATTCACAACCCTACTGCAGTTCTTACATTAAGCCCACTTTGGGGAAACTCTGGTGTTATGTAGTTTTAATGCATTACAATAATAATTAAAAAAGATTTACATCTATTTATTATGCTTTGGCAAAAATAAATATGTTATCAAATAAACAATACACTTCTAAAGCTGACTTCATATATTCTTTAAAGGAAAACAAAAAGCGAACTTGACCACCAGCAAATCACATGAACTCGAGGCTTCCTATTAAACAGGAAGGAAGTAAATCTTCCTGTCTCGACTCACTTTTGATATATATTTTAAAATGAAAAGCCCTGTATAAAAACACTTTGAATGATCCCCCACTAGTAATAATTGAAGACTGACTTTCTAGCTTACTCTACACATAAAATAATTTGACATCCTGATAAAGAAAGAATTCAAATTCTTCCCACAATACAAATACAAAACCACTTAAAAAATGACTTACAAAGGAAATCTTCATACTCGAAGTGACACAATAAGAGGTCTGTCGATCTTCTCAATGGACTAGACTCCTCTCACTGTCTCTGTACTAGGATCCGCTCAGATATGGCAAGTGTGTTATGTGATGTCATCACTAAATATTAACCAGACCAATGAGTGAAGGGGCTCACTTCCTATTCGATGACCGTCAAAGAGCCCATCCCACTCCATAAACACACCAAACGGCAGAGAGCTATAGTGTGTGCATTCAGTAGCCACAGACAAATAAATATAACTGACAGGACCAAGCACTTGTGATTAAACATTATGTGCCACAACAATATTCACAGAGTGATTGCTTTTGTGTGTTACGACAGCTATTGCAACATACTGTGACTCAATGTTTTTGGGGTGGAGAGGTTGCAGTGAATTACTTATGGGAATTGGTTTGTAAAGCTGTAGCACATGCTGGGCTAGATGATGCATTAAACAATAATTTAGGAAAGAAAAAAATGAAACGTTTCAATATTTCATTACTGCTGCTATCAAATACAAAAATGAAAGTGAAGAAAATATCAGCCCCAAAATGTGAGAAATAAATTAATAAAAAAAGATGACTCGTGTAAGACATGAGCAATTTTTAGTTGTGTGTCAAAGGCGTATGGAAGACTGCTGTATTGTAATTCTAAAAATTATTTAGTGAACTGACTTTGCATAATGATGAAAGAGCATCTTCTTCAGCTCTGGGAGTCTATGGCAGCCCATAGAAATGCTTGCGGGAAAGTTATGAAATTTGGCACACAGATAGAAGACCATCTCAGTACTAACCATGCTCAAACTCTCTATGCCACTAATAGGCCAAATTTGCACTCATATTTCTGCCAATATGTTTTGAACTGGGTCTTTTTCAAACTCATCCTAGATGGTTTGTCTCAGATGGCACAGATCATCTTCGGACAATCAGTGGAGCCAACTTTTTTCAATCGAAAGTAGCTAAAACCCGCTTGAAAAGTCGCCAAATGTCGCTAAATAACGTCATATGTTAATTAGCATATTCATGACGTCAGTGCGTCGTATTGTCTTGCCTCTCTGTGATCACATACTGCATTTTAATGCAGCCAAATTCTCAATAAAACATTTTCATTTATATATTTTAATAGATATATCAATATATTTTACGGTTTCTTTTGTCAGACTACGGGGTAAATATGAAATAGTGACTGAAACGCGGCCTATTAAGACTACATAACCAGCTCTCAAAGATATTAATCTACACTAAAATCCTGATTCGTCATAACAACATTGTCTAATGAAATCAAATACACATACGATTAAGTAATGGCTGTGCTGTGCATGTTTTTTTTTTTTACTTTCAAAGGTTTGGTGCCCATTATATGACTAACAGACTGCAACGATTTAAGTTAAAAATCTTTGTTTGTGTTCTACTGAAGAAACAAAGTCACCTACATATTGGATGCCCTGTGAGTAAGCAGATAAACATCAAATTATCACTTTTGGGTGAACTATCCCTTTAATGCCGTGTTCGAGGCAACTAGTTACCCATATTCTTTCAACCTTCTACCTGTGAAATTGCACTGGAACAGCAGTCAAACCCGTGACTTCCCACCCGTGAACTCGTACTAGATCTGTGTACTCCCAGTTCCGCGCTCTGTCATCACATAGCCCGAGAAACAACAATAGTAGCTCTCTAGAAGCAGGGCTGGAGAACCTTGGTCTTTTCTGAGTAAATTAAAGATGCTCCTTAGCTCTTCATTTCACCTCTGTTGTGCTTGGCCCCTTAATTGCTGCTTGCAGCTACATTTTCTTTCAGTTTTTATTAATTATAATTATAAAATACACACTTTTTAAAATTCTAAGTATGACTATTTGGTTACACTTTATTTTAAGGTGTCCTTGTTACAGTGTTATTACACATTTAAGTATTGAATAGGGCTGCCAAAGATTTTTCTTGTCGTCTTGTCGTTCATTTCAAGCATTAGTCGACTAATCGCACATTTGTTAATAAACCATTTAAATCATTTGTAATGATTGCCCATATAGCTTAATAAGCGCTCAAGCACACACATAAAGCTTGCCACAGCACATCGGCAAAAGCTAATGATTATAAATGTGTCAGGGAAAAAAGGTAAGGCGGCCGCATTAACGTTTTAATAATGTATTGATACACTAGTGCTTTCTTTTTTTTTTTTTCATCTTAGGAGATGAAGTCGGCTACACTGACGTCATCTCCGCAGTAGTGATGCACCTGTTTGCATGTTTCATACGGATTACATAATCTGAGAATATTTGTTTTCTATTTAAATTGGTTAATTTAAAAGTAGACATTTTGCTCTCGATAGATGTGTTTTCATATCTGTAAAGAAAAAAAGTATACACAGAGTTTCACACTAAATTTCACAGAGACGGCAAAAAGCACATCCTGTTTTCTTTCATTATTTACAAAAGTTTTGTTATTATGAGTGCACACAAATAAATGTCTATACAGGTTTGAAAGATGTATTACTCTTATCTGTATGACCAAAAAATTAGAGAGTATTTAAAGAGCAAGTGAACACACCAGTGCCTCCATCTGTTATGCAGTAAGCACGCTATTGTTCATCTTTCACACTCCACATAGACACTTGAATAGCACACATTTTTCTGTGTTAACATGAGACTGAGCAGTCATGTAAAGTTGCTAATACTCACATATTTCAGATGATCAGCTATATTTTAGGTCAATGAATGATAGTCGAGCATTTGGATGTCTGCCCAAGTACTGTATTACCACATACACCAGCCGTTAATGATCTGTCCGTCACAGACTGCGTGACTTTGTCTTTGGATGTTTTTTTTCTCTGTGACTAAGTGACTAATAATATTTTGGTCGACTAACTATTTGTGGACTATTAGGGGGCAGCCCTAGTACTGAGTAATATTAATTAACTACATGTACTTAAAGTTAGGGTTAGGATTAGGGTTTGGCTCAGGGTTACTTGCATGTAATTACACCTAATTAATTGTTATCCTAACAATAAGTGCATGTAACAAGTACAACAAAGACACCTTAAAAAAAGGGTTATTGACTATTTTTATTGTATTTTATAAATGCAGCCTTGGTATTGCATAATAAACTTCTTATATATATATATATATATATATATATATATATATACTAGGGGTGGGCATAGATTAATTTTTTTAATCTAGATTAATCTAGATTAAATCTTGGAATTAATCTAGATTAATCTAGATTAAAATGGCTAATTTGAATTCTGCTGAAGGCATTCAGAATATGTGTGCTACCCAAATAATGACTAAAAGTCTTTGAGAATGGATCATAAAGCTCATAAAGCTGTTCTATGATAATTTGTTGATGAAAATAAATTATGTTCAATTAGATGTACTTGTGTTTACTAACTAACTAACAATGAAATTATTTTTTCTCCCTATTAGATTGTGTTTTTTTTAACGTCAACACCTACCCAGCCCATTACATGTTACACCATACTTTTATTTTGACAGGTTTGCCATGAAGTTTCTGTGTCATACAGTATGATATGATGCTAGTTTTCTCAAATGAAACGGTAAAAGTGACACTCACAGCAGTTTGGGAGATTGAGTTTATCTGTTCATGTGAGATGAAAATGCCAAAAATTACCGGGAGCGTCACGTGGGTTTCAGTATGCGTGTAGTAAAAGCTCGTCTCCGCAATGCATACATACAGCTAGGCAAACGGAACATATCGGATTCATATTAAAACGATCTTTTTGCATTTCAGTTTTCACATACACTAGTCCATATCGCGATTTGAATTAAGTGACTGACCAACATTTGATTCATGAATCCAAAAAACGACGAATTTACGTGGCATTTCGCTATAGTAGATTCGGTTTTGAATGGAGGACGACGCGATCCCGTCTGTGTTTTGGCGGAGGAGACTTAAACGCGCGATATTCTATAGTCTTCGGTATACATCCGCGTTAAACTATCAAGGTGAAAGTCATCATAGCTTGCGTAGTTTAGACCCAGCTCCCAACCCAAATTTGAGAATAGATTAATGGCGATATATTTTTTATCGCGCGATAAGAGTTTCACGTTAACGCAGCACGTTAACGCCGATAACGGCCCACCACTAATATATACACAAACAGATCCCAAACAGAACACAAATAGTTCAATTTAGTATCATGACAAAAGAGTAGAGGTATCAGAAGACATTACTGATTATTTTTCCATTTATTATCTCTAGGCTGCAATATAACAAAGCCATTGTGTGTGTGTCTGAGAAGGTTCTGGAAAAAGGGCACACCTACACAAAGAGCGCCGTTATCTCTGGCAGCGAGGCTTTCTGCCGCACTGTGTCTTATCTGTAAATCTAACAAACCCAGTGAACTGAAATCTCTCCTCATACATCAGGCGTAACATAAATGCAGGGTCCATGAAAGACAGTCTGCGAACAGTGATCACACACAAAGCAAACAGTGAGTGTTTCAATGGCATGAATACCATAGCCAAATACATATGCATGATAAAGATAGACATAAGGGAGTTTAACATGTCTGAAAATGTCAAAACCACTGGGTATTTTTACATGGCTGGAATGCAATGAAATCACATAAGGATTAAAAATAGCTTTTTAGAGTTTTTTCTCCTTGATTCAGACACTATGAATAGCCTTGTCCCTTGTAGCTTTGTTGCCCAACCCCCTTTCTGTACAAGAAGAAATCTTGCTATTGTTTGTGAGGTACAAGTCTGCCGTGGCGCTGAATACCATTGGAAACGAGTGCTGGGTGAATGCCAGAGCTAATCCAAATATAATACATATGTGAATATATATAGACAGAGAGCAATGGTTCTGAATGCTACTTTTGGCTTTGTGTGTTACTGAAACAAAATGTCCTCATGTCAAGTTTAAATTCACAAAGATCAACTGACTTAACGGCATTATAACAGCTTAGTGTGCAAACATAACTGTCCGGTAAGGCAGGTCATCGACGGGTCACGATGAGTGACCGGCCGCTAAACAGCAGCTCCACGTTGGAGGCTGATTTTTATCTGTTATATGAAGCAGATAGAACACTACAGCAGTCTAAGAAAAGCCTTCAAACAAAAGCAGCCAATCAGACGCTAGTGTCACCACCAGTGAAGTCCAACATGCTCAGGTGATTTGGACAATCAAACAACCAGATCAGTTGCCAGGTATTAAAGGCCAATAAATGAACAACATTTTGCCCTTCCTTGATTTATGACATGTCATTATATAAGGGAACATAAGAACTAATTTCATAACCACAAATAAATTACTTGAGTGCGATTAAAATGATTAAAATCAATATGATCATCTTTTAATAATTTGGATAAGAAAATGAATGACTAGACTTTTTTTCTCATTTTTATTTTTATTAAGGTTATTTTAACTGGTTAAAGTCAGTTTATATAACTTTGCACAAGAAACAGAACTTAGGCTTGCCAAACAAAACTAATAGCCAAAATCTTCCCTGTAACAGCCTGACATCTCCAGCAGTGTCACACTGACTCTTTCAGGTTTGGATGTTTGCACACCCTTCATCAAAACAACAGCACAATTAAAACTCTGACAGAGCAGTGAATGACGCAAAATCTTGTCTGCATTACACATGCATTTTCATTAATCAGATAGCTAACCTATCGTTAATAAATCGGGTGTTCAAGCCAGTGTTATTTTAGTATTCCTGATACTATTTGAAGCATGTTATATAAATGTTTTCAATTTTATAATTATTTTTTAAATTAATACAATTTTGTAGATATTTTATTGTAAATTACTACATTTAAATTTTATTTTGTCGTTTTTATTTATTTTTTAATGTGTCTGTTCAGCTTATCAAATTTTAAGTTCTAGATTATTTCGTTTTAGACCTTTTAGTAACTAAACCTTATAAAAGTTAAATAATAAAAAGGTGTAGACCCCCTTATTGTGGCATATTTCATTTCATGATGAATAAAGAGATTGCGAAACTTGTCTTGTTTTTAACATGATAGATAGAAAAGTAAAATTGTAAATAATATTAACATACTCTAATGTTTGCAGGTTTGGGCTTGGTAAAATTTCATATTCTGTACATACATAAACAGAAAGTTCAAAAGAACTTTTGATCAATTTAATGACCAGCCAAAAAATGCACAAGGAGATGGACAAAAGGCATGTGGATAAACATGTAAGATTATCATCATCAAATTTACAAACACAGTGACTACTGTAATACATGTAATACTACTGTAATACTATGTAATACATGAATCCTCATTCTTGTAATAATACTGAATAAAAGGGTTAGCATGTACACACACACACACACACACACACACACACACACACACACACACACACACACACACACACACACACACTTTTGAACATGGGTTCCACAGAGCATCAGAGTATCCAGAGACATTTAACATGGCCATACCATCAGTTTTCCAACTTAACTATACCAGGATATGGCAGACAATGCTTTTGCAATGGCAATGTTTTGCAATAGGACCTTGTGTTATTTAGTTTGGAAAGGAAGGAAAGGAAAGGATTGTGACGTAAGGTCAAGTATGGTGACCCATATTCGCAATTTGTGCTTTGCATTTTACCCATCCAAGTGCACACACACACACACACACACACACACACACACACACACACACACACACACACACACACACACACACACACACACACACACACACACACACACACACACACACACACACACACACACACACACACACACACACACACACACACACACACACACACTATTGAACACACCGAAGTGGGCAGCCATTTTGCTTCGACGTCTGGGGACCAGAACCTTCTGGTTACAAGTCCGACTCGCTAACCATTAGGCCACGACTGCCCCCTGTATCCTGAGTTTGAAAAAAAAAATCTAAATACTATATCTTGAGTTTTGACCTTACCTGAATATCACTGGCAATCCGTGGTGGCACTTCAACGCCAAACTTCTTCAGCTGCCGATCTTTGTATCGCTCATATTGATCATATGCTACATAACTCCCACCTGTAGCTATAAGAAGAGGAAGGGGCCGTACACGGGCCTGTAGTCCAGGAAATCCTAAGACAAAGAGAACAGTAAATCGATCTATTAGAGATGTGTGACTGTCAATTTAAGATGGCGTTTATAGCTCAACTGCATAAGAAAGTCCTTGTTCAAATATAACCACACATGCCAGGTTCCATTAGGGTTGAAATAATTTGAAATTGGGCTGAGCAATTAAAGGAGTAGAAGGAGAAGTTTACTTTCAGAACAAGAATTTACAGATAATGTACTCACACCCTTCACTTCCAGAATGTTCATGTCATTCTTTCTTCAGTCAGAAAGAAGTGGTGGTTTTTGAGGAAAACATTTCAGGATTTCTCTCCATATAATGGACTTCTATGGTTCCTCCGAGTTTAAACTTTCAAAATGCAGTTTAAATGCAGCTTCAAAGGGCTCTTAATGATCCCAGCTGAGGAAGAAGGGTCTGATCGAGCGAAAATGAAAAGATCGGTTATTTTCTAAAAACAATTGGCAAGCTAGAAGATTTTTGGAAAATAACCCATCGTTTTGCTAGATAAGACCCTTCTTTCCTTGGCTGTGATTGTTTAGAGCCCTGTGAAGCTGTATTTTGGAAGTTCAAACTCAGGGGCACCATAGAAGTCCATTATATGGAGAGAAATCCTGAAATGTTTTACTCAAAAAACATAATTTCCATACGACTGAAGAAAGAAAGACATGAACATCTTGGATGACAAGGGGGTGAGTACATTATCTCTGTGCTTAACGTGAATCAATCAGCAAAATACAAAGACAAAATCACTTAATGCTCTTGACGGAGGGACTTTAGTAGTTTTTATAAGAAACGAAGCATGCTTAATTCTTACAGTTAATGTTGTTTTATTTTACATTCAATTAATGCAACCCCCCCCCCTTCAAAAAGTAGCTTAATTTGTAGCTTTTTTTATGTATAGCTATCATTAAATTAATCAATCATATAAAGTTCCAGACGCCACTCATAATCGTGTTAAATAATTGTTTACAATATTGACCAAAATAATCATGATTCTGATTTTTGCCATAATCAAGCAACCCTACATTAAAATGCATAACTTTGTGAATTAACAAATTCACAAACTTATTTTCTTATCTGATCCTTACTTTAAACACCCCTGAGATTTAAAAATAAATATTTGAATAATTAACTATCACATTGCATGTTAACTGGTTCTCTGACATTGGTTAATGGTCACATGACATGCGAGTAAACAAATAAAATATTTAATTTTTAATAAGTGTTTTAGTTTGACTGATTTCATAATGACTTATTTTAATCGAACTCTTTCATGTTTGAATTATTTATGAGATTTTCATTAAACTCAAAAAAACCCTGCAGTTCCTTCACAAACAAAAATTTGGGAAACCTTAATAACACTGAATAGAATATATTTTCTTCATCTTTGAATTTTATATCAATATGGTACACGATTGTCCTATTGAAATCAATGCAATTAATGAGACAGGTCAAAAGTAATCTAAAAGTAGTCTGATTACATTATCTAAAATGTGTAATGAAATGGATTACGTTACTAACTACACTTTTTGTCATTTAATTTGGAATCAGTAACAGATTACATTTAAGTAATCTGCTAATCCAGCTCTATATATAATCACATACTCTGTGTGTGTGTGTGTGTGTGTGTGTGTGTGTATATATATATATATATATATATATATATACATACACACACACACACACACACACACACACACACACACATACATATATTTATATATATAAAGAAAACTTCAGATACAAAAACCAGATACAAAGTCCATCTAAAAAATTTTCTTTTAAATAAGCATTGTATGAGGCTCCAATGTTTAGGTTCCGTAATTTCACTTTAACGGCAAAGAAAAGCTTATGCATCTGAAGTCCTCATATACATAAATCTGGATATAAACATTCAGTGACTTAGCGGTGCCACCTAGCGGCTATTATGACGAACTACAGTTTTGCATTTCCTCAATAAGGCTTTCAAATTAATAAAGAGACTAGGCATACTAGTTTTGCAAGTTTCTGAAAAAATAAGAAATTGTGAAGTGACTCATAAAAACGTGTGTGCGATCGTTTAATATGAATAAAATATTTAGTAGGATTAACTGACCTTTTGAAAAAAACTTCTGATGACTCCATCTGAGACTGACGCCACCGTGCTGCAGAAAACTGCATACAAGACAATTCACATCGTTTTTTTAATAACATTCGACAACCACTAAACCAACACGTGCATTTCTAAGGGTCTCCATTTTGAAATGTTAAACTTGACAAATAATGTCGCCACTTGGAAATTTGTAGTAATGAAACATTACTTAAGAAAATCTTGAAATTCGCACAGCTAATATAGACATATAGACAGACATATAGACAGACTCAGCAAAAGAAAAAATCATACGGGCCAACTTGTTAGAGAGGTTCTTCTAAGGTAAGAAAGAACATGTGCTATTGTCCATGCTCATGTGCTAATGCTGCATTACTTGAGCGGACGCAACTTCTCTATTTGTGAAATAGGCTCTGAGATCAGCTAGGTCTCAGGATCCGTCACTTTAACATGTCTTGACGGGTTCGCCAGTTAGACTTTATGGGATAATGAAACCATACACATGTAAATGACCGGAGGTCTATTGTCATTTAGATTCATTCACAAAAGCTCAAAATAACATGACACAAATACCTGCTCTTCCCCGTCCCAGGCAGGTGGGTAATAGACACTCTGCGAACAACCGCTGCCATGATGCTTGTATGCAGTTACAGGCAGTGTTGCCAGATCAGGTTGACGATTTCCAGCCCAAAAGCTTACCAAAACCCGCCCACTTCAACAAAAACCAGCCCAAATTTTAACAGCCAAAATAATTAGAATTTTATTGCCATGACAAGGTTGATAAGGACCATATTTATCTCTTTAAAAAAAGAATAATGACAAATTAACCGATGACTTTAACCCTTGGAAAAACGCATGCATCAATTTTCAATGTCCACAGTAAAAAATATGCTAATTTCTGTGCAAAAAGTGCACAATAAAGTGATGAGAAACAAATGTAATGTAAAACCCCTTCACTCACAAGTCATCACATCTCACTAACGTAAAAGACGTAAATTGATTGACAGGTCCCTGTTAAACTAAACCAGTAAGGGTTATGTTAAGCAAAAATGAGTTGATGACTGCACTACACATTATATTACTATGATACTTTGAGCTCGAACGTACTAAAATAACATGACTAATGATAAAAGCGAAGAAAAAAACAGCTGATTGGGCGGCTTTTTGTTTTTTTTAAAGCAGCCCAAATTTTGTCTACCCGCCCAATGCGTTATTCTCCGGTCCAAGCCGATCAAAAGAAGCCCACTTGGGCGGAAACCCGCCCAATCTGGCAACACTGGTTACAGGCTCCCCGTGTTCTCATCCTTCACCACACGCACTAGCGCCATCTACCGGAATGGAGGGTTCATTAATGACCCTCATCTTGTTCTTCTTCTTCTTGTTTAATGGCGAACAACTCCTTAGGAGCATTATCGCCACCCACTGTACTGGATGTTAAATTAAACTTACGTAGGTGATGAGTCTGAATTTTGAGAAAGGACGCACAAAAAAAAAAAAAAAAAAAAAGTTTTATACTCCCTTCCAATCTATGGAGCACTCAGAGCACATGCTCATGATAGCGCTGCGTGTTCAGCTCCTCTACCATTTACAATTAGCTCTTCATGCTCCAGATTAGGTAGAGTATACTGACCCTCCTGTTGTTCCAATCCAAACTGGTAATACCTTCATTCTGGTAGCTTCATAAAATCACAGTTGAACCACTGCTGTCACTTAGATTACTTTAACAAAGTCCTTACTACCTTTCTGGGCCTTGAACGTGTCAGTTGCGTTTCATCAAAAATATCTTAATTTGTGTTCCGAAGTCCATCTGAGAGTTTTCAGACATGTCAAAAAAGATGGTATGGACATAGTACCACGTACAAAGATAAACAAGCTAAATAAATAAACCCAGAAATAACTTTTTTGTTATTACAGTTTCAGAAACATCAACATGGCGGAACAATTGATTCAGAGTTAGAAACGTTAACAAATTTTGTATTTATGCAAATTGCATAGTCTATGCAAGGTCCACATTTCTAGTAATTGTGCCGTTAATTCTCATATTGTATTTTCAAAAATATTTGTCCTCTCCCCAAATTTGTCTCTACCAAAACACTATATAGGTATGTGCCAAAAAAAAATTTATATCGAAGGAAAGTCCATTTAATTTCAATAATTTGTTTCAAATAGTGAAACTTGTGTGTTATATTAGTTCACTACACACAAAGTGAAATATTTCACGCATTTATTTGTTTCAATTTTGATGATTATGGATTAAAGACAAAAAAAATCCAGTATTTCACAAAATTTGAATATTTCATGTGACCAATAAAAAGGGTCTTAAACACATGTTGGCCCTCTGAAAAGTATGTTAATGTACTGTATTATATCCTCAGTACTTTGTTGGGCCTCCTTTTGCACTAATTACAGCGTCAAGGTGGCGTGGCATGGAGGCGATCAGCCTTTGACACAGTTGAGGTGTTATGGTAGTCCAAGTTGCTTTGATATTGGCCTTCAGCTCATGTTTGCTGGCCAATCAAGTACAGTTATTCCATGGCTAGTAAACCAGGTAGTGGTAGTTTTGGCTTTGTGGGCAGGTGCCAAATCCTGCAAAATCATCATCTCCAAAAAGCTTGTCGGCAGCAGGAAGCATGAAGTGCTCTAAAATTTCCTGGTAGACAGCTGGGTTGACTGTGGACTTGATAAAAGACAATGGACCCACACCAGCAGATGACATGGCTCCCCAAATCACTGATTGTGGAAACTTCACACTGGACTTTAAGCAGCTTGACTTCTGTGCCTCTCCGGTCTTCCTCCAGACTCTGGGACCCTGATTTCCAAATGAAATGCAAAATTTGGGCAACAGACCAGTACTTAGCCCAGTACTTAGATTTCTCCTTAGCCCAGCACAGATGCTTCTGACGTTGTTTTTGGTTCAGGAGTGGCTTGACGCATGTAATTCTCCAGCTGTAGCCCATGTCATGCAGACGTCTTTATGTGGTGGTTCTTGATGCACTGACAGCAGCCTCAGTCCACTCCTTATGAAGCTCCCCCAGATTTCTGAACCACCCTTGCTTGACAATCCTCTCAAGGCTACGGTCATCCCTGTCTCTTGTGCACCTTTTCCAGCCACATTTTCCCTTCCTCTTAACACTCTGTTAATATACTTAAATACTGCGCTCTGTGAGCATCCAGCTTCTTTTGCAATTGCCTTTTGAGACTTTTCCTCCTTATGGAGGGTATCAATGACGGTCTCCAGCACAACCGTCAAGTCAGCATGATTCTGAAGCCTACTAAGCCAGACTGAGACAATTCAAAGGCTGAGGAAACCTTTGCAGGTGTTTTGCGTTAATTAGCTGACTAAATTGGGACACAGGTAGTCTACAATGTTGAACTTTGTCATGATATTCTAATTTTGTGAAATACTGGATTTGTTTTTTTGTTTTTTATCTTTAATCCATAATCATTAAAACTGAAACCAATAAAGGCTTGAAATATTTCACTTTGTGTGTAGTGAACTAATGTAACATACAAGTTTTACTATTTGAAACAAATTATTGAAATAAATGGACTTTCCCTCGATATTATCATTCTTTGGCACATACCTGTATAATTTAATAAGAAGGGTTACATTGACATATTATGATTTTGCTTACATCTTCCCTGTAAATATATATACTTTTTTTCATTTTATTAAAACATTTATCAGAGGTAAATCAATTACAATTACAATTTTAATGATATTTTAAGTGTGATTTATGAGATTTGTATTTTGAATCCAATTATTCTTCGTAAAAATGTGAATACTGATTTCAAAATGAATTGATTCATGAGTTTGAATATACATTGAACCAAACATCATAACATTTTAGTTGATATTTCAGTATACTTTATTTTTGACAAAACATCCCATGTTTCGGTCTTGACTGCACATTTTCGGCATGTTTTGGTAGCACCCACATAACATTACAGAATTTTAACCCACATACTAAAACATAAAACATACTGAAACAACAAATTTGCATAACTGTAAATTTTTTTGTTTATTTTCCCCAAATAAAGGATTATGTGTTGTGTTGTCAATTGTTTCGGTCATGACTGTTACAGTGAAAAGTGAAAGTGAAAGTCATGACGTATTGTCAATGGTGACCCATACTCGAAATTGGTGCTCTGCATTTAACCCATCCAAGTGCACACACAGCAGTGAGAAGTGAACAAACACACACACACACACACACACACACACACACACCGATTCCTGCCGGAGCGGGAATCAAACCGGCAACCTTTGGGTTACAAGCCCAACTCTCTTATGGCTGCCCCCAAAAAATACATAGGAAAGGAGGTGACGTGAGGCCAAGTATGGTGACCCATACTCAGAATTTGTGCTCTGAATTTAACCCATCCAAGTGCACACACACACACACACACACACACACACACACACACACACACACACACACACACACACACACACACAGTAGTAGCGAACACACCCAGAGCAGTTTGCAGCCATATTGCTATAGCTGCGGCACCCGGGGAGCAGTTGGGGGTTCAGTGCCTTGCTCAAGGGACTCACCTCAGTCGTGGTATTAAAGGAGGAGAGAGTGCTGGTAATTCACTGATCGTAAATGTAGGGGTGTATTTCCAGTTTTTTTCAGTCGCTAACAAGCGTTTGTCCAACCAGTTGTCACATTTTCAAAACTCTAAACACAATTAGCACAGCATCGGTCTTTTGTGGCCATACCATTCACACATTCCATGTCGTTTTCACCCAATATGTAGTCAGTGAACACATTTCCACAATGCTTACATTTTCTTAACAGACAAGCTATTACCTCCCAACAAAATCATGGATTGTTTTTGTAGTATTTACTAATGTTAACACACAAC
Organism: Garra rufa; assembly: GCF_049309525.1. NCBI lineage: Eukaryota > Metazoa > Chordata > Actinopteri > Cypriniformes > Cyprinidae > Garra > Garra rufa. The sequence goes on from NC_133365.1 coordinate 24,189,859, forward strand.
ATCCCACAATAGCAAAAACAATATTCCAAACCTTCGATACAGTATAAAAACCTCTGCTTCTGCAATGATATCAGTTCAAAAACAATATCAAAAATAAATCTCAGCTGATAATAAACAAACAAACAAACAAAAAAAAAAAACAGCTGTAACTACACCCCTACATTTATGATCAGTGAATTACCAGCACTCTCTCCACCTTTACAGTTTTTTACAGACGCTAGGACACATTTCTCAATACTTAGGTCACTTTTGCAAAACTCTTCACACAGTGAGCACAACAGAAGTCAATGTGGGCTAAACTGAGGATCAATTATTATTGTTTTGGCACAAAATGCATTCAATGACTACGTCTCTCAAATTTCATGAATTCTTTTCTCACTCAGACACAACAACTGACAAAAATCTTTGTACGTACAGGACATTTTGCACATGCTTACATACTGTTTTCAAAACTGTTAAACTTATGTTCAAAACAATAACATAATGCAAAACTGAATAAGACAGCAAAATTCAACAGCAATATTTTATTGAAACATATTTCAAATATAAAAATGCAGTAGATTAGCATTACTACTGTATCTGTATCAGTGGATGGTGTGTTTACAAATTCTTGTATTTTGGAATTACTTAGTGCAAAAAAATAAAAAAAAATAAACAACATAAAATATTGACGAATTCTGCATCATGTCTGATTCATTCCAGTAACATATATTGCAGTTATAAACAATATATATTGCATGTTGTTAGTGTTTTTTAGCTCATTGTTTTGTGGGTGACAAAGTGTGTTTGTCGGCTCTCAACCTTTGCTAGTGTTCTGGAAGAAAGAGTTTATTTGAGACCTGAATAAAGTGTTTTGGTAGTTGTAGTGCATTTTGAATGTGAAATGAACTGCTTTGACAAGCTGAAAGTCGGTTAGGAGAATTGTGTGAAGAGTTTTGCAAAAGTGACCGAAGAATTGAGAAATGTGTCCTAGCGCCTGTAAAAAACTGTAATACCACGACTGAGGTGAGTCCCTTGAGCAAGGCACTGAAGCCCCAACTGCTCCCCGGGTGCCGCAGCAATAGCAATATGGATGCAAATTACTCTGGGTGTGTGTTCGCTACTACTGTGTGTGTGTGTGTGTGTATGTGTGTACCTGGTATTCATCACGTTATGGGGACCAAATGTCCCCACAAGGATAGGAATACTAGTAGATTTCGACCTTGTGGGGACATTTCTCAGGTCCCCATGAGGAAACAGGCTTATAAATCATGCACAATGAGTTTTTTTGAGGAAGTAAAAGTATGCACAATCTCCTGTGAGGGCTAGGTTTAGGTGTAGGGTAGGTGTAGGGCCATAGAAAGTACGGTTTGTACAGTATAAAAACCATTACGCCAATGAAATGTCCCCATAAAACATGTAAACCCAACAATGGATGGGTTAAATGCAGAGCACAAATTCTGAGTATGGGTCACCATACTTGGCCTCACGTCACCTCCTTTCCTATCTATCTATTTTTTGGGGGCATTGAATAATTGACACACAGCTGATTTATGTTGGGTAAATTGTGCCAACCACAGCTGATTCCAGTCTGGCTTAGACTCAGAGGCAGGGATAATTTTTTTAATATATTTTTTTAAATTTATTATAATTTTTATTTTTCTATTACATTTACACTTATACAGTAAAAGGAGGACTTTGAGAAGTGATGTTGATGAAAACATTTAGCATAAGCCTGAAGATCGCAGAGATTAGATACAGTAATTTTGTGCTTTTTTTTGACCCCCCCCAAATACTGTAAAACAATACTGTAAAACTTTTTCTGTTCTATCATACCGTGTTTCTATTGTACCTCCTGTAGTAAACAGTAAAGGAAAAAAAAAACTTATTTGCTTTTTACTGGAATGTTTTTGAATGTGAACATTACTGTACATGTGGACATACAGTTCCCAACCAAGAAATTTAGTGTCAAAACGGTGGATTGCATGTTTTGCATGCAATACCCATAAAACTGAAACATAAAAGTCTATGCAGTTTTTGTAATGTCAACAGTAGCCAGTATTTTGAAACCTGGTGTACTTTGATTGACTGCATGTACCTTGTGAAGTGAAAACAAGTGTTATTCTTTGATAGAATAATTTCATTTTGAGTCAGATTTCCAGTGTTTTGGTAAAGTTAGTGTGTGCAGAGAAAGATGTGTTCTATTTTGAAATGAAGAGTTAGTATATATTTAACAAAATGTATTTTTGAGAAGAAAATTATCCACTTGGCTAATTGTGTTTTGTAGGTGTGAGTCTGTGTTAAGAGTTTAGAAAAAGTATCTGACATATGGGTAAGCGCTTGTTAGCGATTGAAAAAAACTGTAAAATCAATCTCAGCCAATGGACTAAATAAAATATACACTGTTTCAGTAGTGACATAAAACACATTTCTTAACATAAAGTTTCATAATTTACAAAGAAAATATAAAATATATATTTTTTAACTTTCCTTTAAAAAAAAAAAGATATTTTAAAAAATAACAATGGAATAAATTGCAAAAGTTATTTCAATATCATTTTCATAAGTTAAAATTTAGGGGCTAGGGTAGAGGACAGCCACCTCCCAATTGCAAGTACCCACTAAAGTACCCTGGCAAATTCTGACTTTAATGTACTTTTATTCAACCAGCAAGTTTTTTTTTTATGACCGGAAATGACACAGGCTTCTTCTAAAAGATAATAAGACTATGTACAAGAGGCATCATGGTGGGAAAAAATATTACTCATCTTTTATTTACATTTAAACAAAAAGTGGCATGTCCAAAATTATTTATACCATTCTCAATAATCAATAGAAAAGCCTTTATTGGCTATTACAGCAATCAAACACTTCTATAATTGCTGACCAGCTTTTTGCATGTCTCCATTGGTATTTTTGCCCATTCATCTTTAGCGATGAGCTCCAACTCTTTCAGGTTGGAGGGTCTCCTTGCCATCACCCTGATCTTTAGCTCCCTCCACAGATTCTCAATTGGATTTAAGTCAGGACTCTGGCACTGCAAAACATTAATGTTTTTGTCTGCTAACCATTTCTTCACCACTTTTGCTGTGTGTTTTGGGTCGTTGTCGTGCTGAAATGTCCACTGGTGCCCAAGGCCAAGTTTCTCTGCAAGACTGCCTGATGTTGTTGTTGAGAATTTTGATGTATTGCTTCTTTTTCATGGTGCCTTTTACTGTGATTAGGTTCCCTGGTCCACCCCCTGAAATACACCCCCAAAACATTAGGTTCACCATGTTTGACAGTGAGGATGGTGTTCTTAGGGTTGAAGGCTTCTCCTTTTTTTACACCGAATGAAGGCTACATCATTGTGGCCAAACAATTAAATTTTAGTTTCATCTGACCATAAAACAGAAGACCAGAAGTCTTCTTCTTTGTCCAGATGAGCATTTACAAAGGCCAAGTGTGCCTTATCTGGAGAAGTGGTGTCCTCCTTGGTCTGCGTCCGTGGAACCCAGCAGTGTGCAGTGTCTGTTGGACTGTCTGCCTTGAGATATTGCTACCAGCAGAGACCAGATTCATCAGGATGGCCTTGGTGGTGATCCTTGGATTCTTTTTTTACCTCTCTCACTATCCTCCTGGCCAGCACAGGTGTCACTTTTGGCTTTTTGGCTTCTTCTGAGATTTTTCACAGTGTGGTACGTCTTTTTTTTTTAAATAATACTTTGCACTGTAGACAATGGAAAACACTAAGATATGGTCTTATAGCCCTTTCCTGACTTGAGAGCAGCCACAATGCGCAGCCGCAGATCCTCATTGTGCTCCTTTGTCTTAGCCATGACTGTCCACAAACCAACAGCAGAGAGCTTCTGTTTTTCACCTGTTGAGTTGATTAAAACAGCTGTTCCCAATGAATCAGGGTAATTAGGATGATATAGAACAGCTTGGACTATTTGGAATGGTATAAAACTTTGGATTTTCCCATAGACTGTGACTGTTTGCAAAGGGTATGAATAATTTTGGACATGCCACTTTTTGTTCAAATGTAAATAAAAGCTGAGAAATATTTTTTTTCTACAACGATTCCTCTTGTACATCGTCTTATTATCTTTAGGGAGAAGCCTGTGTCATTTCCGGTCAAAAAAAAAAACTTGCTGGTTGAAGAAAAGTAACTTTAAGTCACAATTTGCCAGGGGTATGAACTATATATATATATATATATATATATATATATATATATATATATATATAAAGCTTACAGATATTTTAAATATTATTGTGGGTTTCAATATATAATAAAAGGATCTTAGTAAACATCTAAGATTTGCATACTTAAATGCTTTTTTTTTTTTTTTTGCCTTTATTATGTCAGGACAGGAAGTGAAGTGGGAGAGCGATATGGGGCGGTATCGGGAAAGGTCCTCGAGTCGGGATTCGAACACGGGAGGCCCGGAGCGCAACGGCGCTGTATGTCGGCACACTGCCCACAAGACTATCGGCGCCGACCTTAAATGCTTTTTAGATGTGTTTTTTTTTTTGTTGTGGGACAGCAATTTGCACCAATTCTGTCAAACAGCCCATAAAGGAAAAAATAATGTGTTTTGTTTAATGCAAAGTTAAAATAAACTGCGTTTCTTATTTTATTTATTTTTCATATTTCATTTTTTTTTTTTTATCATTTAAACATGATAAATTTTTTTTACCACACAAGCAAAACACTGAGTCTTAGTTAACACTATTTTATTCATAAAATATATATAAAATCACATTGATTGACAGCAATCAAACAATACTTAGTGTTGGTCTATTGGTGAGTTCAAAGAGAAGCACAACAGTAGCAATATCTGTAACACTGCAAGTGTGGTAAGAAATAAAAGATCAATGCAAATGGCAACATTTCCATCGTGAAAAAAGATTAAACAACTGGTTCCACTGCATAACTGAATAAACACACGCCAGCCTTTTTACAATTTGGATCAAAGTGATTCCAATAGACAACGCATGTGTATAGTTTGAGTTGTAAGCACATTTCTATCACATACTGGCACAGAGACGCTTGCCGGGCAAAGGCTCAGATTCTTTGGGGGTCAAGTGCAGATAAATGACTTTCAAAGCTATAGGTAAATAGGTCCAAGGCTACATTATACTTAATTGTAAAAGCTTTCCTTAAAAAAGAAGAATGAAAATGACAACACACCACATCAAAACAGAAAATGTTGCCTTGGTTTCATTCTCAGAAAATGAGAATAACGTTGCGGCAGTATTTCGCACAATGGAATGATAAAACTAAAACTAAAAATATGTCTAATCTGGCCAGCTCATCACTTTATTAGCTGCCTATAACACCCAGTAAGAGAAGTAGAAGGTGAGTTTCGCCTAAAGCTTCACTAATGTCAACCAGATATTAAGCCAGCAAAACAGAAGCATCGATTCACGGCAAACACGTGTTACATATCACAGCTGTTTTTGATAAGGATGTAGGCTGTGATGAATAAAAGCAATTTCACAGCTAACATTAAGAGACAAGTGTTTTTTTTATCAAAACAACCCAATAGCTTGTCTATCCTGTGTTCCTTTGTTTCAGAAAGTTTGACATTCTTTACTCATCCTCATCTCATTCTAATCCTGCAGGACTTCCGTTTATCTGTGGAACACAATGTAAGATTTCTTTAAGTGTGTTGCAACTGTTTTTGTCAAAATAATGAGGTTCAAAACAATGCTGAGTTCTATTCTATTGACCAGTCTAGCAGCTAAAGGTGAGAAGGTTAAGTCATAGTTCTATGGTGAAATGCATTGAGAATTTAAAAAAATCTTGCAAGAATATAGTGTTCAAACACTGTAATGTACCTTAAAAGTTTTATTTAAAAGAAAATAACTTAAAATAGTTTTGTAGTCTTGTTTTTGCCAGCAAATCCCTCTGCATTTTCCTTTAGGAACTAGAAAGCTGAAGATACATATATTAATCATGATGAAAAAAGGTTCTGTAATGCTAAAATCCAAGTTGCCAATTCCATCAGTAGTCACGGATGAGCACCTGCTTGTTTCACAGACCTTGAAGAGCTTAAACCAAAGGATTATTAATCATTATTCCTACATTCAATTTTTCACCAGAAAATGACAATTTGGAACGTGTTGGTTAGCAATGTGTTGCAAATGCAAGAGAAACACGATTAGGTTGCAGCAGTCACATTTTGAGGAATCAGAAAGTGCTCAGGTGAAGGTTTACTATAATGTGCTTATATTATTTGCACACACTCACACACACACACACTCATTACTCAAATGTCTTTTGGGTCAGTCCGTTTCACATGTTTTAAGTCTCAACTGTAAATGCTATAGGAAAATGATCTTTTCCCTCTATTGCTAAGTTGTGTGTGAAACGCAAATTATTTTCATGTTCAGGCGAAAAGATTAAAACCAACATTTTTGGTAACCAATCACTTGTTCACACGAACTGAGAATAAAGAGCTTAAACCTCGAGACCTTGGCGAGAAAAGTAGTCTTCCAGTTCTGTGAGCTTCTCGATTAGCAACACATCAAGGTCAACGTCATCCTGTCTACCCCTACGAGCTCGTCCTCGTGGCCCCTTTACGCGCAGTGGACCCAGGTTAGTTTTAGCCTTGCGTTTGCGAGGCAGGGTGAAATCTGGGAAGTCTAGAACTCGCTTTCGTTTCTGATGGCCGATGCACACTAAAGAGCCATTTTTCTCTTTCGGTTCTTCAAATATTGTCTCCAGGCTTCTGCATGAACAAAAATCAAAATCAGAAAATTTCCAGAATAACACGAAGAGTAAATAAAAGAAAGAAGTTAATACATTTGTAAAAATAAACCTGTTAGGGGTTGGAGACTTGTAATTCTTGTTGGTATAGATCTCCTCCAAGCTGAATTCTTTTTTCTTTAGCCTAACGAGATATTTTAGACATTTTAGAGATGAATGAATATTTATGATATATAATCAATGTTTAACCAACGCGTAAATATTACAATGAAGTTTCCTGATGAACAGTTTTGCTTCTTGTGTCATGAAAATTGTTCCTCTGAATATAAAAGAATAAGATTCAGGAAAAAAGCTTGTGGGCCAATTCAAAGCAAATACAGTTGAAATCAAAAGTTTACAAACACCTTGCAGAATCTGCTAAATGTTACTTTTTTTTTACCAAAATATAAGGGGTCGTACAAAATACATGTTATTTTTTTTATTTAGTAATGACCTATATAAGATATTTCACATAAGAGATGTTCACATATTGTCCAAAAGAGAAAATAATAGTCGAATTTATAAAAAAAAAAATAGTTTACATATGCTTGATTCTTAATACTGTGTTGTTACCTGAATGATCCACCGCTGCATGTGTTTCTATTTTATTTAGTGATAATTGTTCAATGAGTTGGTTAATGACTGGATGATTTTGAGATCTTTCTTTACACATTAAGGACAACTAAGGGACTCATATGCAACTACAGAAGGCTCAAAAGCTCACTGATGGTTCAGAAGGAAACGCAATGCATTAAGAGGTGGTGGTGAAACATTTCTGAATTTGAAGATCAGGGTAAATTTAACTTACTTTTCTTCTGGGAAACATTTAAGTATCTTCTGTAGCTTCTAAAGGGCAGTACTAAATGAAATAAATATGACAATGTACATATTTTAATTTTGTTCACACCAACAGCAAAGTTTACACCCCGGCTCTTAATGCATAGTTTTTCCTTCAAGAGCATCTAGCGTTTGAACCTTCTGTAATAGTTGCATATGAGTCCCTCAGTTGTCCTCAGTGTCTCAAAATCATAAAGCCACTGTTGGAAAGGGTTCAAATACACAAAAATGCTAAAAAACCAAAGAATCTGTTGGACCTGAAGGATTTTTCTGAAGAACAGCAGGCAGTTTAACTGTTCAGGACAAAGGACTCATGAACAACTATTACTAAACAAAAAAACAGCTGTGGATCATTCAGGTAACAACACAGTATCAAAAATCAAGCGTATGTAAACTTTTGAACAGGGTCATTTTTATAAATTTAACTATTATTTTCTCTTGTGGACTATATGTAAACGTCTTGTATGTGAAATATCTGATCTAGGTCAGTACTAAATGGAAAATAACATGCATTTTGTATGGTCCCTCTTTTCAATTACAAGAACTGCCACAAATAAATCAAAAGGCTGATAAACATTTATATATCAGCCAATTCTATTTAGATTCCACATCATCATTTATTTTAATGCTCACCTCTTTGGTTTGGGAAGTCCCATTGGAGTAAGGTTGTTATCTGGTTTGGGAACAGTCTTGCGAATACGGATTTGAGAGACCCTTTTGGAACGTTGACCTACTTGAGCTTCAGTATTAGTGTCATAGAGTTCCACCTACAAGAAAAATAAATGTCTAGCCTTGAGAAATGTGGAATCTTTCAATCATAAATATATTTTGTCTGAAAATATTTTCGCCAGCTTGCATTCTTCCTTCATTGTACAAATGCTAGACGAGATGATATAATACCTGGTTTATTTCTGTAGATGCCCCTCGATTATGCAAACCAGGGTATTTGACATTTGCACTGGCAATAACGAAACTGGGCACAGATTCAGTGGGGGGTCCATCCAATCGCACCGATTTGGGGCTGATGCTGTGCCGAGAGGTGTGATCCAGGCTCCTTTCTGGTGTGAGACGAATTTTTGACAGATGACACACTGATGAAGATGAGATGGCCTTCCTACACAGTGAAAGAAGCAAGCATTTTAGAGAATACCAGGTACCAGATTGCTAATATAACATCTATCAATATCTAAATCATTAAATGATCAGCTTAGAAGTGCAGATAGCTGTGATTTGTAAAATTGGATTGGCTTCATGCTTCAAATCTGACAACCATCATGACAGAATGTCTGAAAAGACAGATTGATTTTATTGCTTCATTCCTATTTTACTATGCAGATCACTTTAAGGTCAAGTGAGTCATTTCTGCACCACTAGCAACACCAAACTGAAAAGAAAAACAAGATTTTTTTTTACATTTTTTGATGCAATGCCACAACATGAATAACATCCTTTCTATGTTAATAAAGTTTTTGGCATAACCAGCCATAGGTTACTGATAGGGGTCGGCCGATATGTGTTTTTTTAGGGATGATGGCAATTATAACAGATCAAGTAGACAGATAACCGATATTTTGAACCGATTTGTGTTTGCATATCTTGTAGATATGTCGCAACTGGTGTGGACAGACAAATTGTCACTAGAAATCTTATCGCATTTGGTTGGGACAGGTGTAAATTTGGTCCTAGAGAGTCGCTGTCCTGCAGAGTTTAGCTCCAAAAAAAAAAACCTCACCTGCCTATGCTAATGGTGTGTGCATATTCCACAAAAGATGACAAAAAAAGAAAAAAAAAGAAAATTTGCATTATGCGTTGTTTGCGCATAATGCAACCCAATCAGCGAAAAAATTGACATGTCCATTTTGGCACTTTGGCGAAAGCATTACGCGATTATTTGCGCAAGTGACACTAAAAACATCCTGTGAGTAATCTAGAGCAATAACGCATGAGTAAGTAGCCAAATGGTGTGTGCGCCTTAAAAGCTAAATTAATTATTCGCACGAGTAGATTACATACATGTCATTGCAATGCGCTTATTGCGAACATGTGGTATCGCATCTTCCAAACAAGTTGACAAATTTCAATCAGAAAATGAAAGAAAGCATTATGGGGTGCTTTTATTTGTGCAAGTAACACGAAAAACATCCTGCGAGTAATCTAAAGCGATTATGTGTGAGTGAGTAGCCTAATGGTGTGTGCACACCAAAAGCGAATTTAATTATTTGCGTAAGTAGATTACATACAAAGTCAATGCAAAGATGCGAAAGACGTGAATCAGGTGACGTAATTATCGCGAATGCAAGATAATGCATCTTCCATGCAAGTTGACAAATTTCAACTTGAGTGTAAAATTCGCATGATGCATTGTCACGTAAGCCAATCAGCGAAAAACTTAGACATGTCCAGATTGGCATGTCCGGTTGTATTAGAAAATGGAATAAAGGATTATCTGATTATTTTTTTTTGCGCAAGTGATACAAAAAACATCCCGCAATTAATCGAGAACAATAATGCGTGAGTGGCCTAATGGTGTGTGCACACCAAAAGCTAATTTAAAGGTGCAATGTGTAATATTTAAGATGATCTCTAGACAGAAATGCAATATAGTATATATAACTATGTTCTCAGGGGTGTATAAAGACCTTACTTAATGAACCATTATGTTTTTATTACCTTAGAATTATCAGTTTATATCTACATACACCGCGGGTCCCCTCACATGGAAGTCGCCGTATTGTTTCTACAGTAGCCCTAAATGGACAAACTGCTTTACAGATCGCGTTTCATCACTGTTGTTCTAGCGGAAAAACACTGACACAATGTTGAACATGTAACCGTAATATTCACAATAACATCGTTTTATTGAATTATTAAGTAAATATAATTCCTTAATTTACGTTTTAAAAGAAACCTAATTACTCTTTGTTGTCTAAAACGACGACATCTTAATCCCGTGTGGGCCACCGTAGCTTCTGTAAAGGGAGGGGTGAGCGGTGGACGGGAGACGTTGGTTGCAATTCACAATCTCACCGCTAGATGCCGCAAAAATCTACACACTGCACCTTTAATTATTTGTGCGAGTAGATTATATACAAAGTCAATGCAAAGACGTGAATGACGTGAATCAGGTGACCTGATTATCACAAATGCACGATAATGCATCTTCCATGCAAGTTGACAAATTTTAAACTTGCATAATGCATTGTCACGTAAGCCAATTAGCGAAAAACTTAGACATGTCCAGTTTGGCATGTCTGGTTGTATCAGAAAATGGAAGAAAGGATTATGCGATGATTTTATTTGCGCAAGTGATACAAAAAACATCTCGTGAGCAATGACGCAAATTGAGCAATGTGATTATCGCAAACGTGGGACATCGCATCTTCCAAGCAAGTTGACAAATTTCAACTTGAGTGGAAAATTCACATGACGCATTGTCTTTGAAGCCAATCAGCGAAAAAATGTACACGTCCATTTAGGGAAGTCCGGTTGTATCAGAAAATGGTGGAAAGCATTCCCTGGTTATTTTATTTGCGCAAGTGACACGAAAAACACTCTGCGATTAATCTAGAGCGATAATGCGTGAGTGAGTAGCCTAATGGTGCGTGCATACAAAAGATCATTTAATCATTTGTGTGAGTAGAATACATACAAAATCAATGCAAAGAAGCGAATTACACAAATCAGGTGACGCAAATCAGATTACCCAAATCGCGAATGCATGATAATGCATCTTCCATGCAAGTTTGAACTTGAGTGGAAAATTTGCATGACGCATTGTCACGCAAGCCAATCAGCAAAAACGTAGACATGTCCAGTTTGGCATGTCTGGTTGTATCAGAAAATGGAGGAAAGCGTTACACAATGAATTGATCTTGAATCTTGTTGGTTTAATTACAAAAACAGCTAAGTTATCATCTCATTGCTGAAAAATATAGTGTAGGTTTTAGTAGCAAAGCTATTTTATTTATAAAATTCAGGGGGCATGGGTTGAAAACCAACTCCTGAATGTTGCGCAGTTTCTTACATATAAAGTTCCTGTCTCAATAAAATGCAAACACATATACAGCATGCCAGCGTTAAAATGTTCTCTTTATGGGCAAACGCATTGCTCTCAGATTGTGGTGGCTTGGAGTTCTGAGGGAAATCAGATATGCGTGTTTAGACATAGGTCAGATGTCCAGATATTGAATATGTATCCAATTAAAATTATGCAAAAAAGGCATCTCATGGATTTTTGTGTTTACACGTGTGCAAAGTCAGATCTGTGTCAGATTTTTGATTAGCTTGTTCAGGTGTGTTTGATAAGGGTCGGAGCTTGATTAGGACAATGGCTCTCTACGACCAAACATGCCTTCCCCTGGGTTAGGACATAGTGTAAGATGTTTTGGGTGAATGCCGGGTGGTTTCATACTGGCCCATCCCAAAAGAATCCACCCTCAGCTCTCTCTGATATCTTTGTCTGTAGGTTTGGCTTGGTCACTCCTTTTACAAGCTTTTTTTATTCTTGAAAATTGTACAGAAAAGTAACAGCACAGCTCAAACACACCAAGCTTATCATTCATGTATGCAGCAAAAATGCAAAGTTTGATATCTATAAGTGTAGTTGAAGTAATAATAGTGGTGCTTGCATTCCAAACACATCAAACCCACAGATGCCAAAAAATGGGTTTCAAGGAAACAAGAAACAAAACATAATAAAGGCACCTGGTCACTACTGATTTCCATAGGTTTGGAAAGCTTTTCAGCGATTTGATTTTGTGTTGCTGGCTGTGCTGAAATGATGCACTTCACCTTCAGTCTAAACCATAACTGATTAGCAAAGATTGATTAAAAAAGTCTTTCAATCAACAGACTGGCTAAATTGCGAGAAATGCAGGGGGATATGCCCACCGTGCTGAAGCTCTTTTCCTGCTGGGTGTAGTTTCTTGACTGGATCGGCGTATATAGCTATCAATGAAAAGATGTAGATCAAAATGGGTTGAACTGTAAGTGCAAGCAGCATGCAGGTAAAAAACTAGCATTCACCTTTGATTAAGTAAATCAAATTTCCTTGCAATCAAAACATGCAAAACAAAGTTTTCAACATCTTCAACAGCTTTAACTCACTGGTGATCGTTGTCCACTCCTGGTGGGGCAGTGAAGTCAACCAGAGGTCGAAAAGGATGACACTTGCACCTCCCCAAAATCCGACTCATAACCGTATTGATACTAGGACGTGACAACTGCATAAGAGGAAAGTTGACCCGCCTGTGGCGAAACCACAGCCTGAAGGAAGTTGGAGAAGACAAAGCCAGGACGGTACTAACACCGGCGCCAGAGAAGCTCCCTTTGCTTAAAGTAGACAAAGGAGGAGTGCTGGGCCGAAAAAGTTGAGATAAGCTCGGACAACACGCAGAGTCTTTATCCAGTTTGATAGGTAAAGCATCTGAAGGACAAGCTATTGTACCAGCCAATTGAGAAGAGACAGAAAGCATTGAGTCCTCAAGAATCGGCTGCCAATGTTTGGTTATCTCTCCTGCCTGCTCAAAGAAAGACAAAGAAAGGGTTTCTCCAAATTTAGGAGTGGAAAACTCGGAAAGGTGATGCTTCTTTCCACCACAGTGTTTGAGTTTGGATCCAGTTCTTCTGTAACCAGTCCATCTGTCCATCAAGTCATTAGAGGAACAGCTTCTGGACACCAAGCGATAGGCAGTATCCGAGAGATGTTTCAAGAGTTTGTTAGTATCACTGTCTAAAAATGGTTTCAAGGACCCATTTCTTGAGGCCGAAAGATGGGGACTGAAGCGTGCTTGATGAAATGTCAAAATCGAACCTAGTGATCTTTGGTCACCTACACCTTTTACCAACTGGTTTGGAAAAGCAAGTTCACAGTATGGCAGGACTGATGACCCTTGAATAGAGAGTTTCATTGGGCTACCCTTTGAAAATGAGAACTGAAAACCAATGCTTTGTCTTTTACTTCCTATCTTTGTGCTCTCGCCAGAATCTCTAACATTTGTCGCTGTCAGTCTATCTACATCCATTGACATTGTGACGTGATCCAAGACTGAAGTACTATTACTCAATGAGGTAGTAGTAGAGTGAAAAAGACCATTCGGCTTGACCTTCTCCAAGATCGCTACTTCTTTCTTAATAGAAGTCTGAACTAAACAACCCTTGAGTTTATCAGGTTTGGGTTGTACTCCTAGCAGCTTAGTGGAGAAAGGGAAGGTAATTTGACTAAAGAACTCGTCTTTAGAGGAATCTGTTAATGCTGCTGGTTTCCTAAAGGGCTTCGAGTTCAAAGATGAACAAAGATGATCTGTATTTGTGTTTGAGCCACTAGGAGTTGAAGATCTGAGAAGCTGAATGGAAGGCACCCGAGGGTTTTCAGGAACATGTAAACACTGATTATTTAAGATGTCTTCTCCTTCCTGATCAGATTTATTATTCCCCACACTATCAAAAGACAGTACTTCTTGATTACAAGGAAGTCCCTGGTTTTCATTGTCATCTGAGCTGCTAAGCACAGAATCTACCAATAGGTTTAACGTAACTCTGTCCTTCTCAGCTTCCAGTTCCATCTCCAGGTCTTCAAAATCTGAAACGGGTGAGTAGTTACCCTGCAAACAATTGTCAGTTTGTCCCTGAGGGGATGATTTTAGAATTCCACAGGATGAACTGGAGCTGCTAAAATTTCCACTTAGATCCTGACAGCTTATGTCCTCTGGCTTATGAGCAGGACTTTGGCTGGACTGGGAATGAGTTGACAGTGCCCAAGAACACACAGGGTCCTTCTTTGATTCAGGAGACAGTGATCTATAAAGAGACTGTGGCCTAGAAGAGGAGACATTTGAGATGATTCCTTTGTAGTCTTTTGGCACGTCTGTGTCCACTCCTGCAAGGACACAACAGTAAATCAAATCAAAATGTAATCTGTCTTTGCTTAGATTTGAGATCACCTACATTTTAGTGGACTTCTAAAAATTGACTAAATTATCTTTTAGAAAACACCTAGAAGAATTTATCTTCCAGAAAAACAGATGAAACATACACTACCAGTCAACAGTTAAAGAGGTCTCTTCTGCTCACCAAACCTGCATTTTTTTATCCAAAGTACAGCAAAAACAGTACAATTTTGAAGTGTTTTTGCTATTTAAAATAACTGATTTCTATTTAAATATATTTTAAAATGTAAATTATTCCTGTGAATAGAAAGGAGAACAGCATTTATCTGAAATAGAAGTCTTTTGTAACATCAGAAATCATTCTAAAAATCTAGAAATCTTCTAAAGTACCATGTGACAATGAAGACTGGAGTAATGGTGCTGAATATTTAGCTGTGATCACAGGAATAAATTACATTTTAAAATACATTCAAATAGTTATTCATATAGTACAAATATTTTACAATATTACTGCTTTTGCTGTATTTTAGATCAAATAGGCAGGCTTGGTGAGCAGAAGAGACTTCTTTTAAAAAAATATTATAAATCTTACTGTCCAAGACTTTTGACTGCTAGTGTACTAATGAAATCATGGTTTGTGGCTTTAACATACATAATAAAATGTTTTTTTCCTTATTTCAACTTCATTTTACACTAGAAAATACATGGAAAGAAAAGTCTTCTCATCACAGCATTTGGGATGGGATCTTTAAGATTTTTAGCTTCAAATTAGGCCTTGCCTAGCCTTGAAATGACACAATTATTAACTGAAGTGACTATTATGCTAACATGAACATTTACCACGACTGCAAGCTGATGAAATACTTGGAGTATTTGAACAGCCAAAGGACAAGTCTCTTCCCAGCTGGCCAACTTTACTGTGCAGCTGAGCTAAACTGCGGGTATGTGCACTGCTTTGTGAACACAGCTGGTCCATCCTCCTCTCCATTGCCTCAAGACGTTGGGTCAAAGATCCGAACGTATCAGTCAGCAGACGCTTCATCTCAGTTTGATGGGACACAAGAAATTGTTCCAGAACTCCAAGCTGCTCTCCTGATGGTCCAGGTGGAGGAGATGAATTAAAGGTGGCAGATGTCCATCGTGGATCCCTAAACTTGGCCTCTGCAAAGGAGAAATTTATTAAAAGCTGTACTTTATAACATAGTTAAACCAAAAATTATGTGATATTTGTTTTACTAGTGGGTGCAGGACACTATAGTTCATTTATGTAAGTGAGGATAGCAAAATTAAGTAGAATGTTACATATTATACCCAAAAATTCTTCATAGAGTGGACTACCAGTCAAATTAATACAAATATGACCATGTTTTGTTACATACCTTTCTATCAAAGGTATCTGACATTATCAAGATGAATTTGTTCTGACACAGTTTAACTCTTGAGTTCTTGTCATATTTATTACCATTTCCAAACTATAGTGAATAAACTGTGATAATGTGAGAAATGTTGAAGGTGTCTTAATAAATTTTGGTTTGTCTGTATCTTAACTAGGTACCAAAAACCTGGTTTGATTCCATCTGGAACCAATTGCTTTAGAATATACATCTGCAATGTTCATTTTAGGAAAACATGCATACATTTCTAAAGCTACTCCTGTGCAGAACAACAACAAAAAACCCAGAAGACAACCTCGAAAATATTAGATATTTCATAAAATATTCTTGAATGTATGGGCTAACTATGAAAGACCTCAAAGACCTTTCTGTGCTGTTATTTTACTTTAAACTGCATTTTTATTTATATACATGTTATATTCTGTATGCTATTATTGTATTATTTTGCATTATGTATTTCTATCTATATCTATCTATCAGCATATTTGAATGATTTCTGAACACTGCTAGTTAGGGTTAGTGACACTAAAGACTGAAGAAATGGCTGCTGAAAGCTTTACAATCACAGAAATAAGTTATAAATACATTAAAATAGACATGTTCTTTTAAACTGTAATAATATTTCAAGATATTACTGTATTTACTATCAAATAAATGCTGCATTTTTGAGTATGAGACCTTTCAAAAACATTTTAAAAAATGTTATTGACTTAAAAGGTTCGAATGGTAGTGTGGACGTATATTTATTATTCTAATGTTTTCAATTGGTGTATAAAATAAAACACCCACTAAGACGTGTTTTATGAAAATGTGACACACAGCATAATAAGGAAGCTAACTGCTACACATTACACTTTTTATTTTTTTTCTAGAATTTCTAGAATCAAACTATGAACATAGTTCAAAATGTTTCTTCTCAGGTAGCAAGGGGTAATCTGATTTGCTTTAGTAAAAACAAACTTAGGGTTACCTTGCTGAGTACACATGTGTATGCGAGTCAAACTAGGATTGACTCCAAAGTTAGTACTTTTTGGATCAATCTGTCTCAGAGCTCCTTCATTTTCCAGATGAACTTCCTTCATGCCTGTCCCAAAGTCTGAGGGCCATGTTCTGTCACCAGATTCAATCTCCTCCCTGCTGGTTTCTCTGCATCCTATGGCCAGCTGCTCCTGATACAGCGATGAATGAGCAGCACGATGGCATGGACCAGCCGCAGAAGCAGGCACCTGCTCTGTCCCTTTCTGTTCAGCCGGAGGATTGGACAACATCTTTTAAAGGGACTGATGGGAGAAAATACATCAGACAGACATTATTATTTTTTTTTTATCAATATTTACATTCTTTGATGAACAGAAAGATCCAAAGATCAGCATTTATCTGAAATATTATACACTAAACCATTCAAAAGCATGGAGTCAGTATATTTTTTTTGGAGGTTGAGGGAAAGAAATTATAGAAATTAATACTTTTATTTAGCAAGGATGCTTTAAATTGACCAAAAGTGATGATGAAGACATTTATAACGTTACAAAAGACTTGTATTTCAGATAAATGCTGTCCTTCTGAATTTTTTATCCATCAAAGAAACCTGAAAAAAATTCTACTCAGCTGTTTTCAACATAATAATAACAATAATAAAAGTTTTTTGAGCAGCAAATTAGAATGATTTCTGAAGGATCAGGTGACGTTATGAAGAACGTTAATGATGCTAAATCACAGAAATAAATATTTTAAAATACATTAAAATAGAAAATAGTTATTTTAAATAGTAAAAAGATTTTTAAAAAGTTACTGTTTTTGCTGTACTTTGAAAAACATACCATAACATATACCACATGGGATTTACATACATTTCCAAGGAACTTAGTGTAGTACAATGTCCAAACTACACGATACTACAAAAAAATGTGTCATACTCATACATATTCAGTGGTCAATAAATACAGGACCTGTCAAACGCTCCTTGAAGCGATTTTACTATAGTAATTCCGTCTGAATAACCACACATTTATTTGTACTGAACACAACTGTCTATACGTGCACATATATTTCACTTTATACACATACCACATGGTGTTTTGTAAGGAATCATCACATGAATGAAACTGAGCAGGTTTCGTAGGTTTTCGAAAAATATTATCACACTAATTAAAAACATATTATTTGACCACCATTCGCATATAATTCACGAGAGAAATCATTCATAATTACTTATAACATAACTGTTTTTATGCATAGGTGTTATGCATAACGATGTCAATGCAGGCTCCTCATGCATGTCAGACTTTCGAAGGCCCCTGAAAGAAATACAAATGAATCAAGAGCAACTCAGACATATTTCATAAAGCAGTACCTATATTGCGTTCCCGTTCACAACTGTCAATCCCCGCCAAACAACGTCTCCGGCGATGAGAGTGGGCTGTTATATCACTAATACTCGCTGAGCCATCCTCATGATGCACAGGTCGGATGTGATTTCTTTAAGCCCAGTAAAAGTCATTTCCGGCGACCCTTCAGACTCATATTCAGACTGTAAAGCAGATTTACAGTGCAAGCTGACTGAACACTAACCCAGCGTATTATTACGACAGCTACGTGATTAAATATATCATAAAATTAACATACAGTGCTAACAAAATTCTCAAACGTCAGAATATTTATTATTGACGAGTAGTGACGACTTCCGTCATGCGTGCTGCTGTAAAGCGTGTTGTCATTGGGTGCAGCAGGAACTCAGGCTCATTTTATTGTTTTAATGGAAACGCTTGATTTTTATCTGAAAAACCTATTTTATTACGCCGAATCTACAGTGTACCATTTTGGCTGATACTTACAGTGGTACATTAGTCAGAATAATTACTAAAATAATTGTTATTAGAATATAAAAGTCACAATTTAATTGACTAATTCCTGAAAGAAGTTTAATTTAAAAAGAACAGATACTTGTTGTTTATGTGTTAATCATTTATATTTTTTTCAATATTTTATTATTATTATTGATTATACTGTTAGACAACGCATAATGATAATGAGCTAATTATGCATCTTTGTTAAATTTATCATGCTAATCATTCTTTATTCATAGTAGTAGCCTAGACTGTGTAACAGGGGTAGTGAAGAGAATGGCTTGTTGCAGTTAAAACGTAACAATTTTCCTCACAGGTCGTTCCTTATACTTTAACAAAATCAGTATTTTGATATTATGACCAGCAGAGGGCGTACATCCCTATTTAATGAGACGTATATTTGCCTTTCAAAGCCTATTCTTCTTCGTTGAGCCAGTGGGTAAGTTGACCCCACCCCCTGTATCTTTCCAACTGTACACTTTTACTGTCATGTGACCATGTATTTTGGAATCACACTTCATCTCTGCCAGACTGTGAAAAGGAGAAACTTGTGGGAAGAGTGGAAGGCACCCGTTTACTTTAAAAACTGTTTTTGGCTTGTCAAAGTAAAATTTTAGCATAGCAGATGTAAGGCCTATTTCATCAATTTATCCAGGTCTAAAAGTAATCATGATGCATATAGGTGATTTAGCAACATATAAACCCATACAAGTCATTTAGCTAAATATTAGCCTCTTTTAGTATACTAGCTAGTTTTTTTTTTGTTTTTTTTTAAGTTGAGTCAGGGTACGTTGAGCCAGCACTTTAACTTACCCCATCATAAGGCACTGAATTTAAGTTCAATCTCAATAAACTGGAATTTTAATGTGATATTACACAACTGGCTTAGGTTATCATATATATATATATATATATATATATATATATATATATATATATAGATATAGATATAGATATATAGATATAGATATAGATAGATAGATAGTATTTGTAGTTTGTGACAGTGTACAAGTGCAACAAATCCTTCTCTAATCACATTAAAATCAAAGATATCTTTCCACCTGTGGTACCTAATGGCCTGTTTGACACTGCAGAAAAGCTACCATGCCAAGAATCTTTTGACTAAAATGTTTATTAGTTTCAGTGACATTTATTCCTTCATTCTAATTCAGTTTTTATTTCATTTCACTCAACAAAATCACTGTTTAGTCTGTTTTTGGGAAGGTTAAAACTTTGGTGTTCAACATATTGTTGAAGAAATGCAGACAATTAAAGATTAATTAGTTATTAAGTTTTTAAAAGAGGTAAATTATCTGCCAAATTTCACATTGATTTGAATTAGATTTAATCAGATGTTCAGTTATCACCCAGATGGCGCATCTTACCCACTGACTCGGGTCAACTTACCCCTAACCTGTGGCAAATTGAGCCACAGGAGCACTTTTTTATAAGAAGCCATGTTTTAAGGGGCCAGCTAAAAACGGGCAGCGGGTTCGAGTCTCAGGTCCGGCAGGGATTGTAGGTGGGGGGAGTGAATGTACAGCACTCTCTTCACCCTCAATACCACGACTGAGGTGAGTCCCTTGAGCAAGGCACCGATCCCCCAACTGCTCCCTGGGCACCGTAGCAATGGCTGCCCACTACTCCGGGTGTGTGTTCACGGTGTGTGTGTGTTCACTGCTGTGTGTGTGCACTTGGATGGGTTAAATGCAGAGCACAAATTCCTAGTATGGTCACCATACTTGGCCTCACGTCACCTCCTTTCCTTTAGAATCCTTTGTCATTGATACATTCTGATAATTTAAAATGATAGGAAACATTCTTCTGAAATTACATTCATTGTGCCTCATTTTCTCTTATTATGAGGACCACATAAGTAAAAAATGGCTCATCTTACCCCACTCTCCTCTATTGCAATTCACTATTGAATACTGAACACTGAATCATTGAAATTCCTGTGTAATTTTAGAATAGTTCCCTTACGAAAATTAACCATGGTTTTACTATGAACAAAACAAACTACAAATAAGCTATGGTTTTGCTACTTTAACTATAGTTTAACCATGGTATTATTTGTAGTAAACCTGTGGTTATAGAAATGGAATTAATACGGCAAAAAAACAAAACAAAACACAAAATATAGTTACTACAATTTTCGTAAACATTACTTGAAGAGACATTTTTGTGTTGTTGTGTAATCGTACTGTATGTAATCTATACTGTTTTGTTTTACAACATAGATTACATAGTCATATCCTAATTTAAGATAAGAAATAACAGAGGCCAACTATGAAGAAAAACATGATTACAATCTGAGCGGCTCTATTCACCATCTGAGTGAGTCAAATGGTGTTCTTTTCTTTGAAAACCCTATATGTTATGTTATAGTCTTATTGAAGGGCATGTTCAAATTTCAAAGAGAGTAAATATAATCAGTGATTTAATGTGTACAAAGTACTTGAAATATCATTCATAAGCATGATTTAGTTAACCGCTGCTAAGGAACATTTTAGACAGTTCATTTCAAGACAACTAAAATAACCATTGGATCTTCGCCGGAGGTTGGACTTCCAACTAGGACTGATAAGCCCCTCCTGATGTAATTTCTAAGATGACAACAACTTCCTGAAACTGTGCTGGTGAGTCATGGCACCATCTTGTTTTGTTTTCACTTGAATATGATGTATGATTAACTAGAATTCTCTGAAAGAGGGAAATTTCAGAGAGCTTCATATAGAACAAAACATAACTGCAACCCCTTGCAGTCCAAAGTAGACCAGACTTTGACTGGAAAAACTGGCTACACAAGACTATTAATGGAGCAAACCAACTGGCTGTAAACATGAATAATGATTGTAGAAATACATCTTGAAATACATACCTCATATGGCACTTGCTTTTAATAATGTGAGGTACTGAGTACGAATTGCACACTTAAATGCCTTGTTAAAGGGCGCAATAGTAATAGAGCAGGATTGAATGTACAAAAGTAAACAGAAAAAAAGTGTTTTTTGTTTGATCACGCCATGACTGCTCGCTTTGAGTGGACATTCCTCTTGTGGGAAAAGCTCATGTTTGGTCTCTGTAGTTCTCCAGGTGGGATGAATAAATCTGCAGGTTCAGCTGACGTCTGTGCATTCATAGTCGAGGTTACTATAGTTGCATACTCTGTGCTGTCATGGTTTGGAGTCTGTTTAAATTTTCTGCTGTTCGCATGTTCATATTGTAGGACTTGAATCTCTGCGTAGTGTAAACCATCATCATTCTGCTTCCGTTTTTTATTCACCTGGGCATACTGTGGCTCAGCTGACACGAGGTCATAAACATGAGCATCAACATGGGCTGTATGCTGTGAGAAAAAAAGTTGTTGTCACAAAAAAATGTACATATATTTGCATAAAGTTTTCTAGTGATCAATTAAACCAACACACCTGATGGGGAGGAACCACAGGTGGATCTGCTGTAAAGATGTGCATTGGTGAATAGCAATAAACATTACAACAACTAGATTATCAAGTAATAAACATTGCTTTCATGATCAAAGTGTCCTCATCAATGTTTGTTTTGTTTTGTTTTGTTACCTTTTCTTTTTGGCCGTTTTTGTGAAAGTTTTCTTGGATTTACTCCGCATCTAAAAAAAAAAAAATGCAATTTAAATATAAAAGTTGGTATATTTGTAGTTTAGTTCCCTAACTAACGTTGATTATTGATAGACTTATTCTTTGTGAAAAAGAAGTGCACATAACTGCATTGAATGTGCCCTTGTAGTGCATTTCAAATCTTAAACAGTACAATTTATTGACATTGTGCTTAATACCCCTACACTTTTTAAAAATAAAGGTGCTTTGAAAGGTTCTTCACAGCGATGCCATAGAAGAACCATTTTTGCTTCCACAAACAACCATTCACTCAAAGGATTTTTAAAAATGGTCTCTGTCTTATCTTTTTTATAATCTGAAGAACCTTCTTTCACCACAAAGAACCTTTAAGGTTCTAAACCTTAAACGTTCTTTATTGAACCATTTAGACAAAAAAGGTTCTTCTATGCCATCGTGAAGCACCTTTATTTTTAAGAGTGTAAGTACACTTTTAAAAAGTGAACTTCTGTAATAATGTCATTTTAAATTGTTTTAATAATCTTGTCATGCTTTAATTACACTTATTTTGATTTGACTAACGTGCTACAGCACAT
The DNA here is from genome assembly GCF_049309525.1 of Garra rufa. Taxonomy (NCBI): domain Eukaryota; kingdom Metazoa; phylum Chordata; class Actinopteri; order Cypriniformes; family Cyprinidae; genus Garra; species Garra rufa. The sequence continues at coordinate 24,212,730 of NC_133365.1, forward strand.
TTACCATACTTGATTATAACTTTACCTGTAGTGTACTATTCAATTTACATTTAAAGTTAAATATACTAAATTACAACTTAATAATTTCAAATGTGTAATTACATATACTGTGTATTTAAATACAAGACAGACACGTCTGAACAGAAATTGCATTTTAGTATGCATTTTTAATTTACCATACACACTTGGCAGTACATTTGGCAGACTTCAATGATATAGATGTAATTATGAAATTACATATAAAGATGCTCTTAAGCCTCACTTAACTGGGTCAAAAACATTTTCAAAAAACAAGTTCAACTGGTAGCATTTAATATGAACTTAAACTTTTAGTAAGTGTTACATAACATGAAATGAAGTGTCTGAAAACATTACATTGAGTATGCACTTAAGTACATTCTTTCAAAGTAAAGTTTACTTCTTTCTGACAAGGTTTAACTTCCTACTCCTTTGTCCCAATGCCAATACAATTCATTTCCCTCTTTTCTGAACAATGCACCACCTTATGAACACTTTCTTGTATCTGGCTTAGCTTTATAGCCTGTAACAAATTCAACAGCACTTTTTAAGCATTTAAACTATCTAATATGGAAAGAAGCTGAGAAACAATATGTCTCAAAGAATGACCTACTTAGAAATTAAATGTGAACAGAACATTTAGTAATCACGAATGAATCAGTTTAAGGCAGTTTCCTTCCCATCCAGATCATGCTGCTATAAAACACATGTGTTAGACCTCTGTCGCATTTGAATAGATAAATACTGTCACCCATGCCCAGTATGTTTAACACAATTCAAGTTTGGCTACTCACTTATTCAGTGCTTTGGTTACACTGCTTCCCATGGCAGAAGTCGTCGTCAGTGCACAGTTAGCCTAGAGTTGATCAGTTGCTCATTTTTCATTTCCTTGTTCCTCTGTAACTGGAGTCCTGCAGGTGTTGCTTTTAAAGAAAGCTACCTTTGTACGTCGAACTGCAACGCCCCTATCGCTGAGGCTGACCTTCAGGTTGTGACTGTTTGACAGTATCTTTAATGTTGTATATCTTCGCAGTCATTCATTCATGAGAAAAATGATAGTGTTTGCACAGAGAACTCTCTTAGTTTACATTGGGCTTACTGTACTTAGCATTGTACGATAGCTGTATTGTAATATCTGCATACATGTGAATGTAAACAGGTAGAAATTATAAGCTGTTTTGAGTAACATATTATGTCTTAACCATTGGAAACCATTCATTATAGCTGAAGTGTGTATATTTGTGACAAAAAATCTTTCTCATATTCCAGGTTAATATGCAGAGAAAGTAAACCATTCCCCAAAAAGTGTAATAACTGTGATTCTGTGGCGCTTTCAAAACTTTGCTTTGTTTGTTTAAACATCCCGGCTAGCCAAAAGTCAGCATGAAATGGAAATTATTATATTTTCTAATCAAAATATCATAACTTAGTCTTCCAGTGAAACTACACACTTTGGTGGCATATGCTGGACCATTTAAACCCCACTTTTTTTTCTTTCTTTTTTTTTTTTTTTTTTTTTTTTACAATTGACTGCAAAATCTTATTCAGATCTGCATCCATCCAATCAAAAACCATCGGATAGAATCTGTTTTAGAGTCTGTTTTACTTGTACACCACAATACAGAAGAAACACAGCAACAGTGGCAACCAATGCCACAAATTAGGAGCAGGACTAGTAACTGAGTAACTGAGTACAAAACTGAGGCAAGACCATTTTAAAGGAGAAGTTCACTAAATGAAAATTTCCTGATAATTTACTCACCCTCAGGTAATCCAAAATGATGTCTTTCTTTCTTCAGTCAAAAAGGTTTTTGAAGAAAACACTTTAGGATTTTTCTCCATATAATGGACTTCAATGGTAGCCAAAGGGTTGAAGATCTTCCCGCATTGCATAATCACATTGGAAGAGTCACACTCGGTTAGTTCTTTGTCTGTGTGCTTTGGTTTAAAAAGGTAGGGCGAAAAACTCATCTCATTTTCTCCTCCAACTTCAAAAGTGTTTCAAAGTCACTTTGTAAACACTAGGTCGGTACTTCCGCCTACATCATGTGTGCATGATTTAGTAATGTGTGAGGTCGAGCTAGTGCAAGACGAGCATTTGTGGTTAAAAAATATCTACATTTTTATTTTTCTTTGAAAATGACTTATCGTTTTACTAGATAAGAGCCTTATTCCTCAGCTGAGATCGTGTAGAGCCCTTTAGTGCTGCATTGAAACTGCAATTTGGTCCTTTAACCCGTTGTCCACCATTGAAGTCCATTGTATAG